>NW_019268559.1:696201-738193 GCF_002738365.1 Cucurbita moschata | reverse complement strand
AATTTTTTTTTTTTTTTTTTTTGGAACAAGAGTAGCCCAAGTTCATGTAGAGATCCACGGATCATCTCAATCTAACTACAATCCGTCCACCTACCTCTAGTTAAAGCTCAAAATGGCACGCCAATAAAAAAAAAAAGAATAGCAATTCTTCGTTAAACCCCACAAATAAAATAAACATCTTTCAAACTGCAAAACTGAACTAAAGCAACGCGTAATGTATGAAGAGAGAACCAGGGGATCTCGACTTGGGACAAGAACATAAGGTCGAGTGTTGGAGTGTTTGGTTCGTGATCAACAGTCATGTTGACTGCTAATAGAAGCGTTCAGGCTCAGTAGGTGATGAGCATCGAGCTTATTGATCTTGGAAGCGAGTATGAAGTCATTTTCAGTCAGTCCACCTGCCCCAAAGTGAATTATGTCAAACACAATCTTACAAATACTTAATTGGATATGAAACAGGATACTACTAACTTTATTTATTATGCAAGGAAAGGAATCAATTCAGAAATAAATTAGAACCATATTGTTCCAATTCAAGAGGTTTCACCCATTTTTTGCTCTTTATTTAGGGGTGGGGGTAAAGAAGAGGAATCATCCTGCATATGGTACGCTTTAATAATACTTTAGTTATTATACTCACTGTCCGGAAATGTTTTTTTTCCAGATGTCCACATAATTTTCACGTCTCAAATCAGCATATTAGAAATCTAACATTCATACAGAGTAAAGAATATTGTTTCATGTATAGGAATTTGGTTATAAAATTTAAGATGGTCAAACTTCACGTTCAAATGGTTTTTTAGACAGTTTAATTCAGACAATTAAAATTATGGGTGACACAAATAAGTCTAAGTTTAATGTTTAGGGGATTTTTATTTAATGCTGCATAAACAAAGAAATCTTACCTACCGCGTCTGTCCATATCTCAATCGTTACGTTGTTCCATCCAACTAGATGAAGATTAGGGTGATGGCCTGCGTTGAAATATAGAACTCAGATTTAGACCTCACTAAAATTCATATTGCAATAAATGAATCATGGTGATTCATGAACAATAGAAGAGTGCATCATATATTTCGAAGATGGAAAGCAAGATACCCTCTGCTTCTGCAACTTCGGCTATAAGTTCAAACAACTCCATTCCTTTAAGAAAACTCTTCACCTTCAATGATCGGTTCAACTTTAGTTTACCATCTTCATTTATAAGGTTCCACTCAGCCAGCTTTAAAAAGAAAAAGTAAGACAAAAATGAATGGAATGCATAACGATGATACGTTTTCTTTTAACAAATAGAACAGTCATCACATACCTCTCGAACCAAACCTTTTGCTGCATCCTCGGTCATTGGTCGCAAATCCTTTGAGTTGCAAGGAACACATTTTTTTTTCGTCAAATCTGGCACATACAAAATAGTCGATTATGTCACATAAGCAATGATGTATATGCAAATTACATTGTTTTCCATTCAGAGCTTTTCAAGTCCAGAGAATGGACATGAAAAACCTTTTCCTTGAATCAAATTCGCTAAACAAGCAGCATGTTGTAGACATGGGACAGAATGGAGGCCCCAATAAGAAGGGATCCTACAGGTTCCCTGACAGTAGAAGTATGCTCTGGTTGGATTAGTCATCAACCAGAAAAAGTATCATGCGTAAATAAAAAAGAAGGTTGACACTTTGCAGTAGCTGCTTCACAAATTTCAGTGAGCTTAAAGGCCAACCCGCACCTTCTCCAGTACAAAGCATTCTAAATCCAGAAAGTGATTTCCTACTAGATGATAAGCCCACATGCTCCCTACAATATCCCAGTAATTCGAGAAATTGGACTGTACATACACAAATGACCTCTTTCTGAATCTAAACGAAACGCATACTAACGAAACTTCAATATTGTATTGCTATTTATACAAACGTCAAAGTACTCGTTCATTACTAATGAAACAAGCAAACAAATTCACTTTTGTAGAAGGCTGCACGTAATGGCTTCACTCGCGAGTACAGCACGAAATATGGGTCCTGGAGAATCAGACTTTGGCAGAAGCGTCTAAGCAGTGTCCAAAAATGTAGATAATCCACCAAAGATGAGCAAAATAAGATGTCTAAAATAATAAAATAAATTCCACTTCGGTCATAGGCAGTATGTATTCCACTTGAAATTATCGGAGCTCAAGGTTTCAAACGTTTGATCCATCACAACATAATTATCCTTTCAACTATAAATTTTCGATCAATTTTTTATTTACGCACACATGCATGCACAGAAAAGATAAGCAAACTGTTAAATTACGTAGGCCAGACAAAACAACGACGCTAGTCTTGATTTCAACGCGATATAACTAGAATCGCAGATCCACCACATCCTAAATCTGCGTAATCGCAATTGCTCATTCAAAGATGCAAAAAAAAAAAAAAAAAAAAAAAACATCAAAAACGTCGACGTCAAATGTGCGAGTCAGTCATAAATTCAAACACCTAGCATGCAATACATTGAAGCCAACATTTACACAGATTTACCGTTTCGTCTCGACTTAGAGATCATCAACATTTCATCGAATGATAAAGAAAAGATGCACTTGAATTCGGAGAAACGAATTACCGTTCATTATGTCGATGGATGAAGTGAAACAGCGACGAAAACGGAACCTGCAAATTCAGAAATTAGTAGAAAATCAAAGTGTGTGGATTAGATGATTTGTGATACGACCTTGGTTTTGAAAATCAAGCGCAGAGGAGAGTGCGAAAAAATAGGTCATTGCGATTTGCAGATAAAATTGTATCTACGTGATGTTGCCGCTCAACGCTTCCAACTTCCAACTGAACACGTGCGCCGATGACCGCCAAATGTTGGAATTGATAACCACGGCCATTTTAAGTGGTTGATTTTCTTAAATTTAGATAATTATATCAAACATATAATTATTATAAAATCCAAATTATTGGGTTTTTTATCAATAGAAATTCGATTATTTATTCATATAATCTAATTTTGATAAATCAATATTCCATAGATATTTTTAAAATTTATCAATATTTTTTTTTAAAAAAATCAAATAAATATAAAAATGAAAAAAAAAAAGGAAATTTTAAAAATATTTATTAATCCATTAATTTTTTAATTTTGTGATTTTTATTCAAAATACCTATTAAATTTATTAGATATATTAATATAATGAAGCCGGAATACTTTCTATATTTGGCCAATCCACCGCTAAGATAGAGTTCCGATACGATCGACAGGGAAAAAGTGGGTCGCGTCTCATAAACGCAACCAAGGAAATCCGCAGCTTCTTTTTCGCCTCTGCACCTTATAGGAAAATCTTGAACTGTTCTTCTACTGACTGCTAGTGCTAGCTCGATCTTCGAAACAATGGTAATTTCGCCTCTGTCGATTTCTTGCTTTCGATTCATTTCTAGTGTATGAGGAAATCCTGTAGTTTGCGATGTAATCAAACGCTGCTTCAAACTCTCTTTTATTGATGTTTACTCTTCATTCAATCTGAGTTTCTTAATTATGCTTCGGCAATATTTCTCCTTTTCCGAATCAGGGGTTTGGCTTTTTTTTATCTAACGGCGTTTTCTTGCGTTTTTCCCTTAAATTTTATGTTCATGTATATGAATTCTTCAAGATTCGGATTACAGTTGGATGACTTAGAGCCCTATGTTAAACTACAAACTATTCATTTGATCATTTATATTCAAATAAATTGATGTAAAGGGCTATTTATTTTATGTATGAGCGGCAACTTGACTTGTTGGCGTTTTTAATCCAACATTTTTATTTTGAAGCATCAATAGGTTATTGATTATCATTGCCCTTTTTTCGCAATACTCATTGGTATAATTATTAATATCATTTATCACTCTCTTTCTATGTCACATTGTCAATGTTTGGCTCAAATCCTTCGTAGAGGACTAATCAATGTCTATAATTTACTACCATACCAAGTGATTTCAATCTTGTAAGTTTGATTGCTTAGCTTGGCAAGACAAGCTTAGCTGCTAATTCTATCAAAGTAGCAAGTGCCCATGATTTTCAACTATACTTGACGTCAGATAAACTCTATCTTTCCTTCTTGTGGCATTTTTTTTTTAATTTCTTTTGTCTCTGTTGTGGTTGTAAATGGAATTCTTCACCTTTGACCCTCATATAGGATGATCCTGAACTGGAAGCAATCAGGCAGAGAAGAATGCAGGAACTCATGGCCCAGCGTGGCATGGTAAGCTGTAGTCTCTTTGTTTATATGCGTGGGAACATTTTACTTGATCGTGGACATCTCTACTGACTTCTAATGATAATTAGGGAAGCCAAAGTAATCCAGAGCAACAGAAGGCCCAGGAAGAGGCTAAGAGGTTCTTGATTTTATTATATTATTTTGTAGTTGTTTTTTAGTCATCACTTTTAATATCCAAGTCCTGCTTTAGCATATGACAACAATTTCTTTCACATTCAGTGAAGCAGAGGAACGCAGACAAATGATGCTCAGCCAGATTCTGTCAATGCAAGCGAGGGAAAGACGTAAGTTTAACCTTAGCATGCATTGTAGATAGTATCTTTACCCTTAAAAAAACTGTACTTCTTTTCCTCATCCACGATCTATCAACCCCAAATTGATTCCCCCACCCTGAAAGAAAGAAGGAAAAATTTTCTTATTTGGATTTAAATGTCGTTAATTCAGTTTAAGGATGATTCTGGTTGCATACTTTCAATTTTGAGGTTGAACTGACTCGGACATTCTTCATTATGGGACCAACTTCTTGATTAGAGTTTATATGATGGTTGTAGATAACATTTTCTTTTTTCTCCGTGGTTCCTGGATATTCTCTTTTACATGGATATCTTCTAGTAAGATCATTTGTGATGCATGCTACGATTTTTGGACCCATGGTTGCAAAAAAAAAAAAAAAAAAAAAAAAAAAAAAGAGTTTCAAATGGTTTTCATGCTTCATTGAATGAAATGGATACTTTTTGCTTATTTTGATTCACAATTCTTATGCATTTTATTATTTCTCAATGTTAGATTTGGGGTTTTGGCATTGATGATACCTTTGGCAATAGTCATACAGCATTATTATCAAATAAGATTGCTAAACCAAGAGTATAAAGATTTGGGTGGAGTATGGATCTTTTTTGTTGATTGTTGATGTTACTAGATCTACTTTTACTCCAGCCTTATTTTCGGGCAATTAGATGGCATTCCTGTCAAACTGTGCTTTGCTATTAGCTGGCATGGAGGTCGTACGGGCAAATTATGCCTAGTTAGTCATTAGTGCATTTTGGTTACTGGCTATTTTACCGTATTCATGTTCATTTTTCCCTGTGCTTTTATGCAGTTGCTCGAATTGCGTTGGTTAAACCTGAGAAGGCTAGAGGTGTCGAAGATGTTATACTGAGAGCTGCACAGATGGGCCAGATTGTAGAGAAGGTGTGTGCAGTAGCATATCGTTCCAGTTTCTTTGTCAAAATTGATGCACCTATATTTACTTCGGAATATGACAAACTCCAGTATGAATGAAACAACGGATTTTACCATCTCTTTTCAGGTGTCTGAAGAGAAGCTTATAACATTGCTTGAACAGATCAACAACCAGACCACAAAACAGACGAAAGTCACTGTGAGTTTTCATTGCTTACATTATGGGTGCCTGCTGAATTTTTATATGTTCTTGGCCTGACACTTTTTGTATAATGCTCATAATTCTTCAGATACAAAGGCGTCGAAGTGTCCTTGAGGACGACGATTAGCAAGTGACATGAATTGCTCACCTTATATAACATATGCATATGCCAGCAGTTTTGTTGTATGTTTATCGCTTGCACGATACAATATCTACCTGTTTATCCATTTTCTCTGCTGCTACTTTATCATGATCCCCCATAATCTCACCTCAGAATGCAAGAGCTCCTCGGAGTTGGCTGGTATTACACCATTGTTGCGGTCAAATTCTCCAAACCATTAAGCTGTATGTCAAGAGTATCGACCTTGAACTATTATTATGCTTCCTAATTTCTGATTGTTAAGAGGAATTGATTTCCCTTCAATTGTGGGTGTATTTTAATCTAGAGATTGATCTGTGCCTGCCTAATGCTATCCATACAAATTTGGAATCATTGAATATAGCTATTGATATGGTTGATTTGGATTGCTGTACTACTTCAATGATGAAAGTGCATTTAATAACCATCTTCTATTTCAATATGAATGCGGTATGAAACTTTTATGTTAGTAAGTACAGGTCCATATAACAAGGAAAATGGGAAAGATCCGTACTTTCCTCGCAGGAAACACAGATGCAACCAATGGCTTAGGCCCATCATTTGAGTGAGAGCATTTTCTCTTGTCTCTTTGTTTTCAGTTTCTCTTTATAATATTGGCTGTTGATTTGTGATGTGTGCTGTGATAATACCAAGTCGTCACATCCATCCATTTATGATTGTGATGATGAAACTTTTATTTGAAATCATGGATATGGATCTCTGTAGATAAAGGATAAGGTGTTGGAAAATGATACTGAAAAGATTCCTCTCAAAAGAGATTTAAGCATATTCAATGTTTGACATAAGGTTCATGGTGGATCATAATTTTTTTTAATTGGTTAAGGTACGTATTCTCATATATTCGCAAGTTGATTGTTATTCGACGGAAGAAATTGACCTTCGTTTTTAATAAATCAAATAATTGTCTTTTTTTTTTCTTTTATTTGTAATATTTAAACTATTTTTGGTGTTGTTTGATCGGATTGAATAGATTTAGAGTTTGGTTGACTTTCTATTTAACTTAAAACGTTATTTTCACACACAAAAAAGTTGTATTAAAATCTGGAGACATAACATGAACAAATAATTAATTTAGTTTATTAAGGGTAGTGTCTATAATATATTGAATTAAATTTAATTTAATGAAAATGACTGCTTACATATTCAATACGTTATGCAATAGAATCACATAGTAAAATACTTAATTGAGTGAATAAAAAAAAGCTATCTTATTGTTTATTTACCAAACAATTTTAAGGTAGTTTTAAATATGTTTGTAATTTTATACATCCATAAGGTGGTGTGACTAATGTTAATTAATTATGCTTACTTTACAAGTACATGTTAAAAATGGACTAATTATAAACTAATTATAATAAACGATTTAACCCAAATTTAGTAAGCCATTCGTTTAAAAGAAAAAAAATATACAAAGTTTCTATTGATTTCTTCTATATTTGGAAGATCAAAAACGGGGCATTGATCGAAAAATTCTAAGGTTTTTGTTTTCTCAAAAATAAAAAGAAGAGTCGAAAATTTTGAAGTAGATAAGTAAGAATATATTTCTGTCTTGAATTTGATGAAGCTCCATTTCTGCAACTGTTATAACGAAGATTAAAGAAAGAACCAAAAAAGAGAAGGGGGAGAAGGGGGAGAAAGAAGCCAAAGGAATTCGATTCCCAATCACACATTGCCTTCTCAGGCTCGGTTGGGATCCGATGTCAATTATCAACGCTCACCCTCTTGCCATTGACGCCTGAAATTGGGTTCTTGTTTTTTTCTCTCTTTTCTGGATCGTATCTCACTAATCGCTCCTTCGTTAATCCTTCGTCTTCCTCTGTCTTCGTTCTGTAATGTAATGTAATTATACTACTGGGTTTCCTCCATTTTTGACCCTTTTGAAGGATTTCGGTTCTGGGTCCCAACAAGAGAAACTTCCCTCTTCCCATTTGAGCTCTCACTTTCTGTCCCACTTTCTCTCCCACTTTGCCCGTTTGACTTGAAATTTATTCCTCAAGATCGTCGCCTTTGGTTTCCATTTTGACCCTTTTTGTTACCATTCTTCTGTTCCTGCAGCTCGCGGCTGTTCTGTGAATCCTCGCCTCAGAGGTCAACCTTCGCCATGGAGACAGAGCCTCTTCTTCCATATATGAGCCCAAGAGGGAAACCGCCTTCTCTGCCTCAATTATATCCACTCCCTGAAAATGATGAAATTATTCTCCCTATGACGCCCACGGAGTTCAAAGATCGCCTGATCTTTGGCCCTTCATCTTCCCCTCAAGATGCTTCTTCTGCGTTCGATGCTTTGACACTGTCTCTTGCCTCACCGAGACCCTCTGCTTCGTCTTCTCGTCAGGACCCATCTACCCCTTTGGACCCCAAATCCCAATCGCCGTCTCAACAGGGATGGCTTGTGGATTCGAAGCATTCATGCCACAAAAGCAACCTCCACCGTTCTAAAACAGCACCTGCCATGGCGGTCATAAATGATATCAACCATTCGCAGGAGCCCAAGCCACAATTTGGCAAACAATCTATAATCCGCCAAGCTGTTGTTCTTCTAATTATTTACTTATCATTGGGTGTGGTTATATATTGGATTAATCGCGATAATTTTTCAGCTTCGGAGACTCATCCCGTGGTCGATGCATTGTACTTTTGCATTGTAACGATGTGCACTATTGGGTATGGAGATATTACTCCAAATAGTGCAGCGACTAAGCTGTTCTCAGTTTTGTTTGTGTTGGTGGGCTTTGGGTTTATTGATATATTGCTGTCTGGAATGGTCAGTTATGTGCTTGATTTGCAGGAGAGTTATTTGTTAAGAAATGTGAAGAGGGGCGTGCAGCGTGAATCTGGGAAATCCTATATAATTGATGTGAAGAAGGGAAGAATGAGGATTAGAATGAAAGTGGCATTGGCCTTAGGTGTTGTGATACTTTGTATAGGAATTGGCATGGGTGTTATGCATTTTGTTGAGGACTTAGGGTGGTTGGATTCATTTTATCTTTCAGTCATGTCTGTGACAACCGTTGGATATGGTGATCAGGCGTTCAAGTCGATGACGGGTCGTATTTTCGCTTCAATCTGGTTGCTTGTATCGACCCTTGCTGTCGCTCGGGCGTTCCTTTATTTAGCAGAGGCAAGAGTGGATAAGCGGCATAGGATGATGGCAAAATGGATACTTGGTCAGGACATGACTGTCTCTGAGTTTCTTGCTGCTGATACCGACAACAATGGCTGTGTGAGGTATGCATTAACATCATTCATTCAAACTCATTCGCAGAATTAGCTTCGACAATTGGATTCGATGTTACTGATTCTGATCAGTTACAAGTCTTAATTGTCTTGTTTCATGAACATGCATAAGGAACAGGATCTTGATTCTTTTTATGATCACTTGATTGGATTCTTTCTTGCTCATATTGGTGAGTGTCCCGGGATAATCGTCTGACCTTACTACATTTAGTTGACATGGAAACATGTAAGATATTAAATCCTAGGTTGGTAGCAACTATCACCAGAAACGCTATACAAATTACTATACGAACAAATAGTAGAAGAGCATAGGCAGCTTTTCGTCCTCGAACTACTTGAAAGTAGAATTCGTCGCCTTCATCGACGTTTTGTAGCGTAAACCACTTAGAATGCTGTTTAACTGTTCGGGAATTTAGGTACAAAAGTCTCAACGGTCGAATGAAATCCGTGAGTGTGGTTTATTTTCCTATATAGGTTCTGACTTCTGAGTAGCAAATTGTTCATCATTTGATACAAATCGAAAAAAGTCTTTTGTTCTATCTGTAATTCAATATCTACTTCGGTTTCTAGTATAGTTGGCAGATATTGTTCTCTTTGTACTTTTCCTTCTAGGTCTCCCCTTAAAGTTTTAAAACGTGTCTATTAGGGATCAGAGCCAGACACTAAGTGGCGTGCCAGTAAGGACGCTAGGCCCCCCAAAAGGAGTGGATTGTGAGATTCTACATCGGTTGAAGAGGCGAATGAAGCATGCCTTATAAGGGTGTGAAAATCTCTCCCCAGTAGACGCGTTTTAAAATTTTGAGGGGAAGACAATGTCCTGCTAGCAGTGTGCCATGTTCTTCTGTCCACTCATAATTCATTCCCCTTTCCTTTTGATTCAAGTAAAGGTAGCTTTGCAAGCTTGTTTTGTGCATGTATAGCATTCCATTTAGTTTGACATTTGGTATTTTATGTTATCCATCTGCAGTAGATCAGAATATGTGGTATACAAGCTGAAGGAGATGGGTAAGGTATCAGAGAAAGATGTGATGCAGATATCGAATAACTTCGATAGACTAGACACTGGCAAATGTGGGAAGATTACGTTGGCCGATCTCTTGCAAAATCATCACTGATATGCGAACACGAGACCGACCACGATTTCCTCAGCATTTGGGTTCCGAAGAACTTGAGTTATATAGAATGAAGGAAGCACTTAAAGTGTGAGTTTGCATTCCCTGCAACATTTGTTTTTTTGTTCTATCTATTCATGTGATGATGCTGTACAAAGCCTGAAAGCATAGGAAGTATTCTTCTTCAGAAACTAAAAAGATAATTGTTTTGAACTTGTTGAACTGTTCATTTGTTTATTGGTTTATATCTTTGTAATGTGAGCATGGGATGTTGCTCCTCAATATAAATGTCTATACCTGCCTTTTATCTTTTATCATCTCTTTCTTTTTACGCACTGCTTCTGACTGCCATCTGTCTCTTAGCGACAGATTTAGACCTCTAATCTCTTAGTCGAGAGTATATATTTAGTTGAACTTAGTTTAGGTTTGTGAAGACGTATATCGGTTGGAGAGGAGAACGAAACATTTTCTTATAAGGGTGTGGAAACTTTTCTCTAGTAGACGCGTTTTAAAACCGTAAGGTTACGGTGATACGTAGCGAGTCAAAGCAAACAATATCTATTCGCAGTGGGTTTGGGTTGTTACAAATGGTATCAGAGCCAATTACCAGATGGTGCGAAACACTAGCCGGAGTACGTCTAGACCCGCTCCATAGTAGGCGTGTTTTAAAATCGTGAGGTTGATGACGATATGTAACGGGTCAAAATGGGCATTATATGCTAGTGGTGTGCTTGAGTTGTTAAAAATGGTATTAAAGCCAGACATCGGTTAGTGTGCCACCGAAGACGCTGGCCCCCAAGAGGGGTGGACTGTGAGGTCCCACATCGGTTGGAAAGGGAAACGGAGTATTTCTTATAAAGGTGTAGAAACCTCGTTGGAAAGGGAAACGGAGTATTGCTTATGAGGGTGTAGAAACCTGGAAAAGCCTACAGAGGACCATTTTCTTTCTAATATAGATCGGTCTCGATCCCAATTGTTTCTTTCGAGATGAACCCATTATAACGTTCCTTCTACCAACACGAACCTCCTCAAACCATTCAAACCATATATTAATAAAGTGCCCAAAACAGCCTCTTGTTCTTTGGTGACTTTTTGGGAAAATCTCCTTTTTCATAAAACCTTTTCACATTTGAAATAACAAGAGATATTGACATTACTAGATGGGACGCTGATTAAATTCGCATTTGCTATGTTGAAAAGAACGAAAAAGAGAATAAAGCTAACAAAAGCTAGGTTTTAGTAACTTTATAACATTGGAATTTTCAAAATAATTTATGTTTTTTCTGACCAAATCAAACCTAGTTTGTTGGCTTGTCACAATGTCAACATATAGTTTTATGCCCATTTTAATTATGTTTGGAAACATTTTCTTCTTATTGATTATATTTAATTGAATACCTGCATACACTCATTTAATACATGTATATATTATAAACTTTTTATGTATTTGAAACTGAAATTATTTTTTGTGTAACGGTTCATATCCGAAATTCGAAATTTAGATTCGACACATGATCATGTTAATTGCTTTTTGCTTCTAAGATCGGAGACTATTCTCACAAACCGTGAAATGTGAAATGTACACACAAACGTGGAGCCAAGGAAAGGAAAGAATTAATCATTTTTATCATACAAAAAATAATTAAGTATGCTTTAATTATATTAACTTAAAAAAATAAATATAAAGTTATGGAAATTACATGTTTGCCATCAAACCAATTATTGTCACGATCTCTAAATTTATTAACTTATTTAATCACCAAAAGAAAATGAAGAGTTTATGAATAACGTGAGAGCCACACCTTTAGCAAAAGAGATATTCACAATTAATGGTATTTTAAAAGGTTTCAATAATGATAACGTAATTTAAAATCATAAATTCTCCGGAATCTGACTAAATGATTTGATATAAAAAAAAAATAGGAGTTACGTTCTGTCGTTTGGGAGCGGGGTGAGTTAATCTGCCGACATGTAGTTTCGCCTTCGGTCAAATGACGGTGCCTGTTGAGCCACGTGTAACTCTCCAACTGCTTTTCTTTTTCTTTCTTTTTTTTTTTTTTTTTTTTTTTTTTTTTGGTAAATCAAAAGTTTGAATTATTGACCAAAGACCGATTTATTAACTCCTCGTGACTGACAATTATCTCCCACTCGCTCGCTGTCCACGTACACTTCACGCGCTCTCTATCTCCTCTCTAATTTGCGCCTTTGACCTTTTCAAACTCAAAACTTCATCTCTACTTTAATTTTGTTTTTCTTTAATTCTATTTTATTTTTGCCACCAAACATTCCCTGCAATTAAGCATTAAAATATTGTTGGATTTATTGATAAAAACAATATATTTAAATAATAAATTAATTATTTTCCTTTTCTAAAATAAATTATAAATCTTACATATTAGTATTTATATTAATATTATAATTTCCATGGTATTTAATTTATTAGATTTTATTGGTATTTAGAGGAGATTTGAAAAATATTAATAGATTCTCAATCTAATATGAATATATCGATATGTCAATCATATTTTAATAAGATAAATTAATTTAGTATTAAAGACGTTCTAATAATTAGTTCATTATTAAATAGATTTAAATTATTAAAAAAAATTGTGGAAATAAAAGTTAATTATATATTTTTCTCGTCCAAAGACGCCAATAATACGAACCAAATAAAGAGAGAAATTTTTATTTTCATCCAAATTATTTAGTCAAGTTTATAAATGTGATTAACTCTTATTAGGTATAATAAAAATTAATTAAGTTTTACTTATAAATTTAATTTTTAAGTACACACAATAATTCAAACTAATCAACAATTATTAATAAACTCCATATTAATATTGTACATTTTTGTATAAAAAAAAGGCTTTAAATATATTTAATTAATATTATTATAATTATTTAATTAAATATGGAGTCGACCACACTATTTTTACTTTTAGCAGCTATAATAATAGTAAATTAATTAAATTAAGTAGCTGAAAAAAATACAAAGGCAGTTAGTCAAAGGTCTTGATGGAATGATTATTATTATTGGTCTAATTCAAACCTAAACACTTTTCTTTTCCTAATATATAATATATAACAAGAAGACGATCTAATCCAGACGAGTGATCCCAAAACCATACTCAACCCACAGCTTCTTCTTCATCTACGTCGTCGTTTTGATCTTCTTCTTCTTCTTCAGCTTCCTTGTGATTCCATGTCAGATGAAATGTTTAGAGATCTATTTTTCTCGAACCCTTTTCGAGACAGTGGGTTCGGGGACTCGGAAACAGCCAGGAATTTTGGGGTGTCGAATGAAATTTTGGGGACTCCGATGAGTTCTTGTGGGTCGTTGTCGTCTTCCGATGCTGGAGCTGAGGAAGATGGTTCTGGGAAAGAGAAGGAGAAGGCGATGAAAGACATGGAAGATGGTGGAGAGAGTTCCAAAGCTGCGTATGTGTTTGTGTTTTGATTTTAAATTTATGGGTTCGAAATTTTTAATGTTCGATTTATAAACAGAGGTAAAGCGAAGAAGAAAGAGACAGAGCCGAGATTTGCTTTCATGACGAAGACTGAGATCGATCATCTTGAAGATGGATATCGATGGAGAAAATATGGACAGAAGGCCGTAAAGAACAGTATTTTTCCTAGGTAGACTTCTACTACAGTTTATCATATGAATTATATTTAATTTTTTATTGTACGTAAATATGTTGTATTGTTGAGTATAATTAGCCTTTCAGCTCGATTTACCCTATATATCATGTTTGACCCATCGTAGATTAATAACGTATATGATTTATTGCATTTGGTTTAGTAAATATTTTGAGAATGTAATGTAACAATATTTTTTAATTTTTTTATTAAATTTTTAAATGATTTTGTGTTTTGGTTTTTTCAGGAGCTATTACAGATGTACAACTCCGAACTGTGGAGTGAAGAAACGAGTAGAAAGATCGTTTCAAGATCCATCCATTGTAATCACGACGTACGAAGGGCAACACAACCACCCAATTGCGGCAATGCTGAGAGGAAATCTGTCGGCGGCCGCCGCATTTCCACCGTCCATGTTGGCACCAATGCCAGTGGTCGGTGGCGCTGGGTTTCTTCCGAAACCGTTGAGCGACCCATCCGGCAACAGTCAGGTTGTCGGCGGTGACGGCTACGTTTATTCACAGAGCAGCTTCGGGTATCCTTACAACGAGCAGCAATCGGAATATGGGGTTTTGCAGGACATTTTTCCATCTCCGTCGTCGTTCTTCAACCGGCAGTCGTGATTAATTAATGAATAAGGCAGTTCTGTTAAATTACAGAAAAGTCCTCGCCAAAGATGGGTGCAATCTCGCTTACTGTAAGTAAGGGTTGAATTAAAACTATAGGGATCTTGCATGCATTTTATATACAACCATGGCGCTCTTTAGATTGTGGGGTTTTATTTTATTTTATTAAAAATGGATGCAAGAGAAATTTTTGAGGGAAAGAAAAAAATAGTGAATTAATTGAAGTTCAATTGGTTAAGGGGGCGACAAAAACTTAGAGTGGGTCGGTCTTTGCCCCCACACCCATGTGATTTGGGGTCGGGTTGGTGTGGGGAATAATATTGTTTTTAAGGTTGGAATTGCATTGTCTATGGTTGTCACGATTTTTTAGTTTTTAAAAATTATTAAAGGTTAATTAATAAAAATACTTGATAGCACAGGAGCTGATAGGTACGTAACTTATCGAACTCCTTTCTTATTAATACCAACTTCCCAAAATTTATCGAGGGCTTTAAAAGCTGATTTTGATTTTGGCATAGGAATAAGCTACACAGAAAAAATATTTAAAAAAAATCCTTCGGGATGAAATGAATTTTGTGATTTATCTCAAAATTACTATTAAACCTTTAAAAAAATCTACAAAAAAAAATTATATATATATATTTAGACGAAAAATAGCTAAAATTTTATTTAAAAATACTCTATAATAATGTTTTAAAAAATCCTTTTTAATATCTTTAAACTTTGTAAAAGAACTTTAAAAACGTACATTTTAAACTTTTTAATTTTTTTTAGTAAAAATGTTAATACTATTTTTAAAATTTGATGAATACTTTTACACGTATAAATATATATACTTTTTAACAAAACAATATTTTTTTATTAATTTAATTAAATTTGTATTTTTAAATTATTAGTTTATTTAATAAACTGCATTTATTTTTGGATTCTACTTGCCGTTTGGCTTCTTACACGTGAGGATTTAATATTGCAATTGTAATAACTAGAAGTACATTGGTTTTTTTTTTTTTTTTTTTTCCAATTAATGGAGGTTGAGAAATTATTTTGTTATTTAATGTAATAAATAACGAAGTAGAATCTTCCTCTTTCCTTCGAATTTAGGTGCAACAATTAATTTCTACATTAAAAATAATTAAGTCTTCTTTGTCAAAATAATAACAATAATTACTGTTATTCTTCTGTATCCTTTAACTCAAAAAAGGAAAATTAATTGTTTTTTTTTAATAATTTAACTCAACTACTCGTGTTTAAATAATATTCTGAAATTTTTCCTAAAACAGCAAAATATGGAAGACAAGCTTATATATATGAAAAATTAATATCGATACTCTAATTATAAATATAAGTATTGAGGTATTCGACTCTAACCTTTTTATATATGTGTAACATGATGGTCCATTCGAGTATAGCAAATAAATAAGATATTGATTATTGTCGATTTGTTTCGTCTCCCTGTCATCCCTCGACTTGCCAACCTTTTTATGTATCTATGACCATCTCTTATGGTTTGGGATCAACTCAACTAGCGGGTACGTGGTTGGAGTTCAAAAGTATTAGCTCCAGACTAAATAAACAATGCACTTTGATTGTCAGATGATCGATGCGATGACATGAAATAGTCACTCATCTCATCAAATAGATCTATCACACGTATCTTGGAAAGCAATATAAAATCGAGGGTCTACACCCATTCAAAAGGTACACAAATCTTCACATATGCTCAACTCTCAGCTACCTCGACATGCCATTAACTTAAGCATTAGAGCGTGTGGGGCCACAACGCCAGGTACTAGAATCCTATCTTGCAATTCTATAAGTCGTGATTCACACCACTCACGATTAACCAAGCTTGTGAACAAAAATCCAATAAACATTTGATGTTGTTTGTTAGGAACGAGACAAGCAACTCACTAACTTCTCTCTTTCCTATGTAGATCGCACGAAATACGTCACGCGTTTAAGACTTGACCATGAGCGTGAGAGTGATGATGAGAGACATCGAGTCAAAAACGATCAAGACCCAACATGAAACTGCACAAACAAGATCTCACTCTTCTTGTTATAGGGACTCATTCTTCTCGTTAAAATTATAACAACAGATTCAAATTTTCTTAAAAATTATTATTTAATTAATGGTATATTATGTGACATTAATATAGTACAAATTAAAATAGTTTTTTTTAATCTAATGGATTAAAATAAATATTAAAAAATTTAAATATCAAAATAATTATGTTTAAAAGTGAGGCTAAATTAGTCAGTTTACAAATTCTAGAAATGGCAATACTAACAGACTTGAAATGACCCTCGTTTCTTTTTCAGTCGAGAAAATGTCAAGATAATATTTAAACCTCCCTTTCTATATATATACATGTATTATTAAAAGTGATTGAAAAAATAACTAAATTATAAAAAATTATAATCTTATTTGATTTTTAATTTTTAATTTTTTAAAATTTGATTTATAAATAATAAAGTTATTAACCTTAAAAATATTAAATTTGAAAATTTAAATGTATTTTCGGGAGTGAATTTATTATGGAGAATACACAAAATTTTAATTATTTTTTAAAAATCAAACGATTATTGACAAAATTTTTAATTATTTAAGAGAAATTCGCGTAATTCGCGCAATTTAGAAAATAATATTTGAAATATTAAAAAAAAAGTCAAATCAAAAGGTGACAAAGCAAAAACCAAAATATAAAATTTGCCAATAAATTAATTTCTTAATTCTCAATCTGCCGCCAGAAAAAATATAATAACAATAATAATAATAAAAAGATAAATGAAGAGAGAGAGAGAGGAAGAGAGAGAGAGTGAGAAAAAAAAGGCGCCGGTGAACTCCGGAAAATGGGAAAATTATAAAAAATTTGAACTGTATAAAATGTCGTCAAACCGAAACCAAATCGGGAATGGCGATCACAAGATCTGTGGAACAGTGAAAACAACAAACGACCCACTGCGGAACTACCGTCTCAATTCTCAACGACAACTACGACCCATCATCGACTTCTTGGAGGCTAAAGGATCATTGGAGAACGACCCACCCTCCGACATTATACCCAATCTTGAAGTAAACGCGTTCTCTTCTCTTTTTTCCCTCTTCTCTTTCGTCTTCTATATCACGGGGAGTGTTGGATCTTTGCCCAACTAGCCAACTCTGGTTTATTTTCTCTCTAATGTTATCCCAGATGTGCTAGCCTCTCGTTTCTGCATCTGATTACGCTTGTGTGTTCGTGGTATGTGTCATTCTCGATCTACATTTCCGCTTCAGGGGATTTTCCGATTTTCTTTTGCTATTTTTGTTGCTTGGAGTTTGGGACTTTGTGTATTTCTATGTAAGGCGTTGTATTCCTTTTTTGATCAATTTGATTTTGCCAGTTTTTAACAGGGATCTCGAATGGAAGATTCGGAGGGAATCAAGCCCGGCCAGGTACAATTTGTCTCCCTGAAATCGTTTTTAATTACTTCTTTGTTGACCAGATTAGTCGTTGAGGAGTTTTTGTTTCTATAAACTGAATGAACAGTGAGTTCCTTGTTTTCAGATTCTGCTTAGTTGTGTAATTGGCCATATATGCTACCGTAATTGTTAATGTTATTGGACGAGGAACTATTCTGTCTATGGACTCAGTTGATGGTAGTAACAATGTTTGACAATTTGCAGTTATGGTTTGACTTTTTGATTAATGTGAATTCTCCGCTTAATTTCTTCATCTCACAAACGAAATCAATGTATTTATATTGAATTTGGCGCGAAATTAGTTTAGATGCCACATGAAGAAGAAACTAATTATGGAAACAGTGCAAACTATGCAACATGAACATACACTAAAATCAATCCTTCCTGTATGTTTATGTTTATTTGTTGTTTTCTTTTCATGCGGCACTTAATTTTGTTAGTGATATCAAAAGTTGTTATATTTCAGGTTTCTTTTCTGCTGGGCGTGATTCCAATTTTTGTTGCGTGGGTATACTCAGAGTTTCTGGAGTATCAGAAGGCTCCACCTATTATTAAAGTGTGAGTAGTTTTCTTCGATGTGCACCGTGGATGGTGATATAAATTGGCTAATTTATTCTTGTAATGCTGAGCTAGAACTTATTCTTGTAATGCTGAGCTAGAACTTATTCTTTCTTTGCCACCAATTTTGAATTTATTGAATAAGCTAATACATTTGTTAGATCTGCTAGTTTTATTGAGTCTTCTGGTCGTCGAGCTCTAAATTTATCGCTTTATTTGATTACAGTCATTCAGACATTAATCTTGTTGAATTGGATGAGGAGAAAGGAGATAAAGTTAAAGATGACGAGGCTTCTCTACTGGAAGGAGGCCTTGCGAGATCAGCCTCTGCAAAGTTGCACAGTTCATCGATTAAAACAAACTTAATTAGGTCATTTCCCATTGCCTGCTATATTGCTTTACCTCTTTTTCTCACACACACACACACACACACACACATCAAATATCATCCTTCCTTCTTAAACTTTTGTAACTTAGGTTTTTGACATTGGATGAATCCTTCTTGCTGGAAAATCGAGCTACATTGCGAGCAATGTAAGTTGTTAAGTAAGTATTTTGGTGGGAAATGACACAAAAAATTGATAGCTTACAACCACATACTTGTTGATCATCATTTGTAGGTCTGAATTTGGGGTGATTCTTGTATATTTCTACATATGCGACCGCACAAATATACTGGGAGATTCTACGAAGGTGCTTGAACTTGATCTTGCCTCTTGTCCTATCGATACCAATATCTGGATTTTTATTGCACTCCGTTATATGAGGCTATCTAAATATATTTATGGTAGTTTTAAGTCATGGAAGTGCACCATAACTTTATAACACTGGTGATGCAAGCTTCTCTGTGGTACATTTTTCAACTACCATAAACTCAGACTAAATGTTCTGTAACTGATCATACAGATTAACTATCAGAGTTTGGCTTTTCAATTCTTTCTTGGTCCATTTTCGATTCTCTCCTCCCTCCCATCCAACTTTTCTTCTGTACTTGATGCACATATTTTTGTACGATACAGAATTAAATAGGGACTTGATTTCAACCACTTGTCTTTTTTATACATATCCATATAACTGACAGATTTCTCATATTACTATGTTTTTTAGATAACAAGAAAGGAATCTTAACATACTTATTGATAGATGCTCCTGATGGAATTCAGTTTAGTCAGCTAATTATCAATGGTTTTGTCTTGAGCAGAATTACAATCGGGATCTCTTCCTCTTTCTCTACATCCTTCTCATCATTGTTTCCGCAATGACCTCTTTGAAGAAACACAATGATAAATCAGCATTTTCTGGAAAGGCAATACTTTACCTGAATCGGCATCAAACAGAGGAATGGAAAGGGTGGATGCAGGCAAGTTCTATACAATAAAGATATGACCTGTAATCAAATAACTTTACAAACCATGGGAGCAAATTTAAGTACTCAATATGAGGGGCTAATGCTATTTATCATTGATTCTTCATCATTTCTTTAGCAGTTGTAGGTGTCAAAAGATGTATATCTTTCCATAACTTAAAACATATTTTTAGTTGTCAGTTTTTATTTTTTCGACTAGACCCTATAGGTATACAAAAATGAAGAATGTAGGATGATTAATCTGGTTGTTTTCACATCTCTTCTATATGATTTTCAACTTTTGTAAGATCATTTTAGATGTAGTGTTGGGATCTTTAAAATTACAAAGTTAAGGAATAGGTATACCTTGAAGAGAAACTTCCACGTGATTAGAAAAAAATAATATACTCTAATTGTGGGACTTAGAACTTCCATATTTGTTTGATTTGAAGTAACCTTGCTTCTGAGTAGTTTTAGCTCGTGCTTGTTTCTCTCCTTTGTACTAATTGTTACATGCCGATCAGCTTCTTGTGCTTCCAACATTATAATTGCCTTTACACTTTTTTGGGTTCTTGCAGGTTCTTTTTTTAATGTACCATTATTTTGCTGCAACGGAAATTTATAATGCTATTAGGATATTTATTGCTGCTTATGTGTGGATGACTGGATTTGGCAACTTCTCCTACTATTATATTAGAAAGGATTTTAGCTTGGCACGCTTTGCTCAGGTGATTTTCCCTCCTTCCCTCTCTCTCTCCCCGTTGTTTTTTCGTTTTTAAATAAATAAAAAAAGGCACTTGATAATTGTTTCACCAACCAAGTTTTTTTTTTCTGGAACTTCCTCCCTGAACTCCAAGGATACCCGTTACTAACAGTGCTTGACATTTTCTAATTTGTGATGCAGATGATGTGGCGGTTAAATTTCTTTGTCGCATTTTGCTGTATTGTTCTTAACAACGACTACATGTTGTACTACATCTGTCCAATGCATACACTTTTCACCCTCATGGTGTACGGAGCTCTTGGAATCTTTAACAAGTACAACGAGATAAGATCAGTCATGATTACAAAGATTCTTGCCTGCTTCCTTGTGGTTATTGCAGTTTGGGAAATTCCTGGAGTTTTTGAGATAATCTGGAGTCCATTAACGTTCCTTTTTGGTTAGTTTTTTTTTCTTTTTTCCTTTTTCTATATTTTATTTTGACAGATAAAGTTAGTTGCCATTCAACTGTTTCTAGATTTTTTTCATTCATGGCATATAAGTTATTAGTGTGTGAAGGTACTAAGTTGGTAGATATCAAGTGGAATGACACTAAATTAAGTTGGTATTTTTTTCATTCTTTTCTTCTCTCTCTCTCTCTCTCTCTCTTTTTTATTTAAAAAAATTAAATTAGAACTAAGTCCTTTCTGAGAATACACTAAAAGGAAAAAGAAAAATAATTGTCCAAACACATTTTCGCTTTCCATATATGGGTTGGTTAACTGGTTATTTTTGTGCTTTAATGTTAAGTTTATCAAGTGAATTGTGTAACTTATGGAACGTGGATAATTTGGTTGTTCAAAGACATATATAGTTGTGAAGTGCCCCTTTATCTGCTGACCTGACAATGTGCAAGTATAATGATTGTTTTTCTTTTCTTTTTTTATTTTATTGACAGGGTATACCGATCCGGCAAAACCTGATCTCCCCAAACTGCATGAATGGCATTTTAGATCTGGTCTGGATCGCTATATCTGGATCATCGGCATGATCTATGCATACTATCACCCCAATGTAAATTAGTAAACTTTTGATGACATCAGAGTTTCATAGATCTTGCTTCCTCGGTTCTCTCAGAAATTGACTTTTAAGTGCTCTCAAATTCCAGGTTGAAAAATGGATGGAGAAGTTGGAGGAGGCTGAAACAAGGAAGAGAATTTCGATCAAGACAAGCATTGTTACCGTTTCTGTATTAGTAAGTGGCATAATTTGGAGGCTTTAACTTCTTTGGTTTGATAATCTGTTTTCATACTTTCTGTCAAATAGATCTTATTCTGCTTTCCATGATTAGGCTGGTTATATGTGGTACGAGTACATTTACAAGCTGGACAAGGTGACTTACAACAAATATCACCCTTACACATCATGGATTCCTATCACGTGAGTGTTGAATATAATATGTTTACCTCAATCAATATTGTTGTCGTTTTTTGTTTCATCCTCCCTAGATGGCTGGCAAATTTGGAATTTGGGTGTATGGAAGTTACCACTATCTTAATGTTTCTTTTTGCCTTATGTGGTCACAGTGTTTACATTTGCTTGCGAAACTTTACACAGCAATTGCGAGGCTACTCTTTGACCCTCTTTGCGTACGTATTTCTCTGATACCTGCCAACGATAAAGCTCAGTTCTGATTGCGTTAATTCTCATTTTGCACATTCATTTATTTGCCTATTGTATTGTTAGGTGGCTTGGCAAGATTACATTGGAGACGTATATTTCACAGTTCCATATATGGTTGAGGTATGTTAAGATGGTTTTATAACTACGCTGTCATTCTCCTTTTTCACCCAAGTCTATAATCTTAATCAAAACCTGGAAGATGCGTGTACTCTACCTTCAGCCCTTTATTACAGACAACTTACGTTAGTTCATAAATTCTTAATTTGATGTATTTAAGAAGTTACTGCTGAAACCATCCTTCGTTTTGTTTTCAAAAAAGAACTCACTGAATGGATGAATATATTTTAAGGAATAGAAAATGTACGTGGTGATTTTGTTCCATTATATCTTCAAGTTTGTACATTGGTATTTAAATTTCCTGCTTACTATATTACAAAGAAATGGCTTCAGGTTTTCCTGCCCTTCTTTCCCCATGCACCATAATTAACATTTATTTGCTTGGCTCTACTATGTACGGCTAATTGACCATATCGTCATCAAATAAATAAAATGCCAGTTGCATTTGAAATACAAAACCTGAAATGGTATTTCATAATTGGGGCATTGGCTCGACTATAAGAAAAAATATCGAGTGAAAACTTCTTGGGAATGTTTCATTGTGTAATATTTTATTGTAATTGCAGTCTTTTTTGTGGTTGTACAGATCGAATGTGTCTAATGGACAGCCAAAGTGGCTTCTGTCGATCATTCCAGACTACCCGATGCTCAACTTCATGCTGACAACTGCTATCTATGTCATAGTAAGAACGTTCTCAGTCAAAAATCTTCTAGGGCCAAATACTCTCGATCAATCTGCATCATTTATCATTTATATTTTTTCTGCTTTGCAGGTCTCCCTTCGGATTTTTGAGTTAACCAATACTCTAAAGACAACTTTTGTACCTACAAAAGATAATAGACGGTTGTTGCATAATTTCCTTGCCGGAGCTGCAATTTCTGTATGTCTATACTGCATCTCGCTGGTTGTTGTTTTGATCCTTTATTAAAATGGTAAGCCCCTTTGTGACCTCTTATTCTCTAACCCAGAAGGGTTGGAATTTGGCCTTCTTCAATACTGATTTTAGTACACTGACATCATATGCTTAATAATTAGAACTAGAGCAGCTAATCAGTGATATCCTGCAAACTCAGTACTGTTAAATTAATTTTACAGGGCAAACTAGTGAAGACTGAAGAGACATATAGAAAGGAATTATATTGAATTTTTGCCTCTCGATCAAAAGGGAAGACTTTATTAGAGGGGCGTTGCTGTTGCTTGCAGATAGATTACTAAAACAAGAACTCTGGCAGTTGAGGGGAAAACCCCCCTTCAATTTCTATCATTTTGGATGATGAGCTAGGTACCAATTGTGTCCCCCTGGAGTTTCGTAGAGCCCTCGAATTTCGTAGGTATAAGAAAAAGGAAAGTTTTGTAATATTGTGATCAATGTATCATCTCATTCTTTTTGTTATCCCATCCCCACCTCAAATTAGTGAAGAAAATGACGGTTCCTGTGCATAGAGATGTATCTGATGCTCAACTGAACTTTTTTATTATTTCTAATGCATTCATCATTTTCACTTATTTCTCCTCTCCTGCAAGTAAATAGATTCGTGCCCCTTGTGACGACGTCGATTCAGGTGCTCGAGTTCATGACGTAGCTTTTGTGGCTATGTCAAGCTTTCGAACTCGACTGCAGGCCTTCCTTCAATTATACAAGTAATGTTTTATTATTGTTGATTTGTTGAGTAGTTTCAATGTTCAAAACTCATTTTCCATTGGCATCTTATTTCTAGAAGGATAATACTTCATCTACTGAGTGGTCACCGAAGTATCGTTGACAAATTTGACAAGAAAGAAAGGCAGGAAAAGGAGACAGTTTTTTCCCTATTTTTTAAAATTAAAAACTTATTCTTTCTTAGCTAAATTTACTAAACCATTTAATTAAATTTGAAAATTGGTCCGTTTCTCTTAATTTGATTTATTAACAAATAAATGTGGAAGAGGAATTTCAATTTTAATTGACAAATAAGGATATTTTTTTTGCAAGTCATCCAAACTTGAATGCTTGCCGCTTGCTTCAAAAAGCATGAGCATCAGTACCGTTGGATTGAGATAAGGTTTGCGATGCGACGCAGATACTACTGTATGTTGGAGTGGTGTGCACGCACGTGCGGCAGAGAAGTTTCTCACGTATAATGTATTCGCGCTCTGTACATCTCTGTGCACTTTTTTTCCATCTCAAGTTTCTCGCTGTTATACATTGGGAGTTGAAATGAACTGAACTCCCGCCGAACTCTTGGATCTCTTTCTCTCTATCGCTACTCTGCTCAGGTATCTGTTCTCCTCCATTTTCTAAGTAAAGCTCTATGGAAATGAAGTCTTGGCGAAGCAATTGGTTGTATAATATTCTATCCTTCTTTCTTTGAGTATGTGATGATACTGAGGCTTTGAGATAGCAGGGATAACTTGTGGTTATTGGAAGTTTAAGCGTAATGGCTACGAAGCTCTCGACGTTGTTTCTGAGCTCTGGATTTGGTTCTTTGAGCGGAAAACTATCGGATAATTCACAGTTTCCTCACTCTTCCCGTTACTTGCTTAATGCTTCATGTAAAATGCGACCTCGCAATCTCAGGTTCTTTCTCAATGTTTTCTCCTTTGCCTTTTAATCTTGTTGCTTATTTATTTCGTCGTCTGTAATTGCCATGGTACGTTAAGGTTTTGAACTTGTTCGACTCTCCGTTGTGTCTTGTTAATCTGTTTCCACTGGATTTTCTCTTGACTCTTTTGGATTCTTGATTTTCACGTACGTTTTGTTTTCTAACTCACCTTTCTTGATTTTTTTTAACTTTATGTATTTTTTTTTCAACTGTTTATCTTTTTTTTTTATTTATCAATTTTAACTTTTCTAATTAACAGGTTGTTATCGAGTTGATGTTTTGATTTTAGTCATATGAACTACATATTGAATCGAGGCAAATAGGAGAATGTTTGATGTTCCGTCTAGGATATTTTAGAGGTTAGCCTTTGTATGCTTTATGATCTCTAGGCGGAGTTCCAAGCCAATAGTTTCTGTAATTATTATCTTTTTCTCTCTCTCTCTCTCTCTTTTTTTTTTTTTGTTTAAATTCAATTCTATTGGAGAAGTTCTCCTACCTCGAACTAGAGCTAATACACACACACATATATATATTGAGATGAAAGGAACGGTTGACTTTCGTTGTGTCTGTCTGTTTGTCTAAATGCAATGGATACAAGGTTTACCCCAATTTCTTGGAAATTCTACATTCAGTTAATAGCATGAAAATTCTGTACAGTTCCCGGCGCAAGAGGAAACAATTGAAGAAAGCCTCCTATGAACATTTGTCAGTGCAAGCTGATTTTCATCCAAATGATGACGAGGACTCTGAAACTGAAATTGTGGTGGAGAGGGTTCCAATTTTGAATCAGGAGAGCTTGTCTAGTGCTGTTGTCAACACTAGCTTAGCTGTGCAGCATGTTAGCGAGAAAGGAATAAGTGGTCTAACTGCACCTGGTGAAACTGAACCTTCGGTAAAGTAACTGCACTGTCCTCATATTTACCTCTTTGGTCTTCCAATGAAATTGCTGCTAGAGAGGTGGAAGAACCTTCTGAAAAACGTTTGATTTCTTGAGCCATGTATTGATTTTATTAGGAAGTAATATAAGATTCTGATGATGGTCCTAGATTAGGTTATTTTCAAGGTTGTTAATGCTGTTCAATCAAATGTTATTCCCTACTTCCCTCTGTTTTCTTGAATTTGTCTCTCTTCTAAGAATCTTCATTTATATTAGTTTCTCTTATAAGGATCTTCATATTGTCTTGTCTGGACATGTAACAACTTTAGCAGACAATTGAATATAAGTCTTCTGAAATTTCAGACCGAGAAAGTTGACATTGAAGGACCGAATACAGGTGTTCAACTTGAAGATTTGATTGGGATGATAAAAACTGCAGAGAAAAGTGGGCTTTCTTTCCTTTTAATCCCAAAAAATTTTATTTGGTTATGCCCATTCTATTACCTGCTGTATACAATTGTGGTTCTTATCTCGCAGATATCCTTCTACTCAACCAAGCTCGGGTTCATGCCCTGAAAGATCTTGAAAAGATCCTTGCTGAAAAGGAGGAATTGCAGAGAGAGATCAATGGTTTGGAAAGGAGATTGGCAGAAACGGATGTTCAAATTAAAGCGGATGACCAAGAAAAGGTACACGTGGAGCTGTTGGAAGACCAATTTGAAAAGTTGCAGAAGCAGCTAAATTTCAGTGGTGGTACTGAACGCAGCGACCTTGGTCTGCATGGAAATCAGAACAATGTTCTTACCGATTCTCTTACTAAGGAGCTTCATTTACTGAGGTCAGAAAATGTCATCCTGAAGAATGATGTACAAACACTCAAGGAAGAGTTGAGTAATGTTAAGAATGCCAATCAGCATCTGGTATTTTTGGAAAAAGAACGGTCAGTTTTGGAGGGTTCGCTGAAAGACTTGGAGCTTAAGCTGTCAACCTCTCAGGAAGATGTTTCAGATCTGTCTGCCTTGAAAGTTGAATGCGAGGACTTGAGGAAGAGGGTAGAAGATTTGCAAATCTTGCAAGACAAGGCAACCAAGCAGGAAGAACAAGCTATTCTGGTCTTGCAACATAACCAAGAGCTCCAAGAAAAGGTTGAGAAATTGGAAGAATCCCTTGAAGAAGCTAACGTCTTAAAATTGTCTTCAGAAAAGTTTCGGCAAGACTATGAACTCATGCAACAAAAAATAGATCTATTGGAGGATCGCCTTCAAAGGTCTGATGAAGAATTGCAGTCTTATATCAAATTATATCAGGAATCTGTGGAGGAGTTTCAAGATACACTGGATACCATCAAAGAAGCAAGCAAGAAAACAGCAGTAGATGAGCCTGTAAATGATATGCCTTTGGAGTTTTGGAGCCGTCTATTGCTATTGATCGATGGTTGGTTACTTGAAGGGAAAATATCGGATGAAGATGCTAAACTGTTGAAAGAGATGACATGGAAGAGGGATGCACGCATTTATGATGCTTATATGGCTTGCAAGGAAAAGAATGAACTTGAGGCCGTGGCTATCTTTCTTAATCTGACATCATCTCCTAAACGGTATAATAACTGTAACTTAGCATATATTGACTTAGATGAAAATGTTGTTTAATCAGTATTCTTGTTATCTTTAGTTCAGGACTCTATGTCATCCACATTGCAGCAGAAATGGCACCAGTGGCTAAGGTGAGTTGTCGCTAGTGCAATAGCTCTTGGGTTTTATTAATGTTAATTTTTTGTTATGTTTGAAGATCCTCTTGCTCTCTTCTAGGCTTTCAATATTTCAATGTGTCCTCCTTCCGTCTATCACCATTTGTTTTAGTCTATCTCTTATCACAGCTAACAGGGTAGGAATTATCCTTATTGTTGCAATAGAACGCAACATGTCAAATTTCTCCCGAGGGTGGGGTGGTTGGGGAGGGATCTTTTACTACACATTCTTTATTTATATTTTAACTAAGTTGTTTTTGCACTTTGTTTTCTGTTCGTGCAAATAAAATACCGCATCCTTTATTTGGTTTTTTATATTATATGTTAAGAGTAAAAGTAGTTCATGAAATGACATTCCTTTTGCAGGTTGGTGGTTTGGGTGATGTCATCACTGGTCTCAGCAAAGCGCTGCAAAGGAGAGGGCATCTTGTGGAAATTGTTCTTCCTAAATATGATTGCATGCAGTACAATCGTATTAAAGATTTAAGGGTATGCCATGATTTCAGAAGTATAAACCTAATGAACGAATAAGCGTTGCTAATGTGCTATTTTGGTGTTTTTATTAATATGTTAAGAGTACTTTGATTGCTTTACAGCTCCTGGATATGGTGCTTGAGTCGTACTTTGATGGGCGGTTGTTCAAAAATAAGATATGGGTTGGCACTGTTGAAGGTCAATATTTATCTGGTCTAAATTTTTATTTAATTAATTATTTTTTAAAATTAAATGTGTCAATTTAACCTCTGCAGGCCTTCCCGTTTACTTTATTGAGCCTCATCATCCTGATAAGTTCTTCTGGAGAGCTCAGTATTATGGGGAGCATGATGACTTTAAACGTTTTTCATATTTCAGCCGTGCTGCACTTGAGTTACTCCTACGGGCTGGCAAGAGACCTGATATAATACATTGCCACGATTGGCAAACAGCATTCATTGTACGACTTTAATGTCTGTTGATCATTCAATCTTTTGGCAACTGACTTTATTTGCTTTTTCAGGCTCCATTATATTGGGATTTGTACTACCCGAAAGGATTGAATTCTGCAAGAATTTGTTTTACTTGCCACAACTTTGAGTATCAAGGAACCGCCCCTGCTTCAGATTTGGCTTCTTGTGGCCTTGATGTTGACCAGCTAAACAGACAAGACAGATTACAGGATAATTCTGCTTATGATAGGATCAACCCTGTTAAGGTATGGTATTCAGAATATTTTCAATCTCCTTGTTTATTAGGAGAATTTTATGATGGACACTGCGTTGTCTCAGGGTGCAGTTGTCTTCTCTAATATTGTCACAACAGTATCACCTACCTATGCTCAAGAGGTGCGGAGAGCTGAGGTATGATTTGCATTTAAGATATCTTATATCACTCATATCAATGAAGGGTTTTCTTTGGATGACCGTGTCAATCAAAGATTTTATTGGTTCATTGCTATGATTTTTGCTTAACTATCATAAAGCGTACCAAATTGTCTTTGATAGGAATCTGTTTTCGTGGGAGAATTGTACGTGACTGTGTATCATTATGTTCAGTATGTTTATGTTAGTGCTTTGGAATTTACTCTTAACCTTTTCAATAACGAGCGTCTTGACATTTGTACTTTTTCGACGGATTACCATAGGCCAATTTTCAACCTTGCAACTCACCAACTTGTCCATTTCTTTGGCCTCAAATCGCTGCAATTTATCTCCACAAGACTTGATTTGGGAAGTTATCATTATGGCCCAATTTGAGATTTTAATGATTCTAAAATCAACTGCAAATATTTTCCGTTGGGGGTGAGAATAGACCAAAATTGAAGTTGATTACTGCGAGGGAGCTTCTTCCCTATTTGAACCTTTTCTCCATTCTCACCTCAAGTCATCTTGTCAGCATTCTGCTTCCTCGCAGTGAATATAGGTTTGATGATTTCAAAATAAAATTTTGGGATAAACATGCCTGCTTGTTCTCATATTTTTAGGAGGGGTAACTTCTCTAATTTACCCTAAATAAAGAGTGTAATCACAACTTGATGTTTAAATTGTTTGGATTTTTTTTTTTTTTTTTTGTTACTACCACAAAAGAGTGTTTGAAACATCCCTTGCCTATTTGTGGTCAACTAAGTTGTTCGTAGGGTCATATGCTTGCCTTGATTATCGGGGCTTGGAAACCACAATTTTCTGAACTGTCTGGGCTCATTAATGGGATTAGGTTGGATGATACACTTAGTTGTCGTAAGGGGAAGGGGGTTACCAGGAGAAATCAAATCGTGATTATATTTATATCCCGGGAGCTGGACAGAAGTAAAAATTATTTTCCTATCTTCTTCTTCTCGATCAGTGAAGGTCAAAAGAATTTCTCACTTATTTTATTTAGCGTACTTGACAACCAGAATTCAATTAAGAAGACTTGAGAATGTAATTTAAATCACTTTTGACTTTTCCAAACTGAAAAACTCAAGAAGATAACCTCTAGCAAAATTTAGTTCACATCTTGCATGCCTGATAAGATGTATACCCTTCTGTGGGGAGGGTGGAATCATAGACAGTTTAAATGAACCACTTATTCTTTCTTTAATGATGTATTTTTTATATTTCGCATAGCTCATGTGCTTAGGAAGTGTTTAATCAGATTACTGTCTTTTGGTTTAAAGTTTTTGTCTTCCGGGGCACTGAGATTGACATCCATTGGGCTACAGGGAGGACATGGTCTCCACTCAACGCTTAATTTTCATTCGAAGAAATTCTTTGGCATTCTTAATGGAATTGATACTGATGTGTGGAATCCTACTACCGATTCATTTATCAAAGTCCAATATAATGCAAATGATCTTGAGGGTAAGGCTGAAAATAAAGATGCTATAAGAAGGCATCTAGGGCTGTCTTCCATTGTCAGAAAACCTCTGGTAATTACTTTTTATGAGACAATAAGTTATGTATCTGGTGCTTTCTGATTTCAAATATTTTGTAGCTTCCTTTTGTTTAATGTTTAATCTAGGATTTATTTGTGCTTAATTTTGAACTTTAAGACTGACATAATGTTACCTGGCATATATGCGCATCTTATATACATTTTCCCCCTAGTGTTGAGTAAACTGAAGCCTCCCTTCACCCTTTAGGAATTTGAGCTGATTACAGATTACAGTTGTGCAGTGGGATTTATTAATTGTATTCAGATCAACTTTTTATGACCACTTCTGAATGTGTATCTGTTATTCTGATTTCATGCTATCAATCGCATGCAGCGAAGATATTTATAATTTAGATTACGATTTGGAACAAAATCATTGTTCTTTTTTTTTTCTTTTCTTTTTTAATTAAATTGAAACAGTTTAGTAGCTGAGATATGACTCCTAATCTGCTCTTAGTTTCATTTCTGGTTTTCCAGACATTGGAGCAGTGGCGTAGGCTGCATAATGAAATTGGAGATTTTGTGGATTTTATTAAAATATTTGTTGTGCAATAGGTGGGCTGCATAACAAGATTGGTGCCCCAGAAGGGTATACATCTTATCAGGCATGCAATATACAGAACGTTGGAGCTGGGAGGACAGTTTGTTCTTCTGGGTTCAAGCCCAATTCCTCATATTCAGGTTATCTACTTGAACTTTTGAGCCTATGTTAGATTTTCGAGAACACATGTCACTAGGGCCCCTTGCACCCATCTTACGATTGCTTTTTTGTTCTTGCAGAGGGAATTTGAGGGTATTGCTAATAATTTCCAGAGCCATGATCAAGTTCGGTTGGTGTTGGCATATGATGAGTCTCTTTCTCATTGGATTTATGCGGGATCTGATATGTTAATAATTCCATCTATCTTTGAGCCATGTGGCCTCACTCAGGTAAATGGTTGCAGATGTGGCTTAGTTTGAGCTTTTTTTAACCAAAAACTAAGAGGGCTATCCTAGGAGCTGGTAAATAATAAATAGTTTTATGGGAAATTGGATCAAACTAGGGTAACCACTTGCATAGGATAAATTGTCCTACGTTTTTCTTGGCAACTAAACTTATTAGAGTCTGGCAACTCTCTTTTGAGTTTAGTTGTAAAATTGGTCCAAACACTAAGGATTGAAAAAACTATTGATATTTGAAAAGGAATATTACAATACATCTTCCCAGCAAAGAAATATCCCTAAATATAGTTTCAGAAAGGCGCTTATCAGTGATTATTAGAAAGGCACATAACAAGATGGATTACGTTGGTTGAATTAATAATTCTTTAGAAACCAGAAAGAACAATGCAAGACGCCAAGAAGCTGCCATTAATAATCTACTTTCCTCCCAAGCAATTTGTTTGCTTTCAAAGATGAGTTGATTTCTTTCTATTCATATTCCCTTTTAACTTGCTTTGACTACACTAGTCCACAATAATTTAGCAATCTTTTTCATCCCATGACCACATAGAATTATAATAGCATTCTCTTTAACTCCCTAGTCGAAAACAAGAACTGCCAAAGCCTTGAAATTTTGCCTTCCAAATTTTCCTAATATAGCCAACTAGGAAACGACAACTGATTGGGACTTTCCTCTGTCTTCCAATACAAACTGCAGCAGCTTGGATTTATTGCCATATAAGGGTATCTTTGGATTCTTTTAGCCTATTCAACCCATCCAAGAAGATTAAGCCCACAAAGTTATTCATCCACTTTACAAGGGAATTTAGATGTCCACAAATTATGAAAGAGTTTCTCAGGTAACGAAGGAAAATATCTACCCAATGTTTAAACATGGATTTTGTTAGGAAACTGGCCAGACCAGTTACCAATTTCGTAAGGGTCTTCTCTTCTGCTAATTAGTACACCCTCAATCAATTGTAAAAGATCATAACCATTTTTTCTTACCGTTACTTTTCAAGATCTTGAATTTTCCTCCCAAGCTTCTAACCCTGAATGTCTTTTTCTCAGAAGTTTCGTAGATTTTGAGGAATTCATTAGCAGTACCACCAAACATTTTGGGTATAATAAGAATCCAAATTTTCTTAGAGAATTTATTCGCAAGTCTCTGGGACCTGGGGACTTTAACCCTTCCACATTTCCCATGTCAGAAAAATTTTCCTCCTCTCTCCCACTATTTTCTATTCCCATCTTCCTTCCTGTAAACTTTTTGCGACAAATAAGGATTTCATATACAAATAAGGATCTCACCTAAAAAGCCAAAACCATAACCTCCGACTTTTGCCTCGTCCCACCACCCAATATCAGTAGAGCCATAAATAGATTTAACAACACTATTTTTCACCTCTTTAATTTTGTTTCTTTAATCATTAACCATCATAGGTCAGCCTAGTGCCTTGAAAAAATGAGAGAGAACGGGTTCAATCCATGGTGGCCCCTATCTAAGATATAACATCTTACGTATTTTTTATCAACCAAATATAATAGGGTTAAGCAGGGAAGATTAGTCAAGGTGCCCATAAGCTCTTCTAGACACTCATCGATATCTAAAAACAAAAGGTTGATCTTTTCAATAGTATTGCTTTCTTGCTATAATCTTCCAAGTCCCCTTGGTGTTGTAGATACTCTTAGCTTCTAATGCTACCCAAAAACAGAAGATAGTCTTCCATGCTTATGATGAAGTTTTTATTGACTATGTTTTACTTCTTTTGTGGCGCTTTGACAAATAATATGTTGACCTAGTTAGAATGTGATGACACTTCTTTGAGGCTTTACCAACTTTGTACCTTCGTTTTTTTTAGATGATTGCAATGCAATATGGTTGTATTCCTATTGTACGGAAAACTGGCGGCCTGAATGACAGGTGCATGAACTTATCTTGTAACAATCTCCACATATTCAAGTTTATTTCATCAGAACTTTTTGTGTTTTAATGGTTCGATGTTTTTCATGCAGTGTCTTTGATGTTGACGATGATACAATTCCAGCTGAGTTGCGAAATGGATACACATTTTTGACCCCTGATGAGCAGGTACGAAAACGGAAAATGAAACATAAATCTGTTCTTTTATTGTATGATGTGAAGCCCCCTCCCCCTACTATCTACTCTCATAACTCAGGTAACGTATGTTTATTTTGACAGGGGTTGAATAATGCACTGGAACGTGCCTTTAACCACTACATTAATAACCCAGGCGGTTGGCAGCAGCTGGTTCAGAAGGTCATGGACGTAGATTTCAGCTGGGAAACTTCCGCTACGCAGTATGAGGATCTTTATTCAAAGTCAGTGGCACGAGCAAGAGCAGTTGCCGCAGGTCGTGCATAAGGAAAGCGTCACTTCTATTTTTGTTTTTTCAATCTGTTATTCATACTCTAGAGTTCCTCCGTGGAGAGTGCCAGAGCAAACTGTGGTGGAATATATAATCATCAATTTGGTGGCTGATCCATGCTTATGCTGCGATGGAAACCTCTGAATTGGTCACTGATGAAAACAAATTCATGTACACTAGACGGGACACTTAGTCCCTTCTGCCGAAAGGAGAGAGCTGTTGCTTGATAATCATGATGGCAACGGCAATCATAATTCATGGACCTGCTTTTCTTGCTATAAGGCCAGGGGAAAACCTGCCATTGTTTTACCTTTTTTTTTTTTTTTTAACCAATATGTAGATAATATTTTNTGCCATTGTTTTTCCTTTTTTTTTTTTTTTTAACCAATATGTAGATAATATTTTGTACATTATTAGTGTACTCAGAATCTTTACCTTGATCTTTGAATACAACTTTACTCAAAATTCAAGCGATTCTCTAGTGATATTAAATTTGACCTGACCGAGTATTTTTCTCGTTTACGAGTTCATGACCCACGGAGAATAGAAATCATAAAATTTCACACGAAAGCACTTCATTCATTTTCAACTAATTTACACCGCCAATAATAATTCATCACCATACAAACTCTCTCTTTTCTCACTTTCCAGGAACAAAGTTTGTGGCGTAGGACCAAGCATTGTTGTTGACTGGGTCAGCAAGGTGGTCAGCCAAGTTCTCCAATGGTCCCTTTCCAGTAACAATGGCCTGAACGAAGAAGCCGAACATGGAGAACATGGCAAGCCTTCCATTTTTGAGCTCCTTCACCTTCAGCTCTGCGAACGCCTCTGGGTCATCGGCCAAACCCAATGGGTCGAAGCTTCCACCTGGGTAGATGGGGTCGGTAATCTCCCCGAGGGGACCGCCGGCAATACGGTAGCCCTCAACGGCGCCCATCAACACGACCTGGCAGGCCCAGATGGCCAGAATGCTCTGTGCGTGGACCAAGCTGGGGTTGCCCAAGTAGTCGAGACCTCCCTCGCTGAAGATCTGAGATCCAGCCTTGAACCACACGGCCTCGCCGAACTTCACGCCGTTGCGGGAGAGAAGCTCGGGGAAGACACAGCCCAAAGCTCCAAGCATGGCCCACCTGGAGTGGATCACTTCGAGCTCACGGTTCTTGGCGAAGGTCTCGGGATCGGCTGAAAGTCCAGCAGTGTCCCAGCCGTAGTCACCGGGGAATTCTCCGGTGAGGTAGGATGGGGGCTCGCCGGAGAATGGGCCCAAGTACTTGACACGGTCGGGGCCATACCATGGGCTGCCGGAGGAAACTTGCTTGGAGGCGGTCTTCCTCATGCTGATTCTTGAACTGCCCTGAATATCAGGGGCATTGGGGGAGAGTTTGATGGCGTTGCCGGCCAGAGATGGGGAGGAGAGAGCCATTGTGGAAGCAGCCATTGTTGGAGATTGGAATGAGGTGTGTAATTGATGATGAGATGTGTTTTGTGGTGGGAAAGAAGTGGGTGGGTTTGTGAGTTTAAATAATGGGCAAACAGAATAGATAGTTATCCATTAGTATCTATATCTTCATTCTCATTGGAGCTCAAAGATTTTTGGTTTGTTTCATCCACGCCCACATGGCTCTTCCTCATCCACCAACTGCTTCAGATTTCTATTTGTATACAGTGACATCTAACGTTACATTTAAGATTTTTTTAGAGACTAATGAGATAGATTCTCTTTCTTACATGGAAATTGTATGGTCTTCATTTATGTGGCTCGAAAATGAAAGGGTTGCCAACCATTGGATGGGTAGCCCAGATTTTCATTTTCATTAGTTGAAAGATTTTGGTAGCTAATAGATACTTTTGTTAGAATTTGATAAAATTTTCATATTGGGATTGTTTCCAATGTTCTTGCTAAATTGTCAAAATTTTCATAAGCTTAAAATTTGATATAATTTGCAAAAATGTACGAGCAAAAAGAAGGAACGTTTATTCACAAATGACCAAGTGTATGCAGATTCTCTAAGCATATTGGTGCTATCAACAACACACGTGTCAAAGTTTGATTGGGAGAAAGAGAAGCTCATGGAGTTGCATAAGATTTTTTAGGTGTGAGTGGCAGAGAGGAGGCCATCTGGAGTAAGGAAATCGACCATAGAAATTTCAACCAATAAGAGAGCTGATATCGATTTCCATGGATAAGGACCCTTCCCCCTAATCCATGTATATTATGCACCATCGTTTCACTTCTTTCCCACCACAAATACATCCCATCATCAATTACACACCTCATTCCAAGCTCCAACAATGGCCGCTTCCACAATGGCTCTCTCCTCCCCATCTCTGGCCGGCAAGCCCATCAAGCTCTCCCCCAACGCCCCCGACGTTCAGGGCAGTTCAAGAATCAGCATGAGGAAGACCGCCTCCAAGCAAGTTTCCTCCGGCAGCCCATGGTACGGCCCCGATCGTGTCAAGTACTTGGGCCCATTCTCCGGCGAGCCCCCATCCTACCTCACCGGAGAATTCCCCGGTGACTACGGCTGGGACACTGCTGGACTTTCAGCCGATCCCGAGACCTTCGCCAAGAACCGTGAGCTCGAAGTGATCCACTCCAGGTGGGCCATGCTTGGAGCTTTGGGCTGTGTCTTCCCCGAGCTTCTCTCCCGCAACGGCGTGAAGTTCGGCGAGGCCGTGTGGTTCAAGGCTGGATCTCAGATCTTCAGCGAGGGAGGTCTCGACTACTTGGGCAACCCCAGCTTGGTCCACGCACAGAGCATTCTGGCCATCTGGGCCTGCCAGGTCGTGTTGATGGGCGCCGTTGAGGGCTACCGCATTGCCGGCGGTCCCCTCGGGGAGATCACCGACCCCATCTACCCAGGTGGAAGCTTCGACCCATTGGGTTTGGCCGATGACCCAGAGGCGTTCGCAGAGCTGAAGGTGAAGGAGCTCAAGAACGGAAGGCTAGCCATGTTCTCCATGTTCGGCTTCTTCGTTCAGGCCATTGTCACTGGAAAGGGACCATTGGAGAACTTGGCTGACCACCTCGCTGATCCAGTCAACAACAATGCTTGGTCCTACGCCACAAACTTCGTTCCCGGAAAGTGAGAGTCTTTACCTCTTGGGATTCAAAGAGAGAGAAAATGAACTTGTATTTGGTGGTGTAAATCTCGGGTCTCAACAATTGAGTGCTTGTTCTGAATGAATTTCATTATCATTTTTCAATAACGGACCATCTTTGAATATTTGACTCTCATGAACCAGTTAAAATACAATTTAAATATTGATTGAGGCTTGGAGAGTGTTTTCTAAATTTAAATATTTTAGAGTATATGAATATGTGACCAAAATATTATTTAAATTTCTATAAAAATATATTTTTAACACATAAGATAAACTATTTGTTTCATGAAAAAAAGTTAGTGGGCCGGTCTTGATGTGTGAAGCCCATGAGCGTGAAGATGGTATGTTGAAAGGCCCAAATATAGAAGCCAGCCCAGATGGGATCGTAGTATTGGGCTAATTTATTTATTTAAAAACTTTTCATAAAAGGACAAAAAAAGAAAAAGAATTATATGTAAAACTCTAAATTAATAATTATATTAATTTAAGCTATGATTTTTTATAAGCAATTTAATTCCACTATAAACGAATAAACGTACTAAAAATCATAATTACATAGAGATTAAAGCATAATCAAAACCAAAATAGCAATATATATAATTTCCCTCCTTTTTTAAGATCCCCACACGAGGAGTTGTTTTCACGATACGCATTTGTCAAACCCCGTGGACCCCACTGCTCCATCCGATCACGCGTGCTTGATCCAACGGTTATAATAGCATCCCATAATCTACGGAAATCATTTCAATCCGACGGCTCTCAGCTCTCCTGGTTTGACTATTGTCTGTTTCAATGCATGATGCACAGATTCCTATAAAAAACTAACGAAAATTTATTAAATACTCTTGCGCCACTCTCTCCGCCTCTCTCTCTCTCTCATCTTCCTGCCAGATCTTTAGCTTGCAGACCAAATCTGGGGACTGATCTACCGAACTCTTACGAAAATCTTCCGATCGTCTTCGTTTTCTTTGCCTGATTCAGCTCTGGAATCACGTGGGTGAAAATTTTTGTTTCATTTTTTTAGGGAACTTGCTAGTTGTCGGATTAGTTTAGCTTGCAGTTATGGAGTTAGGGCATGTAGAAATTTTTGGGGTTCTTTCTTAATTGCTGGATGCGTAATGGTAGGAGTTAATTTTCGAGTGATTTGTACTTTCGAAAGCCTGTTGTTCTGTTTTTTTTTTTGGTCCTTCCTTACTGTAATTATTGTTGATGTGCGGAGTTCTCTTGCAATGAGGTTTTTCTAAATTTTACTTAAAATTACTGTGTTATTAATGCTGATTTTGTTGATCTGTCCTGTTTTCTTTTTCGTTTTTAGGTCATTTTGCACTTGATCCCTTTTCTTCTCGTGTTTGGATAATGAGAAATTTTGGTGAAGTTAATGATCTTGATGGTCCGTCTGGTTCTGTTCACTGCGTGGTTGTTGACTTAATAGGGAGTTCATGATTTTACATTTGTTAATTTATACTTACTATTTTCTCTTTTGCTTGCTTTATTACCCTTCAGTTTAGGATTGTGTTCGCCTTTGTATTAGTGGAATTGGATAATAGAATCAAGATGCCGTGGACATCCTCCTTCGTGAATTACAGCAGCAAGTGTGTTCGCTTGGTGGTCTTCTTTCGTGTCATTCTGTAATTTGATTTGCATCGGTGAGATTTCTAGAATGAATCATTTATGTTGATTATTACCATACTTAGTAGACATCCTCCCAGTTGTCTTGGAGGAAGGTAACTTTTATTTTGTAGTAGACATCCTCCCAGTTGTCTTGGAGGAAGGTAACTTTTATTTTGGTATGTCTTGGAGGATTGTTGGGAGGGAGTCCCACATTGGCTAATTAAGGGGATGATCATAGGTTTATATGTATGGAATACATCTCCATTGGTATGAGGGTTTTGGGGGCCACGAGAGTTTATGCTCAAAGTGGACAACACTATCATACCATTGTAGAGAGTCGTGATTCCTAAAAGATTTTTCATTGGCCCTATTCGGTTGTCAAGGGCAGTAATTTGGGATTCTACTGGATTTATCTTTTCTAATTTTAAGGTTTAGTGATCATTTTAAGGATTGTGAATGGAAACAAATGACTAATTTTGAGTGCTTGGTAATATCATTCTTGTGCTTGTGGACTTTGGGAAACCTCTAAAATGTCTGCTTATGGTGGGTGTGTGCAGGGATTAAAACATTGACTTTGTTGGGCTATCTTATTTTTGCGGTTGTTCCATCTTTATATTACTGGTTGGAGGAGTGAGAATGTACATTGGTGTAACGGGAAAGAGATACAGAGCTGTCAAGGAAGTTGGGAAAGTTAACATGAGTGTTGGAATCATTGCCTACTACCAAGTGATGCAAGTTTGTCAGGTAATAATACACCATCCTCTAGATCATTCTCCCATGCTTTGTATCTGGTACTTGTTGAATCATTGCAGCATATCCTTTTATCCAAAGATGAATTCCTAAAGCGCATTTGTTGAATGGCTTAATACTTACTGAGTTCACTTGCTTGTCTTTACTGCTATCATTATTGAGCTGCTGAAGCACATCTTAAAGTGCTTTGTTGTTGATACCTTTCAATCTGTTCCCTACAGGCTGAGTATTTTCGACAATTGCTAAAACCCGTCACGTAGGATAACATTGCAAAAAGCATTTGGACATTGGGGAGTTAGGTGGACTGGCCTCCATTTGTGCTACAAGTGAAGAAATGAAATATTTCTTTCCTGTTTCGTCTTTAATTTGATATAAAAATCTCATTTATTTTACGATGGCAACGTATAGGGTTGCTGAGTAGTCTTCTCGTTAGTTAACATCCCGTCTTTATTTTCGTAATATAATAGCAAGCTTTCCTGAGAGAAGATACACGAGCTTGAAGTTTAGAGGGTGGGTTGCCTGTTTGTTTGTTTCTTTTACATGGACTTCATGCAGAGTGACCTCAACTGCTACCTCAAAGAGGCAATGCTTCCAACAGCAAACCAAGGGGATGGTGATCATATGCAGATTCCTCTGTCATCTGCCTTTCCTTCTGTTTTACCTCCTGGGAGAAAGAACTTGGGACCTTTCAATGCTGTTGAGTTTCAACCTTCTGAAATTTGTTCCCAAAATTTCATCATCTTTGACCACACGGACGATCGAAGCCAGATCATGTTCCATCCTGCAATTTGTAACAAACTTGGTGGTCCTACTGCGAATTATGAGGATAGAGAAATACCATCTCCTTTGATGGAGGATGAGGATGACATTGATGCATTATTGAGCTTAGAAGACGAAGATCACGAAGACGTTGATGGATCTGAAGATGATGAGATTAACTCTGCAAGGTCTCAATTGAATTATGGAAATAGATCCCCTGATTCTTCATCCTCCTCTTATAGTTCCAAACCCAGGAAGAATCAGTCAGTTAATCCTGTCCACACGGCATTGAGCAGTGGAAGCAGCTGTGATGGTGACATGAAACAGTTGAAATTGAAGAAAATGGTGAAAAAACTGAGAGAGATTCTCCCTGGTGGTTACCAAATGACAACTGCCATGGTTCTGGACGAAGCTGTTAAATACCTGAAATCTCTCAAAGACGAAGTGCAGGAGCTCGGTCTCGGGAGCTTGGAGAACTAAGGTTTATAAAGTTTACCCTTCTGGTGGCATCAACTGAAGAACTCTAAGGATTCTCGGATCTTGTGTATCTCCCGCGCCGCCTGGTCAAAAGTTTTACTGTCACGAAAGATCATTTGTGATGCTTCAGAATGTTTCTAATTTCAAATGCCTGCAGCAGATGTGATTGTCGAACCAGAATCTCTAGTCAGGCTTCTTGGCCATGTCGTTACCTGTTCTATTCATTTTCAACTTTGGTGTCTAGAGAAATTCTGGGATTGATCTGCCTTTTCTGTTGACATTTGTTGTATCTGTAGAATGCTACCTTCGATTTAATACTGCCATTTACTTTCAAAAACAATCTGTTCCAGCATAATTTTCACTTGTGGTCATAAGGGTTCATTTAGATCTTGAGTTGAGATTGTATGATCTCTTAATTCAGTTTTCGAGTTTTATAAATGAGTATGATTTGGTTGAATTCATGCAGGAGAGTGTTTGAACGTTTTTTTCTAAACAATTTCTGATTTATTAACATTATTCACTGCAGAGAATATGGCTGAACTCCTAGAACCACTTCTTAACTCCCTACACAAGAAGAGTTTAAACCTACCCTACACCCTACAAAATCCATAAACAATACCCACGGACGACAAAGACAACCTTAATTCCCATGGAAGCTAAGCTGCACAGGGAAAGAAACATCTCCATCTCCGACCACAATGGTGTGCCCACCTGCCGGCAGCAGATTGTAGCCACTGAAATCAATTAGCCCCAAGCTCTTACAAGCATTCAACTTAAATTTCACCGATTCATTCCCCCCAGCATCCACAAACACCCTCTGGAACCCAACCACCTGCTTGATGTGAGTCGAAGAAATTCCGCTTGGTGGTTTCGAGTACACGATCACAACCTGACTACCGTCCATTTTGCCACTGTTCTCGACTTTGATTTCGAACTCGAACTCATTGGAGCAAGTTAAGTCGTCGACGAGGGCGGCGGCGCAGTCGGGCTTGAAGGCAGTGTCCTCATAGGCAATGTCTCGGCATTGGATTGTTTTGTCGAGATTGACGGCGAGGGATCGGTTGGCGGAGACTAGAGTATGGGTGAAAGAGGTGTAGCTGAGGCCGTAGCCGAAGGGGTAGACGACAGGGCCGTCGTAGAATTTGTAGGTTCTTCCTGGATAGCCGAGGCTTTTCACTGGCCGGAGCGGCATCGATGTCATTGGTAGCAGGTTGACGTAGTCGGCTTCATACCATGTCAACGGTAATCTTCCTCCTAGAACCAGACAACAAAATCAGTTTCAATTGTCAAGCAAGTTATAACCACAATAAGTTTTTTCATTCTGACCTGGGTTGTGTTTTCCAAAGATAACATCGGCGATGGCGCGGCCGCCCTCTTCGCCGGGATAACCAGCCCAGACAATAGCTTTGATGTTGGGATTATTCTTAGCGAAAGAGATGTCGATGCCACCCGCCGACATGATGACAAGAACAACAGGGCCCTTAGAGACAGCTGCAACTTGTTGGATGAGCTGAGTTTGGAAACCCGGAAGAAGAAGATCAACTCTGTCCAAGCTCTCAGCTTCAATGGACAAATCAATACCCCCAAGAATCACAGTTGCATCAGAGTTCTTGGCCGCATCCATGGCT
>NW_019268559.1:669167-694838 GCF_002738365.1 Cucurbita moschata | reverse complement strand
AAATTAGTCATAAATAAAATATTAATTTCAAATATTATCTAAATAAAATAAAATTAGTCATAAATAAAATATTAATTTCAAATATTATCTAAATAAAATTAAATTAGTCATAAACAAAATATTAATTTCAAATATTATCTAAATAAAATTAAATTAGTCATAAACAAAATATTAATTTCAAATATTATCTAAATAAAATTAGCCATAAACAAAATATTAATTTCAAATATTATCTAAATAGAAATATTAATTTCAAATCATTATCCAAATAAAATTTCATTTTGAGTTAGAACCTTTTGTTTTGGTTTAAACTTAACAAAATTTCTAATTCAAACGACAAATTCTTATCTTATTTTATCAAGTTCATATTATTCTAATTATTTCCATTTTTTTGTGTGCAATTTAAATGATTGAAAGTTATATCCATAATTGAAAATAATTGAAAGTTGTAAATAATTGGATTATTCATTGAGTGATACAGAAATAAAACATTTTTTTTAATAGTAACTAATAGAAATAAATTAAATAATTAAAAGAATTGAACACTTTTTTGAAAATTTCAGGATTAAAATATAATTAAATTTTAACCTTATATATTATAATTATATAATTTTTGCTTATAGGATGTTTTTTTTATTTTTTTATTTTTTTAATGTCAAATAAATGTAAATAGAAATTATCAAATAATTTTATTTTAATTAATATTGTTTTTTACGAAAGAAAACCTACTAAAATTGAATGAAGAAATTTATTGAAGGAAGAAGTTTATAAATAAATAAATTTAGCTGCATAGAGATTAAAATAGAAGGAAATTAAGATAGAGATTGAAATAGAAAGTATAAATTAATATAGAGATTGAAATAGAACGCTAATACACAGACAAAACATGCTAATTAACCTACCATGATTTGATATTTTATTTTTTAAATAAATTATTTGAGTTAAGCCTTTATTATAATTTTAAACTAAGAATAACTCCATCCTTCTTATTCTTAGTTTATTTTGCCGTTAATATTTTAAGAATATATTAATTATAGAATATATTTGAGATATCAATAATCTGTCAATATTTTTTATTTGATTGGTAGTATTCTCAAGATTTAGTTATTATTTGTACGTATCTTTATCTTAAAATATTCGAATTTTATAAATGAATATGATTGGGTTAAATTGAGGAAATTGGTTTCTTCTAAACAATTTATGATTTTATTAACATTATTCACCGAAGATAATGTGGTTAATCTCCTAGAACCACTTCTTAATTACCCTACACAAGAAGACTCTAACCTACCCTACACCCTACAGATAACCCTACAAAATCCATAAACAATACCCACGAAGGACAAACACAACCTTAATTCCCATGGAAGCTAAGCTGCAAAGGGAAAGAAACATCTCCATCTCCGACCACAATGGTGTGCCCACCTGCCGGCAGCAGATTGTAGCCACTGAAATCAATTAGCCCCAAGCTCTTACAAGCATTCAACTTAAATTTCACCGATTCATTCCCCCCAGCATCCACAAACACCCTCTGGAACCCAACCACCTGCTTGATGTGAGTCGAAGAAATTCCGCTTGGTGGTTTCGAGTACACGATCACAACCTGACTACCGTCCATTTTGCCACTGTTCTCGACTTTGATTTCGAACTCGAACTCATTGGAGCAAGTTAAGTCGTCGACGAGGGCGGCGGCGCAGTCGGGCTTGAAGGCAGTGTCCTCATAGGCAATGTCTCGGCATTGGATTGTTTTGTCGAGATTGACGGCGAGGGATCGGTTGGCGGAGACTAGAGTATGGGTGAAAGAGGTGTAGCTGAGGCCGTAGCCGAAGGGGTAGACGACAGGGCCGTCGTAGAATTTGTAGGTTCTTCCTGGATAGCCGAGGCTTTTCACTGGCCGGAGCGGCATCGATGTCATTGGTAGCAGGTTGACGTAGTCGGCTTCATACCATGTCAACGGTAATCTTCCTCCTAGAACCAGACAACAAAATCAGTTTCAATTGTCAAGCAAGTTATAACCACAATAAGTTTTTTCATTCTGACCTGGGTTGTGTTTTCCAAAGATAACATCGGCGATGGCGCGGCCGCCCTCTTCGCCGGGATAACCAGCCCAGACAATAGCTTTGATGTTGGGATTATTCTTAGCGAAAGAGATGTCGATGCCACCCGCCGACATGATGACAAGAACAACAGGGCCCTTAGAGACAGCTGCAACTTGTTGGATGAGCTGAGTTTGGAAACCCGGAAGAAGAAGATCAACTCTGTCCAAGCTCTCAGCTTCAATGGACAAATCAATACCCCCAAGAATCACAGTTGCATCAGAGTTCTTGGCCGCATCCATGGCTCCAAATATGAAGGTATCGTTTTTGCAAGCAACATTCTCACAACCCATTTGGTAGTTCACTTTTGCATATTCTGATAGCCCATCAATTGGAGATTTCACTCGGCATGGCACTCCTGCAACACAAAACAGAACTTAAGAAGAACAGAGGCATTACCCAGATTGAAAAAATAGGAGTTTTGGGCAAGAATTTGACCTGCATAATTGCCAAGCATGACAGAGGTAGCATTGGCATGGGGTCCAACAACAGCCAAGGTTTTGATAGTAGAAGTATCAAGAGGCAAAGTGTCATTATCATTCTTGAGAAGAACAATTCCTTGTCTGGCAGATTCAGTGGCCAATTCAATGTGTTCGTCATTGCAAATATCTCTGCTTCCAAGTGATTGGAACTTAGGGCTTCCATCGAAGAATCCAAGTCTCATTAGAACAACGTAGAGATAGTTTAGAGACTTGTCAATGTTCTTCACGCTAACTTTCCCTTGCCTTACTGAGTCTTCTGTGAAATTTGGGTAAAATTGACCACAATCCAAATCCAACCCTGAAAATTTACATATGAAAGAATCGAAATTGATTCATGGGTTTTGTAGAACAACACAAAAAAAACATTACCCAAAAGAAGAAATTGTAAAAAGAGTAAATAAATTTGCCTGCTTTCAGAGTTTGAGCAACAGCATCTTCATTTGTATCTTGTAGAAAATGTTGATGATCAACCATAACCTCAATTGAGTCGCAGTCTGAAACAATGTATCTGAAGAAAAAAAATAAATAAATATATATTTATATGGTTTGATTGATCATTTTTTATTTCATTTTATTTTATTTATACCCATGAAGGTCCCAATCGCCTCTAATGGTGTCCTTCAAGAGAGCCGGATCAGCACAAGTTGGAAGGCCATGAACTTTGTTGTAAGAACACATCACACTGCTGACATCTCCTTCCTTAACACACATCTCAAATGGCTTAAGGAATGTCTCCAACATGTCTTGTTCGGTCACCTAATCCACAACGTTAATAAACAATAAGGCATTGAGGAGAAACCTTGCGAGTGTAGCATCAAAAGTGTAGACATCAACGTTAATAAACCTTAGCATCAAAAGTGTAGCGTTCGACCCCGAGCCAATTGTCGACATCATAAGCAGCATAGTGCTTGCAACAAGAAGAAACCTTGAGAGGCCTAGAGTTCAAATCGGTGGCATTTTCAGTTCCTTCCACGTCTTGGAGACCTCTAACATAGTTCACTGCATATTTGCCAACCACAAAAGGATCCTCGCCGGGTGTTTCCAGGGTTCGTCCCCATCTTGGATCTCGAACTACATTGACATTTGGACTCCAATATGTCAATCCAGCTCTTCCAAGATTGTACATAGCTCTTGCTTCCGTTGAAACCACCTAATAAAAAATAACATAATGTCCAATTATCTAGCTAAGTTATTAGTAGCAATGTAACTTCCTCTCTAGGTCGAAAGTTATGAGACTTACTTGACCGATTGTTTTCCACATTGCTTCATTAAAAGATGCTGCCATGGAAATGACATTTGGGAAGCTAGTGGCACCTGGCACAACATCATCAAATCGAGTACCAGGGCCAACATTGGAGACGCCATGAAGAGCCTCTGACCACCAATTGTACGGTGGCAAACCGAGGCGAGCAACTCCAAAGGCACGGTGGCCAAGTTGAGCAACTTTCTCAGATAATGTCATTCTATCTACTAGATCCTTAGTCCTCTCAGGAAAAGAGAGGGATGAATTACAAAAGCGAAATGAAGAAATATCTAACCCAAGATTGACATATCGAGATGGATCACAGACAAAAGTGAAGTTGCTCATAGAGGAAGAATCATCAAGGAGGAGTGTTCTTCCCGGGAAACGTCTAGCAGTAGTAGACAGAATAAAGAACACAAAAATGGAAACAATAAGGATGGATGATTGAGCCATTGTAGTTTTGAGTTTGAGTAGTAAGAAATCCTAACTATGGTACTCTATATATAGTGAGAATTTGAGATGGTTTGAATTGAGAATTTGTTACATTTTAGTTGAGATTTGATTTTTTCAAAGTTCTAAATTTTTGTTTTGGTCTGAACTTATGAATTTCTAATTCAAACCAGAAATTTTATGTTATAACATTTGGAGAAAAAAAAAAAAAAAAAAACTTTATATTATTAATTAAAAATAATAATAATAAATCAAAGCTACTAAACTGACCTAAATATTAATTAAGCAACGCTCAATTTTTTGGCCAATTTAGCTCTTACCAACTTAAAATAATTAGAGCTTCATATACTAAATAAAAAGAAAAAAGATGGGCCGATTAGGCCCGATGTGGCCCAATAAAATCAAAAGAAAGCCCAATTTACTAAATTGGGCTTATTATGGCCCAATAAGAATAAGATGCAAGCAACAATGAACCAATACCAACCTTCCGTCATGGGCTTCATTGGGTCATCTGTATACGGTAAAATCGAAGGTGGGAAGAGAAATGGCGGGACCGATAAAACAGTCGCAGTTAACCCAGAGCCGAAGAAGCATTGGCCGGAACAGTTTTCTTAGCGAAGTTCCTTTCATGTTGCAACCACATACGTCTGCACCGCCGCTCGTCTTTGAAATCAATGTCTCAGAACGCTCATTTTTAGGGCTTAGTTGAGTTGATCTGCGTGAGCTTGCTCCCTACTCTAAACCTAACCGGCGATTTCATCTTGGCCGAACGAATCTCCACTCGTTTTGGCAGAGTCGGCGGCGGAGACATTGTCCTCGTGAGTTCCCCTGAGAACCATCGAAAAGTAATGGCGAAGCGCTTGATGGGCATGGAAGGTGATTCTGTTACCTATGTTGTAGACCCGAAGAATAATGATTGGTGTGAAACTGTTGTGGTATGGCTGATTAGAATTCTTCTTACTTGCTTCATTTTTTCTGGAGTTTAGTAAATTGTGTGTGTTTTTTAATTGTTGACCGTGTGTTCAATTAGGTTCCTAAGGGACATGTTTGGATAGAGGGAGATAATATGTATGATTCAAAGGATTCAAGATATTTTGGGGCCGTCCCATATGGTCTTCTGCAAGGGAAAGTATTCTGGAGGGTAAGTGAGATGAATGTTCTAATTCCTTTCCATCAAGAAAAATGGTTGTTGATTCAATGCTAGTATGCTTGTACATAACAAAAATCCATTACTAGTATGCAGGGATTATGTGGTTCCGTGTTCTATTTGCATTCAGAGTACAAATAGATACTGATAATGAAGTTGAAAATGTATAATGTTGTAAAATCTCATAGATGATGCCTTGAAGAATGGTCCTAAAGTAATGAATTTTAGTTTTTCTTATGGTAAAACAGCTCCCTGAATTGGTCGGGTCAGTGTAACAGCCCAAGCCCACCGCTGTTACATATGGCCGTCAGCCTTACGGTTTTAAAACGCGTTTGTTAGGGAAAGGTTTCTACACCCTTATAAGGAATGTTTCGTTCCCCTCTTCAACTGACGTGGGATCTCACGGTCACAAGTAGATCAGATATGAGCACAATTTAGGAGACTTATGTTTGGGAGACTGCGTGGAAAGTAGTTTTCTGCTTTTCAACACAGATTTTAGAAACTCTTATCAGAAGGGTGTTGTGAAAGTTGAAATTTATGCACTTAGAATACCATTTGCAAGATAATAACTTTGGGCAATACTATTTGTTATCTAGCAAATCCATGAAGACAAAGTATAAGGCATAAGCCAAAAGTAGTCCTCAAAGGGGCAAAAGACTGCCTCATTCGATATGATTTGCATGATAGATCTCTAAGAGATAGCAATAACTCATACAAATAGCTACACTCTAAGCAAGTCCTCATAGATGCAGCCTTATGTTTCAGTGATATTTCTAAATCTATTATGCATTGTTGCTTTAGATTTTCCGATTTATTATCATTATAATTGCTCTCATCGTCTTAAAATAGCTTCTGATATCTCTTTTGTGCGTAGTTGTGGCCACCTAAAAGTCTTGGACCGTTGGAGAAGAGGAAATCGAATGAGACAGTCTTGGGAGGTAAGCTCAATTGCTCTCCAACCTCAGATTCTTTGTCATTTAAGAATTATTTATTCATTTATTTATTTTCATGACATCTTCATTTCATGCTTCTTGTTGTTTAGGCTAATATTTGGACAGCCAGTTTAGATTCTTGTTCATTAGAAATTATTCTAATTTTTTGCATTCTGGACAGAGAATTCAAGAACTAGCATTCTTTTTCGTTTATGACTTTTACTTTGAAAAACTAAGAAATCAAGAACCAGGAAAGTCCCCCATGAAACTTCTGAATAAATTTCTTCTTTTAATGGAAACAAAATCACACGATTCTTTCCCCTTGGTTGTTGAAAGTCTGAAGTCTTCTCTTCTTTTCTTTTTTCTTTCCTTTGTTTTGCTCTCGTGTTAGATAAGAGCACTTGAAGGACATTTCATAACATCTATTTGGTAAACGTTTGTTTCTTCTGTTTCCCTTAGAAGCTATCCTGTCGTTGTCGTTCATCCATGTTGCCTTGCGTCTCTTTACATTAGTGATCTATGAAGATGTATTTTAAAATCCATCTATTACCCACTTTATTCATTCCGAATAAGTTTTTCTAGGCGATGAATTAATTTCCCTATCCATACATGGAATTTAAAATTATGTATACGATAATGAAATAATAAAATTATTAAAAAAATAATAATAAATTGAAGGATGGGGGATGGGACAAATCTTATAATAGCTAATAAGAAAGAAAATGATAAATATTAGATATGGTTTTATGGTAAATATTAATGAAAATTCTCAAGGGATATGAAGGTATTAAATAATTGTAATAATGACTAATCCAATCATAATTCATTTGATTAAACATTAACTGATATTTTATTTAAATTAGTTTCTTCCGAACAATTTATTCAGTGCAGAGAAGAAACTATTTATTCAGGGCAGCAGAGAATATGGTTTAACTCTTAAAACCACTTCTTAACCCTACGACACAAGACCCTTAACTTACCTTAAACCCTACGGACAACCTCTACACAATCCATAAGCAATACCCATAGAGGACACATAGAACCTTAAACCCGATTGAAGCTAAGCTTCACAGGGAAAGAAACCGCTCCATCTCCCACCAAAATGGTGTGCTCACCCGCCGGCAGCAGATTGTAGCCACCGAAATCAATTAGCCCCAAGCTCTTACAAGCATTCAACTTAAATTTCACCGATTGGAAGCCCCCAGCCTTCAAAAACACCCTCTGGAACCCAACCACCTGCTTGATATGAGTTGATGAAATTCCGCTTGGTGGTTTCGAGTACACGATCACAACCTGGCTACCGTCCTTTTTGCCGACATTCTCGACTTTGATTTCGAACTCGAACTCGTCGGAGCAAGTTATGTCGTCGACGAGGACGGAGGCGCAGTCGAGCTTTACGGCAGTGTCGTAGGCAATGTCTCGGCATAGGATTGCTTTGTTGATATTGACGGTGAGGGATGGGATGGCGGAGACAAGAGTGTGGTTGAAAGAGGTGTAGCTGAGGCCGTAGCCGAAGGGGTAGACGACAGGGCCGTCGAAGAATTTGTAGGTTCTTCCTGGATAGCCGAGGCTTGTCACTGGGCGGAGCGGCATTGATGTCATTGGTAGCTGGTTGACGTAGTCGGCTTCATGCCATGTCACTGGTAATCTTCCTCCTGAGACCATACAACAAAGTCTTAGCTCAAATTTAATTGTTAAGCAAGTTAGAACCACAATAAGTTTTTTCATTCTGACCTGGGTTGTGTTTTCCAAAGATAACATCGGCGATGGCGCGGCCGCCCTCTTCGCCGGGATAACCAGCCCAGACAATAGCTTTGATGTTGGGATTATTCTTAGCGAAAGAGATGTCGATGCCACCAGCCGACATGATGACAAGAACAACAGGGCCCTTAGAGACAGCTGCAACTTGTTGGATGAGCTGAGTTTGGAAACCCGGAAGAAGAAGATCAACTCTGTCCAAGCTCTCAGCTTCAATGGACAAATCAATACCCCCAAGAATCACAGTTGCATCAGAGTTCTTGGCCGCATCCATGGCTTCAAATATGAAGGTATCATTTTTGCAAGCAACATTCTCACAACCCATTTGGTAGTTCACTTTTGCATATTCTGATAGCCCATCAATTGGAGATTTCATTCGGCATGGCACTCCTGCAACAAAACAAACGCAACATTTATACTTCTACTAAATTCACATGAAGAACATTGATTGAAAAGGTTGAGTTTTTGGGCAAGAATTTGACCTGCATAGTTGCCAAGCATGACATAAGTGGCATTGGCATGGGGTCCAACAACAGCCAGGGTTTTGATAATAGCAGGATCAAGAGGCAAAGCGTCATTATCGTTCTTGAGAAGAACAATTCCTTGTCTGGCAGCTTCAGTGGCCAATTCAATGTGTTCATCATTGCAAATATCTTTGCTTCCAAGCGATTGGAACTTAGGGCTTCCATCGAAGTATCCAAGTCTCATTAGAACAACGTAGAGATAGTTTAGAGCTTTGTCAATGTTTTTCACTCTAACTTTCCCTTGCCTTACCGAGCTTTCTGCGTATTTCGGGGAAAGTACACCACAATCCAAATCCAACCCTGAAAATTGTCATATGAAAGAATCGAAATTGATTCATGGGTTTTGTAGAACAACACAAAAAAACATTACCCAGAAGAAGAAATTGAAAAAATAGTAAATAAATTTACCTGCTTTCAGAGTTTGAGCAACAGCATCTTCATTTGTATCATTTAGGAAATGTTGATATTTAACCATAACCTCAACTGAGTCACAGTCCGCAACAATGTATCTGAAGAAACAAGTATAATCAATATGAGATATATATATTTATATGGTTTAATTAATCCTTTTTTGTTATATTATATTTTATTTTAATTTCATTTATACCCATGAAGGTCCCAATCGCCTCTAATGGTGTCCTTCAAGAGAACTGGATCAGCACAAGTTGGATAGCCATTAACTCTGTTGTAAGAACACATCACACTGCTGACACCACCTTCCTTAACACACATCTCAAATGGCTTAAGGAATGTCTCCAACATGTCTTGTTCAGTCACCTAATCCACAACGTTAGTAGGAAAAAAAAAAAAAGCATTAAAGATGTCTTTTATTTCCATTGATAATTTATATGAACGTTGTTCTTACCCTAGCATCGAACGTGTAGCGATGGACACCTTTCCAATTGTCGACATCATAAGCAGCAAAGTGCTTGCAACAAGAAGATACCTTGAGAGGCCTAGAGTTCAAATCAGTAGCATTTTCAGTTCCTTCCACATCTTGGAGACCTCTAACATAGTTCGCTGCATATTTGCCAACCACAAAAGGGTCCTCGCCAGGCGTTTCCAAGGTTCGTCCCCATCTTGGATCTCGAACTACATTGATGGTTGGACTCCAATATGTCAATCCAGCCCTCCCTAGATTGTACATTGCTCTTCCTTCGGTCGAAACCGCCTAATAAAAACAAAACACAACATGTCCAATTTTCAAACTAAGTCGTTAGTAGTAACGTAACCTCCTCTATAGGTCGAAAGCTGTCGACTCACTTGACCAACTGTTTTCCACATAGCTTCATTGAAAGATGCTGCCATGTTGATGACATTGGGGAAGCTAGTGGCGCCTGGCACAACATTGTCAAATCGTGTACCAGGGCCAACATTGGAGATGCCATGAAGAGCCTCCGACCACCAATTGTACGGTGGTAAACCGAGGCGGGCTACTCCAGGGGCATCGTTGCCAAGTTGAGCAACTTTTTCAGACAATGTCATTCTATCTACTAGATCCTTTGTTCTTTCGGAAAAAGAGAGAGATGTATTACAAAAGCGAAATGAAGAAATATCTAATTTCAAATTGGTAAATCGAATCGGATCACAAACAAAAGTGAAGTTGCTAGCCGACGGGCCATCTAGTGTTCTTCCAGGTAAATGTCTAGAACTGGTTGTCAGAATAAAGAACCCGACAAAAACGGAGACAATGAAAATTGATGATTGAGCCATTGTATTTTAAATTGTACTCAGCACTGAGTGAGTACAAATTCTAACTATGCTACTTTATTTATAGTGTGTGTTTCATTACTTGTTAGTAGTTAGGTTGTAATTGAGAATTTTCAATATTTTTTATTATTCATAAAAAAAAATATTAATTTCAAATCATTATCCAAATAAAATTAGTCATAAATAAAATATTAATTTCAAATATTATCTAAATAAAATTAAATTAGTCATAAACAAAATATTAATTTCAAATATTATCTAAATAAAATTAAATTAGTCATAAACAAAATATTAATTTCAAATATTATCTAAATAAAATTAGCCATAAACAAAATATTAATTTCAAATATTATCTAAATAGAAATATTAATTTCAAATCATTATCCAAATAAAATTTCATTTTGAGTTAGAACCTTTTGTTTTGGTTTAAACTTAACAAAATTTCTAATTCAAACGACAAATTCTTATCTTATTTTATCAAGTTCATATTATTCTAATTATTTCCATTTTTTTGTGTGCAATTTAAATGATTGAAAGTTATATCCATAATTGAAAATAATTGAAAGTTGTAAATAATTGGATTATTCATTGAGTGATACAGAAATAAAACATTTTTTTTAATAGTAACTAATAGAAATAAATTAAATAATTAAAAGAATTGAACACTTTTTTGAAAATTTCAGGATTAAAATATAATTAAATTTTAACCTTATATATTATAATTATATAATTTTTGCTTATAGGATGTTTTTTTTATTTTTTTATTTTTTTAATGTCAAATAAATGTAAATAGAAATTATCAAATAATTTTATTTTAATTAATATTGTTTTTTACGAAAGAAAACCTACTAAAATTGAATGAAGAAATTTATTGAAGGAAGAAGTTTATAAATAAATAAATTTAGCTGCATAGAGATTAAAATAGAAGGAAATTAAGATAGAGATTGAAATAGAAAGTATAAATTAATATAGAGATTGAAATAGAACGCTAATACACAGACAAAACATGCTAATTAACCTACCATGATTTGATATTTTATTTTTTAAATAAATTATTTGAGTTAAGCCTTTATTATAATTTTAAACTAAGAATAACTCCATCCTTCTTATTCTTAGTTTATTTTGCCGTTAATATTTTAAGAATATATTAATTATAGAATATATTTGAGATATCAATAATCTGTCAATATTTTTTATTTGATTGGTAGTATTCTCAAGATTTAGTTATTATTTGTACGTATCTTTATCTTAAAATATTCGAATTTTATAAATGAATATGATTGGGTTAAATTGAGGAAATTGGTTTCTTCTAAACAATTTATGATTTTATTAACATTATTCACCGAAGATAATGTGGTTAATCTCCTAGAACCACTTCTTAATTACCCTACACAAGAAGACTCTAACCTACCCTACACCCTACAGATAACCCTACAAAATCCATAAACAATACCCACGAAGGACAAACACAACCTTAATTCCCATGGAAGCTAAGCTGCAAAGGGAAAGAAACATCTCCATCTCCGACCACAATGGTGTGCCCACCTGCCGGCAGCAGATTGTAGCCAAGGGAAAGAAACATCTCCATCTCCGACCACAATGGTGTGCCCACCTGCCGGCAGCAGATTGTAGCCACTGAAATCAATTAGCCCCAAGCTCTTACAAGCATTCAACTTAAATTTCACCGATTCATTCCCCCCAGCATCCACAAACACCCTCTGGAACCCAACCACCTGCTTGATGTGAGTCGAAGAAATTCCGCTTGGTGGTTTCGAGTACACGATCACAACCTGACTACCGTCCATTTTGCCACTGTTCTCGACTTTGATTTCGAACTCGAACTCATTGGAGCAAGTTAAGTCGTCGACGAGGGCGGCGGCGCAGTCGGGCTTGAAGGCAGTGTCCTCATAGGCAATGTCTCGGCATTGGATTGTTTTGTCGAGATTGACGGCGAGGGATCGGTTGGCGGAGACTAGAGTATGGGTGAAAGAGGTGTAGCTGAGGCCGTAGCCGAAGGGGTAGACGACAGGGCCGTCGTAGAATTTGTAGGTTCTTCCTGGATAGCCGAGGCTTTTCACTGGCCGGAGCGGCATCGATGTCATTGGTAGCAGGTTGACGTAGTCGGCTTCATACCATGTCAACGGTAATCTTCCTCCTAGAACCAGACAACAAAATCAGTTTCAATTGTCAAGCAAGTTATAACCACAATAAGTTTTTTCATTCTGACCTGGGTTGTGTTTTCCAAAGATAACATCGGCGATGGCGCGGCCGCCCTCTTCGCCGGGATAACCAGCCCAGACAATAGCTTTGATGTTGGGATTATTCTTAGCGAAAGAGATGTCGATGCCACCAGCCGACATGATGACAAGAACAACAGGGCCCTTAGAGACAGCTGCAACTTGTTGGATGAGCTGAGTTTGGAAACCCGGAAGAAGAAGATCAACTCTGTCCAAGCTCTCAGCTTCAATGGACAAATCAATACCCCCAAGAATCACAGTTGCATCAGAGTTCTTGGCCGCATCCATGGCTTCAAATATGAAGGTATCATTTTTGCAAGCAACGTTCTCACTGTTAGACGAACACGACTCTCCACAATGGTATGATATTGTCCACTTTGAGCATAAGCTCTCATACCAATGGAGGTAGTATTCCTCACTTATAAACTCATGATCACACCCTAAATTAGTCGATGTGGGACTTCCATCATCCAACACCTACCCTCGAACAAAGTGCGTCATTTTTTGACTGCTTTCGACTCTCCACAATGGTATGATATTGTCCACTTTGAGCATAAGCTCTCATGGCTTTGCTTTGGGCTTCCCCAAAAGGCCTCGTACCAATGGAGGTAGTATTCCTCACTTTTAAACCCATGATCACACCCTAAATTAGTCGGCGTGGGACTTCCATCATCCAACACTCCGTTTGGTAGTTCACTTTTGCATATTCTGATAGCCCATAAATTGGAGATTTCACTCGGCATGGCACTCCTGCAACACAAAACAGAACTTGAGAAGAACAGAGGCATTACCCAGATTGAAAAAATAGGAGTTTTAGGCAAGAATTTGACCTGCATAATTGCCAAGCATAACAGAGGTAGCATTGGCATGGGGTCCAACAACAGCTAGGGTTTTGATGGTAGAAGTATCAAGAGGCAAAGTGACATTATCATTCTTGAGAAGAACAGTTCCTTGTCTGGCAGATTCAGTGGCCAATTCAATGTGTTCGTCATTGCAAATATCTCTGCTTCCAAGTGATTGGAACTTAGGGCTTCCATCGAAGAATCCAAGTCTCATTAGAACAACGTAGAGATAGTTTAGAGACTTGTCAATGTTCTTCACGCTAACTTTCCCTTGCCTTACTGAGTCTTCTGTGAAATTTGGGTAAAATTGACCACAATCCAAATCCAACCCTGAAAATTTACATATGAAAGAATCGAAATTGATTCATGGGTTTTGTAGAACAATACAAAAAAACATTACCCAAAAGAACAAATTGTAAAAAGAGTAAATAAATTTGCCTGCTTTGAGAGTTTGAGCAACAGCATCTTCATTTGTATCTTGTAGAAAATGTTGATGATCAACCATAACCTCAATTGAGTCGCAGTCTGAAACAATGTATCTGAAGAAAAAAAATAAATAAATATATATTTATATGGTTTGATTGATCATTTTTTATTTCATTTTATTTTATTCATACCCATGAAGGTCCCAATCGCCTCTAATGGTGTCCTTCAAGAGAACTGGATCAGCACAAGTTGGAAGGCCATGAACTTTGTTGTAAGAACACATAACACTGCTGACATCTCCTTCCTTCACACACATCTCAAATGGCTTAAGGAATGTCTCCAACATGTCTTGTTCGGTCACCTAATCCACAACGTTAATAAACAAAAAGACATTAACAATAGTCATTTATTTCCATTGATAAATTGTATGAACATTGTTCGTACCTTCGCATCAAAAGTGTAGCGTTCAACACCGAGCCAATTGTCGACATCATAAGCAGCATAATGCTTGCAACAAGAAGAAACCTTGAGAGGCCTAGAGTTCAAATCGGTGGCATTTTCAGTTCCTTCCACGTCTTGGAGACCTCTAACATAGTTCACTCCATATTTGCCAACCACAAAAGGGTGTTGGAAAGAGGGATAGTGAAAGAGATAGGAATAGATGAGAATAGATAGAAGCTGCAGTGCTTTATTAATGTCTACGGACTTGATACCTACAGAGTTACACAATTCCAGTATTTATAGCTAATACACTGGACCAGAAATAGTAAATCATAGAAATCTAGATAAACTCAAATCTATTAACAATCTCCTAAAATCTTGGTAGTTTGAATATTTGAATCATATCTAACTACCCTAAATCATATCTTCATTTTGAATACTTTGAATCATATCTCAACACTCCCCCATGATTCAAAGTTGCAGATGTAAGTACAGAGCTTTTCTTCTGACAAGGCCTTTGTAAGTATGTCTGCTTTAACCCGTACATTGTCTGTCTCAGCTTGTATACCTTTGTTTCTTTGTCTTCCTTTATGAATCCCTCTGGCGGTCTTACATAAACCTCTTCTTGTAAATCTCCATAAAAATTTTCGTTTGGTAGGTCAACCATATCCCATGTTCCATCTTTCTTAACGGACTGCATCTCTACTGCCATGACTTTCTTCCCGTCTTCTTTTTCAGTTGCTTCTTCATAATTGATAGGGTCTGAAATAGTAAGAGCAAACTGACATGATGCATATATGTCAGCTAAAGATTTATACTTCTTTGGAGGTGTCTCATCTGAAAGTTCTTCAAGAGAGGAATTGTTGTTCAATGATTCTGAAGATAATGAATTTGACACACTTTGTGTTGCAGTGGATGCACTGGGAGGTGCACTGGAGTTGACCCTTGTCTCTTCATTTGGGGAAACTTCAACTGTAATCTTTTGCTGCTCCTGTTCTTTACTCCAATCCCAACTCACGTTTTCATTAAATATTACATCCCTTCTAACTAAAATCTTTTCACTAACGGGGTTGTATAGTTTATATGCCTTTGATTGAGTACAATAGCCAATGAAAATGCATTTTTCAGATTTTTCATCAAGCTTTTGACGAGTTTGAGGATGTTTCAAAGCATAAGCAACACAACCAAAGATTCGTAAATGACTTACAGATGGTTTCCTTCCATGCCATGCTTCATAAGGAGTTCGATTCATAACCGCCTTTGTTGGTGAGATGTTTAATAGATAAACAGATGTTGCTACGGCTTCGGCCCAAAATTGGTTTGGAAGTCTCCTTGCTTGTAACATACTTCTTGCCATCTCCACAATAGTTCGATTTTTTCGTTCAGCGATTCCATTCTGTTCTGGAGTGTAGGGAGCTGTTAATTCCCTTTGGATGCCCTCTTCTTCACAAAAGAGATTGAAATCTTTAGATATGAACTCGCCACCTCTGTCTGTGCGAAGAACTTTAATGTGACAGCCACTTTGGTTCTCTACCATAGCTTTAAAAATCTGGAACTTCTGAAAAGTTTCTGACTTATGTTGTAGGAAGTAAACCCAGCTCATGCGACTATAGTCATCAACGAATAGTAAAAAGTATATACTTCCACCCAAGGACTTCGTTTGCATTGGCCCACATAAATCAGCATGAATTAGTTCTAGATAATGTGAAGCTCTTTTAGCTTTTCCAACAGGAAAGGACTTCCTAGTCTGCTTGCCATAAATGCATCCTTCACATAAATTAGTTGAGTCAATTTTTGGTAATCCGAAAACCATACCTTTATCCCTGAGTATTTTCAGGCCGTTCATATGAAGATGTCCATATCTGAGATGCCATAATGTTGAATCATCTTTCATGCTAGCAGTAAGAGCAAAATCCTCCATGTTAGAAACATCAAGTGGAAACATCTTATTTGAAGTCATGGCAATTTCAACTTTATGGCCTGATTTCTTATCTGTGATGACACATGTGTTATCATCAAATAGAACTGAGTGTCCTCTGGTCATCAATTGTCCAACACTCAATAAATTGTACCCTAAATCAGGTACAAATTGAACATTATCTAATTGTTTTATCTTACCGTGACTGGTTTCGACTTTCACTGTACCCTTTTCCTTCAACTTGCATCTCTTTTGTATTTCCAAGTTGCACCTTAATCTTTTGCGTCTCATCAAGCTCTTTGAATAAGGATTTGGTGCCTGTCATATGGTTCGAGCATCCGCTATCAACAAACCATAAGCTACCTTTTTCCGGATTAGTATCCATGCACGCCACAAACAACTTATCTTCTTCTTCTTCATTCTCTGCTTCAAAATTCATTTGTTGATTTTTATACCAACAATCAGATTTTGTGTGACCATACCTTCTACAATGGTAACATTGTATGACATTCCTTTGTTCATTGAATTGTCTCTGTCCACCACTTCTCCAACTGTTATCACGACCACCATGGAAGTTGCGAAATCCTCCTCTTCCACGACTTCTACCTGCTAAATGAATATTTTCTCTTTCGTTATTGGTTGTCTCCTTCACTTGTAGTGCCTTTTCTTCGTTTCTTTCTGATGCTCTACTGATTCTTGCCTCATGAGCCTGAAGCGAGCCCATCAGTTCATCAACGGAGAGTATGGATAGATCCTTAGCTTCTTCTATGGCGGCCACCACATGGTCAAACTTTGGAGTCAAGCTTCTCAACACCTTTGCAACAATTGTTTCGTTTGAAATTTTCTCTCCATAGGTACGCATCTGACTGACTATTGCCATTGATCTTGACAAAAAATCAGCAATTGATTCGCCATTCGTCATGAGTAGAGTTTCAAAATCACGTCTTAGAGATTGCAATTTCACTGTCATGACCTTTGAGTCTCCTAGAAACTCCTTCCGTAGAATTGACCATGCCTGCTTTGATGTGGTTGCTGCTGCAATTCGTGAAAAAATAGTCTCATGAACTGCTTGTTGAATAATGAATAGAGCCTTGGCATCGTTTTTCTTGGTTTCTCTCAGTCTCTCCTTTTCTTCTATTGTGGGTTCTAATACATCAGCAAACCCGTGCTCCACCAAGTCCCATAGCTCCTGCGATCTGAGCAAGGTCTTCATCTTGATGCTCCACCACTCATATTTCTCACCATTAAAGATTGGTAACAACGGTGCAGAGGAAGAAAAACCAGCTACTGCCATTTTTGTTTTGTGAAAGAAAATAATCACTCGCCCTCGTGTCGAACGAACTTGGCTCTGATACCACAATTGTTGGAAAGAGGGATAGTGAAAGAGATAGGAATAGATGAGAATAGATAGAAGCTGCAGTGCTTTATTAATGTCTACGGACTTGATACCTACAGAGTTACACAATTCCAGTATTTATAGCTAATACACTGGACCAGAAATAGTAAATCATAGAAATCTAGATAAACTCAAATCTATTAACAATCTCCTAAAATCTTGGTAGTTTGAATATTTGAATCATATCTAACTACCCTAAATCATATCTTCATTTTGAATACTTTGAATCATATCTCAACAAAGGGTCCTCACCGGGTGTTTCCAAGGTTCGTCCTCATCTTGAATCTCGAACTACATTGACATTTGGGCTCCAATATGTCAATCCAGCCCTCCCAAGATTATACATAGCTCTGGCTTCAGTTGAAACCACCTAATAAAAAACAACATACAACATGTCCCGTTATCTAAGTTATTAGTAGCAATGTAACTTCCTCTATAGGTCGAAAGTTATCATACTTGACCGATCGTTTTCCACATGGCTTCATTGAAAGAAGCTGCCATGGAAATGACATTTGGGAAGCTAGTGGCACCTGGCACAACATCATCAAATCGAGTACCAGGGCCAACATTGGAGACGCCATGAAGAGCCTCTGACCACCAATTGTACGGCGGCCAACCGAGGCGAGGAACTCCAAGGGCACCATGGCCAAGTTGAGCAACTTTCTCAGATAATGTCATTCTATCTACTAGATCCTTAGTCCTCTCCGAAAAAGAGAGGAATGAATTACGAAAGCGAAATGAAGAAATATCTAACCCAAGATTGGCATATCGAGATGGATCACAAACAAAAGTGAAGTTGCTCATAGAGAAAGAATCATCAAGGAGTGTCCTTCTCCGGAAACGTCGTCTAGCGGTAGTAGACAGAATAAAGCACACAAAAATGGAAACATAAGGATGGATGACTGAGCCATTGTAGTTTTGAGTTTGAGTGGTAAGAAATCCTAACTATGGTACTCTATATATAGTGAGAATTTGAGATTATTTCAATTCAGAATTTGTTACATTTTTTTTTTTTTTTTTTTTTTGTTGAGATTTGATTTTTTCAAAGTTCTAAATTTTTGTTTTGGTCTGAACTTATCAATTTCTAACTCCAACCATAAATTTTATGTTATATTACATTTAGAGCAAAATATATATATATTATTACAGTTATTTCATTTTGTGTACTATTTTAACCTAGAAATAAAACAATTTAAAAAAAAAGTAATTAATTTAAAATTAACTATATAAATTTAAATTAAAAAGTAATGTTACAAATGAAAGTTTTTTAAAATGAAAATATAATTGAAATTATGTTGATACTACTAGAAATAAATTATTCATTAAATTTTTAAAATTTTTAAAATTTTCTTGGTTTTTTAGAAGTTGAAGTAAGAAGTGAGTGAAAGTAGTATCAACCGACTTAATTTTTAAAATAAAAATTTTTAAAAATAAAATCTATTAAACTGACCTTAATATTAATTAAGCTACGATCATTTTTTGCCAATTTAGCTTCTCTCTAACTTAAAAGAGATTTAGATAGAGATGTATATTTACAATAATATTAAAAATAAATATTGGGCCAATTATGCCGATGGGGCCCAATAAGATCAAAAGAAAGCCCATGCTACCAATTGGGCTTATCATGGCCCAATAAGAATAAGGAGCAATCAATGAACCAATAGCAATCATAATTGATTTGATAAAACATTAATTAATATTTTATTTAAATTCAACAATAGAAATTGAAAATACTGCAAATTAACGTTATCCAGTGCAGCAGAGAATATGGTTTAACTCTTAAAACCACTTCTTAACCCTACGACACAAGACCCTTAACTTACCTAAAACCCTACGGACAACCTCTACACAATCCATAAGCAATACCCATAGAGGACACATAGAACCTTAAACCCGATTGAAGCTAAGCTTCACAGGGAAAGAAACCGCTCCATCTCCCACCAAAATGGTGTGCTCACCCGCCGGCAGCAGATTGTAGCCACCGAAATCAATTAGCCCCAAGCTCTTACAAGCATTCAACTTAAATTTCACCGATTGGAAGCCCCCAGCCTTCAAAAACACCCTCTGGAACCCAACCACCTGCTTGATATGAGTTGATGAAATTCCGCTTGGTGGTTTCGAGTACACGATCACAACCTGGCTACCGTCCTTTTTGCCGACATTCTCGACTTTGATTTCGAACTCGAACTCGTCGGAGCAAGTTATGTCGTCGACGAGGACGGAGGCGCAGTCGAGCTTTACGGCAGTGTCGTAGGCAATGTCTCGGCATAGGATTGCTTTGTTGATATTGACGGTGAGGGATGGGATGGCGGAGACAAGAGTGTGGTTGAAAGAGGTGTAGCTGAGGCCGTAGCCGAAGGGGTAGACGACAGGGCCGTCGAAGAATTTGTAGGTTCTTCCTGGATAGCCGAGGCTTGTCACTGGGCGGAGCGGCATTGATGTCATTGGTAGCTGGTTGACGTAGTCGGCTTCATGCCATGTCACTGGTAATCTTCCTCCTGAGACCATACAACAAAGTCTTAGCTCAAATTTCAATTGTTAAGCAAGTTAGAACCACAATAAGTTTTTTCATTCTGACCTGGGTTGTATTTTCCAAAGATTACATCGGCGATGGCGCGGCCGCCCTCTTCGCCAGGATAACCAGCCCAGACAATGGCTTTGATGTTGGAAATATTTTTAGCGAAAGAGATGTCGATGCCACCTGCCGACATGATGACAAGAACAACAGGGCCCTTAGAGGCAGCTGCAACTTGTCCGACGAGCTCAGCTTGGGAACCAGGAAGAAGAAGATGATCTCTGTCCAAGCCCTCAGCTTCAATAGACAAATCAAGACCCACAACAATCACAGTTGCATCGGAGTTCTTGGCCGCATCTACGGCTCCAGGTATGAACCTACGTTTTTTGCAAGCAACATCGTCACAACCCATTTGGTAGTTCACTTTTGCATATTCTGATAGCCCATCAATTGGAGATTTCATTCGGCATGGCACTCCTGCAACACAAAACAGAACTTTAGAAGAACAGAGGCATTACCCAGATTGAAAAGATGGGAGTTTTGGGCAAGAATTTGACCTGCATAATTGCCAAGCATGACAGAGGTAGCATTGGCATGGGGTCCAACAACAGCCAGAGTTTTGATAGTAGAAGTATCAAGAGGCAAAGTGTCATTATCATTCTTGAGAAGAACAATTCCTTGTCTGGCAGCTTCAGTGGCCAATTCAATGTGTTCGTCATTGCAAATATCTTTGCTTCCAAGCGATTGGAACTTGGGGCTTCCATCGAAGAATCCAAGTCTCATTAGAACAACATAGAGATAGTTTAGAGCTTTGTCAATGTTTTTCACTCTAACTTTCCCTTGCCTTACTGAGCTCTCTGCGTATTTTGGGGAAAGTACACCACAATCCAGATCCAACCCTGAAAATTTACGTAAGAAAGAATCGAAATTGATTCATGGGTTTTGTAAAACAACACAAAAAAACATTACCCAAAAGAAGAAATTGAAAAAAGAGTAAATAAATTTACCTGCTTTCAGAGTTTGAGCAACAGCATCTTCATTTGTATCATTTAGGAAATGTTGATATTTAACCATAACCTCAACTGAGTCACAGTCCGCAACAATGTATCTGAAGAATCAAGTATAATCAATATGAGATATACATATTTATATGGTTTAATTAATCCTTTTTTGTTATATTATATTTTATTTTAATTTAATTTATACCCATGAAGGTCCCAATCGCCTCTAATGGTGTCCTTCAAGAGAACTGGATCAGCACAAGTTGGATAGCCATTAACTCTGTTGTAAGAACACATCACACTGCTGACATCACCTTCCTTAACACACATCTCAAATGGCTTAAGGAATGTCTCCAACATGTCTTGTTCAGTCACCTAATCCACAACGTTAGCAGTAAAAAAAATAAGCATTAATGATGTCTTTTATTTCCATTGATTATTTATATGAACGTTGTTCTTACCCTAGCATCAAAAGTGTAGCGATGGACACCTTTCCAATTGTCGACATCATAGCCAGCAAAATGCTTGCAACAAGAAGAAACCTTGAGAGGCCTAGAGTTCAAATCGGTAGCATTTTCAGTTCCTTCCACGTCTTGGAGACCTCTAACATAGTTCACGGCATATTTACCAACCACAAAAGGGTCTTCGCCAGGTGTTTCCAAGATTCGCCCCCATCTTGGATCTCGAACTACATTGATGGTTGGACTCCAAAATGTCAATCCAGCCCTCCCTAGATTGAACATTGCTCTTCCTTCAGTCGAAACCACCTAATAAAAAGACAACACACAACATGTCCAATTTTCAAATTAAGTCGTTAGTAGTAACATAACCTTCACTATAGGTCGAAAGTTGTCGACTTACTTGACCGACTGTTTTCCACATAGCTTCATTGAAAGATGCTGCCATGTTGATGACATTGGGGAAGCTAGTGGCGCCAGGTACAACATTGTCAAATTGAGTACCAGGGCCAACATTGGAGATGCCATGAAGAGCCTCCGACCACCAATTGTACGGTGGCAAACCAAGGCGGGCTACTCCAGGAGCATCGTGACCAAGTTGAGCAACTTTCTCCGACAATGTCATTCTATCTACTAGATCCTTTGTTCGTTCGAAGAATGAGAGAGATGTATTACAAAAGCGAAATGTAGAAATATCTAATTTCAAATTGGTAAATCGAGTCGGATCACAAACAAAAGTGAAGTTACTAGCCGGCTGGCCATCCAATGTTCTTCTAGGTTGATGTCTTGCACTGGCTACGAGAATAAAGAATCCAACAAAAACAGAAACAATCAAAGTTGATGATTGAATCATTGTCATTTTTAGTTGTACTGATGACTAAAAACGAGTGAGTATAAATTATAATAGTGCTACTCTATTTATAATGGGTCTTTTAATTTATTGTTGGGTTGTAATAGAGAATTTCAATCCTTTTTAATTCAAACCACAAATTCTCTTATCTTGGTAAAAAACTTTATATTCTTTTAATTATTTCCTTTTTTGTGTGTGCAATTTAAATGATAGAAAGTTGTATATCCATAATTGAAATTGTGAATGTATAAATTTAAATTGAAAGGTAAAATAAGAAAGTTTGAATTTTTTTAGGGTTATAATATATGTAAATTTTATGTGATGTATATTAATCCTAGCATTAAAGTACTTATAAAATATTATTAAATTTATTATAATGTTTTATATCTTTTAATTTAATTATTATGATGTTTTATATCTTTTAATTTTAATTACATGTAAATAGAAATTATCCATTAAATTTTTTAAACGAATATAATTTTTTAGAAAAGAAAACGTATAAAAATTGAAATAAAAAATTATCAAATTGGTGCAACAGTAAATAAAAAAAATCTACGGTATAGAGATTGAAATAGAAGGCTGACTAGGACAGTCTCCGCCACATCAACACCGCCTGTAACAAACCGAACATGCTAATAATTTTTTTAATAAAATAAGGCTGACTAGGACAGTCCTCGGCCACATCAACACCGCCTGTAACAAACCAAACATGCTAATTAACCATTGATATTTAATTTTTTTAATAAAATACTTGAATTTCTTTATTATTTAAAAAAAACTTAAATTAGAGTTGTAATAATATTTATAAAATTAAAATTGAATAATTATCAAATTATATTTACGTATTTCAACTATCTTATTCTATTATAAAATTTCTAATTTTTGTTTTAATTAAATTGATGTACGAAATTAAGACTGGAGAAAGTATGATATATTTAGATTAATAACAACGATAATAACTAATTTGGGTTGATTATGACAGATGGCCCAATCAGATTAAAACAAAAAATAAAAAGAAATAAAAAAAGCCCATTTGGGTTGTCTGGCCCAAAACAAAAGAAGAAAGTAAGAACGTATCTATAGTGCAATCGTGAAATCGAAGGCAGTAGGAGGAATGGGTGGACTGAGAAAACTGGCGCAGTTGAAACCCATAGCCGAAGAAGCATTGGCCGGAACAGTTTTCTTAGGGAAGCTCCTCTGTGGCCTTCATGTCGCCAACACATACGTCTGCACCGCCGCTCTTGTAAGTTCAATTTTGCGTCTCTTTGAAATCAATGTCTCAGAACGCTTATTTTGAGGGTTTACTTGAGTTGATCTGCGTGTTCCTCTGTGTTTAGACCTACGGTCCCAGCATGCTCCCTACTCTGAACCTAACCGGCGATTTCATCTTGGCCGAACGAATCTCCACTCGTTTTGGCAGAGTCGGCGTCGGAGACATTGTTCTCGTGAGGTCTCCTGAGAACCCTCGCAAAGTAATGGCGAAGCGCTTGATGGGCATGGAAGGTGATTCTGTTACTTATGTTGTAGACCCGAAGAATAACGATTGGCGTGAAACTGTTGTGGTATGGCTGATTAGAATTCTTCTTACTTGCTTCATTTTTTCTGGAGTTTCGTAAATTGTGTGTGTTGTTTAATTGTTGACCTTGTGTTCAATTAGGTTCCTAAGGGACATGTTTGGATAGAGGGAGATAACATGTATGATTCAAAGGATTCAAGATATTTTGGGGCCGTCCCATATGGTCTTCTGCAAGGGAAAGTATTCTGGAGGGTAAGTGTGATGAATGTTCTAATTCCTTTCCATCAAGAAAAATGGTTGTTGATCCAATGCTAGTATGCTTGTTCATAACAAAAATCCATTACTAGTATGCAGGGATTATGTGGTTCTGTGTTCTGTTTGCATTCAGAGTACAAATGGATACTGATAATGAAGCTGAAAATGTCATAGATGATGCCTTGAAGAATGGTCCTAAAGTAATGAATTTTAGTTTTTCTTATGGTAAAACAGCTCCCTGAATTGGTCGGTCACTGTAACAGCCCAACTCCATCTGGTTACTTATCACCATCAGTCTCACGGTTTTAAAACGCTTTGATAGGAAGAGGTCTCCACACCCTTATAAGAAATGCTCCGTTCCTCCCGTCAGCCTCACGATTTTAAAACGCGTCTGTTAGGGAGAGGTTCCCACACCCTTATAAATATGTTTTGTTTTCCTCTCCAACCGATGTGGGATCTCATAGTCACAAGTGGATCAAATATTAGCATGATTAGGAGACTTAAACGTGTTTGGGAGACTGCATGGAAAGTAGTTTTCTGCTTTTCAACACAGATTTTAGAAACTCTTATCAGAAGGGTGTTGTGAAAATTGAAGTTTATGCACTTAGAATACCATGTTGTCTAGGAAATCCATGAAGACAAAGCATAAGGCATAAGCGAAAAGTAGTCCTCAAAGGGGCAAAAGACTGCCTTATTCGATATGATTTGCATGATAGATCTCTAAGAGATAGCAATAACTCATACAAATAGCTACACCCTAAGCTAGTCCTCGTAGATGCAGCCTTATGTTTCAGTGACATTTCTAAATCTATTATGCATTGTTACTTTCGATTTTTCGATTTATTATCATTATAATTGCTTTCATCGTCTTAAAATAGCTTCTGATATATCTTTTGTGCGTAGTTGTGGCCACCTAAAAGTTTTGGACCGTTGGAGAAGAGGAAACCGAATGAGACAGTCTTATGAGGTAAGCTCAAACGCTCTCTAGTGACGCACTCTAGGAATGAGACAACTAAACAACACGATTCTTTTCCCCTTAGTTGTTGGGAATCACAAGTTTTTCCTTTTCCTTCTTTGTTTTTTTGTTTCTTTTGCTCCCCTGCTATTCGGTAAACGTTTGTTCTTCTGTTTTCCTTCAGAAGCTATCTTATCGTTGTCGTTCGTCGAGATTGCTTACGTCTCTTTACATTAGTGATTAACGAAGATTCGGGTGACTTGAAATTCTTCATAATATTCCTATATGGTGTCTGGAAGTTGCTTGGAGCTCCCTTGTCGTGGATGTTCATTAGTTCATTTCTGAAACTACCATCTCTCTGACGATTCCCAATCTCATTTTTAAGCCTTGGAACAATGATGGAATGCATTTGATGAACAGAGATTCTTGTAGTTTGTAACTTGTTCTCCATTTTGTAATAAGAGGGTCACTGTAATTTTTTTTTTTTTTTTTTTTTTTTTTTTTTTTTTTTTTTTTTTT
>NW_019268559.1:664523-668897 GCF_002738365.1 Cucurbita moschata | reverse complement strand
ATTTTTTTTTTTTTTTTTTTTTTTTGATACGGTAATAACAGGATAATCTTACCTTAAATATGTTTATATTTAAAATTTAAAAGTAGGAGATTTTTATCCTGAAAATTACCTGGAATAAAGGAAGATAAAAATAATAAATAAAAAGAAACTCCATTCCTTAAAATCTGGTGGACTTTATTGTTTTTACCTCTGGTTTAAAACCGTATTTGGCCCACAGGAAACAGAATATACAATGAGAGAGATTCCTCCCACGAGAAACAACCTGTGGTATTGTTTAAAAAATTCTTTAAAAAAAAAAAAAAAAAAAAAACATAGGTTGAAAGGTAATAAAAATTGCAGGATGGGTTATTTATTTTTTGAGTTTTCAAATTTTGGTTTGATTTTCGAAAATATAAGCTTAAATATAGAGGTATTTATAGATTTAATTATTTTTATTTTGGTACTTGAATCAAAATTAGATTTAAAATTTTAGTTTTAAACTAAGTTTTGATGTTGAATAAACTAAATTAATACTTACTTAGTTATTGTTGGCTATTATTATTTCTATATTTTATTTAGTTTAGTTCAATAAATAACTTACAAGGTGAGTTGATCAATTCAAACATTGAATTTAATCTATGATTAATTGTTATTACTTACAAAAAAAAAAAGGAATTATTAAAATTATAATTTTATGAATTGATGATTTAATCTTACATGAAGAAATAGTAATACTATGAACACCCATGGGAGTAGAGGGGGAGGGCGAAGAGACAACTCAGAGGCTTTAATAGCCAACGTTGTTACAACACAAACACACTCACAAACGCCCTCTTTTACTTGCTATATATTATGTCAATCAAAATCCAACAATGTAACAAAAGAAAAAAAACACATACCAATTCAAGAGAGCCTCTCCATCCATCCGTCCGTCCGTCCATCCATCCATCCATTCATCCATCTTCAACCCTTGGATTTCTGATGGCCGACGGCAGCACCAAAATTAAGCAAACAAAGGGCCGACAAAAGATCGAGATGAAGAAGATTGAAAACGAAGACGACCGCCTCATCACCTTCTCCAAGCGCCGCTCCGGCATCTACAAAAAGGCCAGCGAATTAGCCACCTTGTGCGGCGCTGAAGTCGGCGTGGTCGTGTTTTCCCCAGCTGGAAAGCCCTTTTCCTTTGCTCATCCATGCATCGAATCTGTGGCTAACAAATTCCTTGATGAAAACCCTCAGCCAAACGACAACACTCACCCGCTTGTCGAAGCACATCGACGCCTCAGAATCAACGAGCTGAACCAGCAACACAATCAACTTCTGAGCCAGCTGGATGCCGAGAAGGAGAAAGGTAAGGCGCTTGAGAAACTGAAGAAGGTGAGAGGCAATAACGGGCGTGGTTGGTGGGAGTCTCCAACTGAAGAACTGGGAATTGAGGAATTGCAACAAGTTGATGGATCGCTGGGAGAATTGTACCAAAATGTTTGTCATGAACTCAAAGAGCGCGGCGTTCTTGGATCTTCTTCATACTCAGCTTCAAACACTTTGGGCTTTGATCATGCCGGCCGTGAAGAAACAATTCCTTTCAATATCTTAGCAACTGGAGCTGCTGCTGCTGCTGCTGCTGGTCCTTCTTCCGCTACTTATCTTCCTGATCCTAATCCCTTTGATTATGGACAGCAACAACAACCACATCTCCCTCATCACCACCACCACCATCCATGAATGCTTCCTGTTCACCTTCAACTGTGTTCTTCGGACACGTTTGTCTCTCTGTCTTGTCGTGTCTTTCATGTCTAGGGTTTCGTCTAAGTTCTCTGGTCCCTCTTGTGTTTTTCTGCGTGTCTGTTGTGTGTCTTTTTCTTCTTTTTTTTTTTACTTTCAATCCAGTCAAGAAGGTGGGGATCATATGGTCACTATGAGTCAAGGGTTTAGTGTGTTCTAAGTGTTCTAAGAGGATGTGTTTATCATACAACTACTATCTTCACATCCAACTAAGTCCGTGTCTAAGTCCGTGTCTGTTCTTCAGTATATTTGTAATTTACGCTTTGTCTTTCAATACACATTTTTACTATTTGAATCGTCTAGGATTTGAGCCTTCTACTACTACATCTTATTAGATTCAATTCAGTACTTCAACTTCAAATGAAATCTGTTAATTTGAACACAGATCAATTATCAAATTAAAATATGTTTATAAATTCTCCTCTTAGAAAACTTGAAACTTTAATCTAAATCTTGAAATTAATAGATATACATGAACAAGTACGGAATTAGTGAATATTATCAAATAAATGATAATTTGAACACAGCTCAACTATCAAATTAAAATATGTTTATAAATTCTCAGTCCCTTCAATTTATGTTTCTTAAAACTAATAGATATACAGAATAAGCACAATTATCCAGTAAATGAGAAAGAATTTGATTCGATTTTTTAGGGTTTTTTTTTTTCAATTTAGAATTCAAGTGAGAGATGCAAACCTCTTGATGAATCCCTTCAAAATATTGTTTGTTTGTTTCATTTTTTTTTCTTGTATTTTTTAATGGATGAAGAAACCTTTTGTATTGAAGTTTGAGTAATAGATACTTTAAATTCAACTTGTTTGTTTTAGTTCTAGCAGTTTTAATTTTTTTAAAATTCTGATACATTGAAGTAATTTTGTTTCTTATTTAAAAAATTAAAAAAAAAAAAAAAAAAAAAAGCAATACATTACCAAATTAAGCATTACAAATAATATTTTTGTTTAATTTTTTTTAATATCTTCAAATTTTCATAAGCTGAAAAATGAATGATTTGTAATTTAACTAAGATTTTGAAACATTTTTCAAAATTATGGTAAGATATTTACCTTAGAGAACAAGAATGGATCTTAGGAATTTCTTACTCTTTTAGGTAGCGATAATAAGTAAATTTTTTAATGCCAAAAATAAATAAATAAATCATAATATTCTAAAAAAATGAAATTAGACACAAATTTATTAGACACAAATTTATTAGACACTATAGCCATCAATTTTATAATTTACTTATATATACGAAGAAGAAAAAAAACCAACACAAATTTTGTTGCTTCAAATAAATGTCTTGCCCTTGATATTAACTTCTTACCAAACCAAATTAAGGAAGGCAAATTTCCAGCAAGGCAACCTTAAATTTCTGTCTTGTTTATTTCTCCACGAACATATTATCCATCTCATTTTACCCTTTTTTTATTTTCTTAAATATGAGAAATTGATTCTTTTGTTTCACTATTTACCCATTATTACTATTCACAATATAAAATAATTTTTTTGTTGGTATTTAAATTTATAATTAAAAAAAAAAAAAAAAAAGAGCTTTACATTTGCTGTTATGGTAAATTGTTGCACGACTTTTATTAAAATATCAAGATATTTACTCGTGTCGGTCCTTGAAACAAATGTAAAATATGCGAATATTTATCGGTTTCAGCCATTTAAACATGCCTTACTTCATGCAGCTGTTACAAAAATTGAGATAAGGGTAAGTAAATTGAAATTTGAATTTGCTCTCTCAACAGAACCACGCAAAAAAGGGACGTTACTTGGTTAGAAGAAGAAGACAAAGGGCATAAGAGTTATATAGCTTCAGTCAACTCTCTTTGCTGTTTTCTTTGGCAATTGAGTAAAGCCGCAACAAATCCAACAACCATTTTCAACTTCACCCTCCCTTTGACCACCAATCTGAAAATCTTTTACCTTTTTTTATTAATAATATTTATGTCATTTTGTTTTTACCTCAAATGGTTAAAGTAAATGTCATTTACTATGAACAAATCAATTTGATGTTGAATTATAAATAATTAAATTAAATTATAACAATTTTATAATTCGAGATATTAATTCTAAAATAAAAATCAGCCGGGAATTAATAAAGTTTTAAATTCTGGAAACGTGTTTGTGCCATCCGACAAGGGCGGGTGTCCAAGTAGGTTTGTTCTTTACTGAAAAATAAGAAACCTTTTTAGAATATACGTCATAATAATTTATTATTTAAGACTTCATTTGTCAACTAATTATTTATTTTTTATTTTTTTTTTATTTATATTTAAATTGTAAACGGAATAATACATATAAAACAAAATTGTCACGATTTTCGAAATTCCTCTCCTACTTTCCTTTTCGAACTCTTGTGAGAAGCCATTGCATGGATGACACGTGTACGAAATTCAATATTATTCTCCCTCGAGGTTTTCCCCGCTTCATATTTTTAGCGTGCTTTCTTTTAGCCTTACATGGGCAACAATTGGGGAGCAGCTGCCACGTACCCATCAACTCATTATTCATGTGGGTTAAACGTTATTTATTTCATTTTGCTTTTTTTAATTCATTTATCACATAAATTTTACAAAAAAAAAAAAAAAAAAAAAAAAA
>NW_019268559.1:645650-664361 GCF_002738365.1 Cucurbita moschata | reverse complement strand
AAATTTTAAAAAAAAAAAAAAAAAAAAAAAAAATCAATTTTATCAATTTAAGTTGAAAATTTTTAAGTAAGGTAATTTGTTGATGTTTGTTTCAATATTTTTTAAAAGCTTTATTGGGATTTTTAAATTAAATGCATGATTTTCATTTTTCTAAAAGAATAAAAGTAATATCCTCTTAATATTTTTTTAAAATAATATCATACACGTAATAATGATTTCAAACTGAGGTCTTAAATAAATTTAATATCTTTTTAAATATTGTATTTAAAAAAATACATATTCTTAAAAGTATGCATAAATTAAAACAAAATTAGAGTAATAGTAATAAAAATATCTCGAATGGCCTTCGAAACCGACATTTATATTTTCGACTTAAAAATTGAAAAAATCTTCCTATAAATGGTTTTTAGATCTTTTCAATCATGATTACATCATATAATAATAAGTCCGTTCTAACGTAACTAAAATTAAATACGACAAAATTATAAGTCATTGTACTTATATGAAATTTGGTTAGCGGCGCTTTAATTTATTTTTATACGTATGCAATTAATGACATGCCTTAGATTTGCATAGACGTCACATTCCTTTCTTTTTGTAGACGATCAGATAAAAAAATCTATAAAAGTTCGAAAACTATAATGGACGGTTACGAATATCATTTGGTCTCTCAAATATAGGTAACGCTTGATTTAAAGATTCGATAATGGAGTAGAGAGAAGCTTAAAAGGGAAAACGACAAATTCCGTTCCAATCTTTGTACACTTGAATTATGAGCATTATTTAAAGGAAGAACTCGAAAACGAACCTATTTAATTGGTTGTTTTGAACAAATGTCAGACCGTTTTTCCTTCGACAAATGGCCGAATAACAAAATTAGAGAATCTATGGACCAAAAAAATCTCTAAGAGGCTGAGACCAAAACATAAGATTATTGGGTGTAATTCAATTTTAAATGGATTAGTGAAAGATTCGAACATTATGCAGTAGAATGTGACATCTCACATCTGTTGGAGCAGGGCTGCACATTTTCTTAAAAGGGTGTTGAAATTTCTTCCTACAAAGACGTTATAAAACCTTGAGATGAAGCCTTTGAAGGAAAAGCCTAAAAATGATAGTCTGGTGACTGTGGATATGGATTATTACAAAGAATATCAAAGTCAGATACTCGGCTATGTACCAACGAGACGTTGGGTCACAAGGGGTGAGATGTGAGATCCCCCATCGACCAGAGAGAGGAACAAACGAAATGGGCCCGTTATTTTGAGAAAAGAAAACAATTCATCGAAATTTGAACAATTACGTGGCCCATTATTTTGGGCTTAAAACTATAGCCCGTTGGGCTGAATTAGCTAACAGAAACATTTGAACAATTACGCGGCCCATAAGTTTGGGCCGTTGGGCCCGCGTGAAACTTTAGCCCGTTGGGCTGAATTAGCTAAAAGAAACATTAGAGCAATTACGCGGCCCATTAGTTTGGGCCGTTGGGCCCGCGATAAACTTTAGCCTGTTGGGTGAATTAGCTTGGATGGGCCCGTGGGGGAGATTTCCCGCCTGAAGTAAACAATTTTCGCGCCAAATCGACACCCCTTATTGACAGTGGCCAATCGGAAGTCATTCTGTCTCTTGATTCATCGTTTTTTATTTTCTCGCTATCTATCTCCGCCGGTGCGTCGACGAAGAAGCGAAGGAGGGGAAAGTCAGGGCCAAGGAAATGGACGTGGGTGAAGAAATTAGGGCAGCTCACAAGAGAGACTTTTTGGAATTCCTTGAACAGGATGTTCGTTTTCTTTTCCTAAACCCTCACTCACTTTTTCTTCTGTTGCTCTAATGTTTCCTCACATTTTTTTGTTTGCTATACTGTTTTCGATCAGGTTGGGAAAGGAATTTACATGGACGAGATCAAATCCATGATTAATCATAAGCGACATCGCCTTATAATCAACATTTCCGATCTTCACTCTTTCAGAGATCTTGGTCCCAGGTTTTGCTGCTTTCTTTATTCGTCATTTCTTCTTTTATTTTACTTAATTTGCTAGGTTACTTCCACTTTATTGCACATTGGAGAGTATTAATTGGTTTTAAGTAGTGAAATTGAAGTACTAGACTACTTACCGCAAGGAAATGGCTTTCTTGTTTGGTAGTTCGGGGAAGAACCCGCAAGGCTTATACTATGATTGTCGTAAACTGTGTGGTAACCAAAGAAAATATTTCCCGTACTGCACTGCATAGTTTTTTCTTTTCTTTTTCGGTAGTTGTATTGGAGTTTACATCACTATTTATGTCATACTATTTATAACTTCAGGACGTTAAATACTGGATTTTATAGTTTGTCTACGTTCATTTGTCTATAGGGTGCTCAGGAATCCAGGCGAGTACATTCAGCCATTCTGCGATGCAGTCACAGAAACTGCTCGCAGTATTGATCCAAAATATCTCAAGGAGGGAGAGCAAGTTTTGGTGGGTTTTGAGGGCCCCTTTGTTTCTCGCCGTGTCACTCCTAGGGAACTTCTCTCTCAGTTCATTGGCTCCATGGTCTGCGTTGAGGGCATTGTCACCAAATGTAATTCATTATGCTCATCAACACTTCACGCACGCTATTAAGTTATGCCGGTCTAGTTGTTTCTCAAAATTTTGAAGTATAATATTTGACACGAACTAATGGATATCAGCAAGAACAAACTTGGAACTTGCGTGAAATAATTCTGTACTTGGGGCATGGAAGTTAAATGCTTCTTTTATTTTTATCTTTTACTTTTCAGAGTGAAGTGCTGAAACTTTATGGTAGAACTCAGAAAATTCACACACACGCACACATTTATTACTAAGCTTAAACTTTTGGTATTATGGTCTATCATATTCAAGGTGTTGGTTAGTTTAAATTTTGGAAATAACTAACCGGATTTCTCATTGTATCTAAAAATAATTCTGATTTTGTCTTAATTATTGAGTTGCAATAATCCCCAGTTCATGCATGAGTTTGATCCGGTGATCACTGAATGTAGGTTCCCTTGTCAGACCAAAAGTTGTCAAAAGTGTTCATTTCTGCCCCACAACCGGTGGTTTTACCAGCCGTGAATACCGTGACATTGCATCCAACATGGGCTTGCCCACAGGATCTGTGTATCCCACAAGGGTAACATCAAAGTTAATTGTTTTCTAAGCAGTGACGTTTTCAAGAAATTGTGCTGAAATAAAATTCTCTCAGGATGAAAATGGCAACTTGTTGGTTACCGAGTATGGCTTGTGTAGATACAAAGATCATCAGACTTTATCAATGCAAGAAATGCCTGAGAATTCAGCGCCTGGTCAGCTTCCACGAACAGTGGATGTCATAGTCGAGGATGACTTAGTTGACTGTTGCAAGCCAGGTGATCGTGTTGCAATTGTAGGAATATATAAAGCTCTTCCAGGAAAAAGTAAGGGCAGCGTGAATGGAGTGTTCAGGTAGCTCGCTGGATTGTTGTCTAAGAATTTTTCTATATATCTCGTGTCTGCTTGTACATTCTTTCATTTGCTCTATGATAGCATGGTTCCCATTAAAAATAAAGATTCTTATATATCTTGCATGTTTAATCCTTTTACAACTTCTGATAGGGAACTAAACTTTGCAATCTTTTCTTGTAGGACTGTTCTTGTAGCTAACAATGTTTCTCTGCTAAACAAAGAGGCAAATGCACCCATATACAGTCCCGAGGACTTGAAGAATATTAAAAAGATAGCTGAAAGAGATGACACATTTGACCTTCTCGGTAATTCTCTTGCACCTTCCATATATGGACATTCATGGATAAAAAAAGCAGTGATACTATTGATGCTTGGTGGAGTGGAGAAGAACTTGAAGAACGGCACCCACTTAAGAGGGTTAGTACCTTGAATCAATTTTTTTTTTTTGTTTTTTTTTTGATGATGATCAATTTAAGCATTGCTCACCCTTGCTGAAATTGTATTGTCTTCTTTATTCTAGTGATATCAACATGATGATGGTTGGTGATCCTTCTGTCGCCAAGTCTCAACTTTTAAGGGCGATCATGAATATTGCACCCTTAGCAATATCCACGACAGGCCGTGGTTCATCTGGCGTTGGGTTAACTGCTGCTGTTACATCAGATCAGGAAACAGGTTACTCTTTTTGGTGGTTCTACTTCTAGCATGTCTGACATTATTTGATGATACTGAAATGGATGATTCAATAATGCTTCTGCCAGGAGAAAGAAGGCTTGAAGCTGGTGCAATGGTTCTTGCTGATAGAGGTGTTGTCTGTATTGATGAGTTTGACAAGATGAATGATCAAGATAGGGTTGCAATACATGAAGTTATGGAGCAGCAGACTGTGACTATTGCCAAAGCTGGCATTCATGCTTCACTGAACGCTCGGTGCAGTGTAGTAGCAGCTGCAAATCCCATATATGGATCTGTAAGTGATATGCGGTTAACTTTCTTTGTTCACTAGTCGAAACGTATAGTTGATTATGCACATTTGATGATTTTGTACGTAAACATTTTTAACTCTTCTGTTTGGCTACACATTTACAGTACGATCGCTCATTGACACCAACAAAGAATATAGGTCTTCCAGACTCCCTACTCTCTCGATTTGATCTATTGTTTATTGTACTGGATCAAATGGATCCTGATATTGATCGCCATATTTCGGAACATGTGTTACGTATGCACCGGTATCGTTCTGTACTTGATGGAGGTAAGGAAATTGCATCAGCTTGCTTTAACTTCATAGTTCCAGACACTATTTAATTACCCTAAAACAATTAGGAGAGGCTGGGGGCTCGATGTATGGAAGAGAAGATGAAGCTGAGGCTGACACTTCTGTCTTCGTCAAGTATAATAGAATGCTTCATGGAAAGAAGACAGAACGTGGTCGGAAGCGTGATACTCTCACCATCAAGTTTCTCAAGAAGTATATTCATTATGCTAAGCATAGGATACAACCCGACCTAACTGATGAGGTGACCTTTTTTGCTGGCTATATACTGATTTTACTCATAATTCTGGATTGTGATTATGCACTTGAATCGCAACAATTTTAACAAATTAGACGTCCTAGTCCTCAAACTCCTCTTGGCAATCCATTATCTTCTTTTTGTTCTGTCCCACTCTTTTGATCAAGTCATATGTTGTAGCAGGCATCTGAGCACATTGCAACAGCATATGCAGAACTTAGAAATTCCACTTCAAATGCGAAGGCAAGTTATATTTATCTGAAAAGTGCGCTACCACTAAGTTAAGATTTCCAATTTATTAACTGATACATTATGCATGCTCTGTAGACTGGAGGAACTCTTCCAATGACTGCCAGAACCCTAGAAACCATTATACGTCTCTCAACTGCTCATGCAAAATTGAAGTTGAGTAGAAAGGTATATTGGTGTTATTATGATCCTGATACTATTAGAATACGTGAATAAGTTTTCTTACCAGTATTTGTTTTAAACATTCTTCTTCTTCAATAACAATTTGTCTGAAAATGTTAGGTTTCAAAGTCTGATGTTGAAGCTGCCTTGAAAGTTCTTAATTTTGCCATATATCATAAAGAGTTGACTGAAATGGAAGAGCGTGAGCAAGAAAGGGAGAAAGAATTGGAAAGAAAACGCAGAGCTGAGCATCAAACAGTGGAAAATGATGAACCAGAACGAAGTACCAAAAGAAGAGAGGAGAGGTTAGCAATATACATAAAGCCTCTGTATCTAATTTTGTCTAGATTTTTCTATATTGGGTTTGTCTGCCTAAACCATAATATTCGACCAAAGCATCAAACATAAATTGACTCTTCCATATATATTATTTTCAATAATTAATGAGCTTACATAGCTTTTGATATAAAAATATATAATGTGCTGACTGTAGCTTTCGATTTTCCTGTACGAGCTCTCGTTGAATGATTTTACTCGTTTTATTTTTTCACTAGCTCAAGGACAGACTCCATGGAAATCGATGATCCTCTTACCGAACCTGTACTCAATCTGTCTGCAGAAAGGTTTGTCGAACTGCTAGCAATCATGCGGCCTTCACCACATCATATTCTCACTAATTGTTAAGAGTTGACTTCATTTTCATACTAATTCTTCAACTATCGTCTTGCAGAATAGAAGCATTCAATTCTTTATTTGGTCAGCACATGCGTGCAAACCACCTGGATCTTATATCTATTGCCGACATTGAGAATATCGTTAATGCTGCAGCAGATACTCGTTACACTACAGCTGAAATAATGTTGCTCTTGCAGGTAAATACAAATAATTTTAAATAACTAAGACTCTATCCTTGGAAGTAATTTGATCTAGGATAGTGTCTGTTGCAAAGCTTTCTTAATTGTTAAAGTTATATTGTTTGAGAGACTAATTCTTACCGCTTGAAAATTTTCAGAGACTGCAAGATGATAACAGGGTAATGATAGCTGATAGCGTGGTGCATATGATATCATGATTCGTAAACACTATTTTAAGCAGGAACTTGACACAGGTAAAGCTTGTTTTTCCCCTCGCGCCACAGTACAGCCTTCGTAAACTTCTCCAAAATCCTCGCCATTATAAATGTCAGTTTTGGGATTACTTGAATTTCACTTTTTTCTAAAGATGTGGTGATGAACTCATTCTAGAATTGCTAGTGGGCTTTAATTAGTCAATTGAAGTGTCAGTCAACTCAACTCGGATCTGTCATTAACATTATGATTCGTTTCTCAATTGGCAACAGAAGGAGCACATTTCCAGGAGAGACTGACTGGGCGTAAGATTGTTTTTCCTCGAAAAAAGCTTTAGAAAATTCTGTCAGAATCAGAATCTTATACTCGCGAAGTCCATCTCTCTTATGTTATCTGTGTTAATTATGAACTTTTGCAGTTACTCGTCTTGGTGTAGTTGTTAGAATGTATCACTTATTCGTTGAGAAGAATTGGTTTTGTCAACATCCCCAAAACTATATGGACTTTATTTAACTTAAAGACTGCCTTCAACTATAATACAATGAATGAATGATATCACGTGTTTTGAATTAATCGAGCCCTTTTAAATAGATGGAATAATTTATATTATATGCATACACATACTATCGACTAAAAGCAACTATTATATCAATATTGTATTAAAGTGAGCTACATATATTTTCAATTAAGAGATTTAAATTTTTTAGTTGATAATAATAATAATATTGATAATGTTTTATAACATTTGATTTGGTTCATATAATAATAATAATTATTATACCTTAAACAACAAATTATTTATTGTTGAGCAAATTATTTGTAGTTTGTAGGATAGGAATGTTATTTCCAAAATTAATTATTAGTATTGGTTTAATGATGAGATAAAACCAAAAGAAGGGGGAAAATGAAGGTACTAGAAAGTAGTAAAGGAGCAAAAATGGGATTACTTGGCGCGAGATGAGAGAGAGAGATCCGTGGTTGAGCGATGGCCTTTCCTTTTCTTTCCAACGCCATCACCCCCTCCTCCTCCCAATTGAACTCTCAACGTCTCCATTTTTGTCCTCTCTGCAAATCCTTTCTCCCCGTTTCCTTCTCTTCCAAGAAATTCGCCTCCTTCTCCATTCTCAACTCCACCAAGGTAATTCTTCTTGCTATTCTATTCTATTCTATGCTGGATTTCATTCCTTGCGAGTTGCTTAGCGTTTTAGTGTCACTCGCACCATAAGAGGAGTAGAGGACTACTTGCCTGAATTTCCTTTTCGCTGATTGCTTTGATTTATAGGTTGCTACAGTTTTAAATTTATAGGTTCTTATGAATTCTTCTAAGTTTTATTGCGTATTGGCAGATGGAAGGAAATCAAATTACGGAAGAAGTTGCAGAGAAACAAAACGATGCAAGGAGAAAGATCTTTGTGGCCGGTGCATCGGGAAGTACTGGAAAAAGGATTGTGGAGCAGTTGCTGGCTAGGGGTTTTGCAGTCAAAGCCGGAGTTCGAGACGTGAGCAAGGCTAAAGCTACTCTTTCCCCAGACAATCCTGCTCTTCAAATCGTAAGTTTGTCCATAAAAAAATTTCAAAATTCCAGCGATTATTGTTTTGAATTCTTTCAGTTGTAATTCTGTTAATTTTATATCAGGTGAAAGCGGATGTGACTGAAGGCTCTGCGAAGTTGGCAGAAGCCATAGGTTCCGATTCTGAAGCAGTAATTTGTGCTACAGGCTTTCGCCCAGGCTGGGATTTATTTGCGCCATGGAAGGTTTGCTGAAGATTCAATGTTGTGGTGCTATTGTAACGGATATTTTTCGAAGGTATAATCTCAAAACGATTGCGTTTTCTGCAGATCGACAATTTTGGCACTGTAAACCTTGTTGAAGCATGCCGTGAGTTGGGCATAAACAGATTTGTTCTCGTCAGTTCCATTTTAGTGAATGGAGCTGCAATGGGGCAGATTCTCAACCCAGCTTATATCTTTCTAAATGTTTTCGGGCTCACCTTGATAGCAAAGCTTCAAGCAGAACGCCACATCAGGAAATCGGGTATTGACTACACAATCATAAGGCCTGGAGGTTTGAAAAATGAGCCTCCCACTGGAAATTTAGTCATGGCAGCAGAAGTAATCACATTTTGTCTTGTTTGCATTGATCTTTGCTTCTATATGATATTTAGGTGGCTAACTGAATCTTGGGGGTTATTTTTAGGATACTCTTTATGAAGGAAGCATATCAAGAGATTTAGTTGCAGAAGTAGCTGTTGAGGCATTGGTTCGCCCGGAAGCGTCTTACAAGGTTGTCGAAATAGTTTCTCGCGCTGATGCGCCGAAGCTTTCATATGAGGATCTTTTTGGCTCCATAAAGCAGCGTTAGTTGTCTTCATATGCTATCTTATTCTCAGAATTTTAAGTGTTTTGATATCTTGCTTTCTGGCAGCGGTGCCTCATTTCAAAGCCAGTTTGAGATATATTCAAGCTGCATTTCACTGCATTGTAATGTATTGATTCTGTTAATACAATACATTAATTTGCTAATGATGATATGTAGTTTACTTATTTTCTTCTATCTTAACAAGAACCGAATGAATTACTATGCCTCCTTCCAAGTAACCACATGGGTTGGGGAAAGAACGAAGCATTTTGTATAAGGGTGTAGAGATTTCAAGTTCCCACATGGGTTGGGGAAAGAACGCGAAGCATTTTGTATAAGGGTGTGGAAACATGTCTCTAGTAGGTTCCATGATTGAAGATGCACTGACTCCAGCGATGGCGTTGTGCTTCTATCGAACACTCCATCAGCCATCCCAGAGATTCCAAAACGACCTTCTTCTTCTTCCCCTCCTCACCCATCTTCGAACAGAGAAAAATATGAGGAATTCAAATGCCTTGCTTCTGCCGTTTCAGTCTGGACGTTCCGTGTGTCTATTCAGCCCATGTTTCACTGAAAAAAGAAAAAAACCCCTTCTTTACGATAGAAATATGTTTCAGCCTTTGGTGATTAATATATTGATTATACTGTGATAAAGTGATAGTTTGGGTGATTGGAAAACGAAGCCACTGTACAGAAAATTTGTTTAGCTATAGTTTTCCACCGTAAAATGGTGGCTTTAGCACTTTACTGATAACAGTAATACAATGAAAACATGAACGACTCCACATGGTTGTCGAACTGGAGAAGTTCTGAAGGAAAAAAAAAAATACAAACAGTTCATCATGGGGGTAAAAAATTTCATCCTCAAAGGTGCTGATCATATTCCTCCATAAGAAACCGAAAGTCATGGCAATAAACCCAAACAAAAATTGTCTGATCCCACATATAAAAAGAAGATAAATCGTCAAAACACCGGTGATAGGAAGGTCTCTCTAATGAAGATTTCAAAATAAGACAACTCTGACAACATTTTCTCGTTCCTCAAACAAGCAAATTACATAAACAAATTGGGTCTTGAAGCCTTGTACGTGGTCTTCAGCTTCCTGGTGGGTGGCCTAACAGTTCTGAACACCAAGGGGAACTTGATCTTGGAGTCATGGAATTGCTTGGTGCTCTCCCTCTTGCAAAGCTTAGCAGGGACAGTTGCGGTCTTGATGATTTGGATACAAGGATGCCTGACCCTATGGCGAGAAGCCATTTCGGTGTACATAGCTTCCACCGCTCCATTTAAGGTGGTGTCCCTGTACTCCTTGTACATGTTGTGGTATCCCGTGCGACTTTGGTAACGCAACCAAATACCATAGTTCTTGATCTTTGTTGGATTCTTCTCGAAGATCTAAAGACAACGACAATTCTATTAGAACAACCCAATTGAAAAATCTAGCTAATAATTCTTACATATATACTAGAACTTAGCAACCAACCCAGCAAATAGATCAAAAAACCAAATGCAATCATTAATTACGACTTAGGGGCATAATTGATGCCATAACTCGTTCCACTAAGAATTGGGTCTACTCTTTAAATCAATTACAATAATCGATCATCAAGATAGCTAATAATTGTTCTTTCATTACATAACAACACTCACATTTCACGAACCAACACAATTTGATATAATGGGAGACTATGAATTGATCATCCCACCGTATGTTTTTCACAGTTGCGCTCACAATATATTTGCAGCCATAATATTTCCTAAAACTCTTAAGATCATACCATGCGGTACAAGCACTGGAAAAGTGTCCAAATCGCATCAGAAACTCACTACCACATTTCAAAAGGACGTGAGCCTAAAGAAGTAGTTACTCATAGTAACAGTCTACAAGGACGCAAAAGGGAATAGTTTGACATGAAAGCCAGATTTTTGTTCATGCGAAATGATTATGCAATAACTGTATAAGCCAACATAAGGTCGCCTACATCAATTGTCAGACAAAAATAAATAATCTTTGGCAGTCAATCTTAGAGACAGAAGCAGATTACCTCGTTGATAGCGAGAACCTGACCGTTGCTCTTCTTGACTTTCTTCAGCTTCCGCAGAAAATACCTAAGATAGAAGAGGGAAAAGACAGAGTGAAGGTTTTTGTAACACTGAGAAATCAATCATAAAATCTTGATTGCATTAATCGATTTTCCAAATAACGTGATAACACTCTTCAGCCAATATGATCAAACAAAAACACGAGAAAACTCACCAGAACTTGGATTTAGCGCGAACTTCATTAGTTGCCCACAGCTTCATTCGGTAAATCTTGGGATGCTCATCGGATTCGGATGGGAGAGCCCTCCCCACAACCTGGTATTGGTGGAACTGCAAAAAGAAAACACATTACATTGAACCGAATGAACAAACGGTTTCACTTCCAATCATGTCATTTCATTACTCAAGTGACTGCATAAAAAGCGCAGGTGGAGTAGACAGAGATGGAGAGTGAAAAATTAGAGTTGGGAGTGGGAAGGCTTACCCTGAAAGTAACCATTGGCGACGAGTTTAGAGCTCTGGATGCTCTGGTGCCTTCTTGGAGATGGATGGTTACTGCGGCTAATTCAGAAACCAAAACCCTAGTTCCCGCCTTCTATATATACCTCGTAATTTTTTGCTGCAATCGGCCCAAGGCCCTATTATAATGGGTTTTTTCAATTGTTACTATTTTGTGTATTTAAAAATAATAAAAATAAAAAGTTTCATATAGAATATACTCCTTTTCTAATATATATAGCCATAATCCAGATTCTAAAAAATTATATTTTTATCAAACAAATTAATAATAATTATCATATACATATATATAGAGAGAGAGAGAGAGTTGTTATAGTTATTAAATTGAAAAGCAAAATTTATTCCCTATTCCTGTAAAGCCCACTGCTTTTAACAAGCCCAGATAATGTCCAGCGAAGCCCATTCCTGTAAAGCCCACTGAAAGCCCAAAAGCTAATGTCACTCAATTCAATGGGCTTTCAATGGGCCCATTCTTGTAAAGCGCATGCAGCCCATATCACCCAATTCAAGAAGCCCAGCATTACATCCTCCACGAGGCCCATTAAAAGCCCAAAAGCTAATCATTAGCTGTAAGATACTTCGAGTACGAACAATATATATATATATATAATGACAACCTAACACTTCATGAATTACATGTGCCTCCACGTGACGAAAAAAAAAATATAGATATTTATTAATTTCATTGTATTTAGTTTTTTTAATGATTATATGTACTATTTTTAGCTGACTTTGTTTTATTAATTTTTTTTCACATATTTTCAAAATTAATGTCATATATATATATATATATATATATATAATAAAATTCTCATTGTTTTAAAAATTTTGTAAAAATTAAAAAAAAAATTATTAATTTTAATTATTAACTGATATAACTCTCTACAAATAATTAATTTATACTTACCTACTATCTATAAAAAAAACAATTTAATAAATCAAACACATTAAACTTTCGGAAAACATGTTTAAAATAATAATAATAATATGAGACTCCGACTGTCGCCAACTTCAAATTAAAATTGATTATTATTTTTTTTATTTTTATAAATAAGTAGAAGGAAAATAAATATTTGAATCTTGAATGAGTTGTTTACTTCTTAATATACGAATTAGAAATGAGAATAATAGGATTAAATTATTGGGTAAAGTCCTGATCACGTTGTCTTGTCTCCTAAAATAATTATTATTTGGCTCAAGATTTAATCTTATCAATCTGTACACTGACTTTTACATTTATTTATTTATATTTTTAATTTCCTCCCTTATCTATTATAAACCTCCCTGATCTAATTTCTGTCCGAACTCGAACACTCCAAAGACCAAAAATAAGTTAAGGGCGTTTAGGGCATTGAGTTGAGTCGAGTTATGAAAATGGGAGTTAATAAGTTGGTGTTTGTTGACCTGAGTTGAGTTTTGTTGCATGTTCTTTTTTTCCTTCTCATTTTTGTCGTCGTTGAGTATTTAACCAAATTTTAATTCACCTGCTAAAGCACATTTAATGTGTTATATCCTCGTACTCACTTGTAGGGCAGTTGAATTGAATAGTAAAACAAACGTTAAATACACCAGAACATTTAATATATAAAAGTCGCTATAATAAGATTGACATGTTTATCAAATTATAAAATTAAATTTAATTGGTTAAAATATATGATTGGTCTATATTTGAAGTACAAGAGAGATTAAGACGTTTTTAAGCGTGAGACAAATCACACAAAATTTTAATTATATATATGTATATATATAATTATGAAGCAAATAAGCAAACGTAATTTCTAACGTTATAAATTCAAATTTCTAATCATTCTAAAAAGTCAATGCATCTCGTGCCTAAAAGGAAAAGGAAAGAGAAAAAAGACGAAGCAAAAAACAACTTGGCAAGAATATCTACAATTTGTGTGGAGAGAACAAGACCCACCAACCCCAAATGACACGAGAGAGGAAAAAAAAAAAAAAACTGTTATATTTTTTTGTTGGCTTTTATGGTAAAAAATTTAAATGAGAAACGAAAGTAAAAGAGTTATTCAATTTATTACCAAACAACTCATTTCATTAACCATACACAAAAAAAAAAAAGGCCTTATTTTAAAACTATTTATTATTTTAAGAATTTAAGTATTATTATTGATATATATATATAAGTAAAAGGGCTTGGTATAATCCTAAGCATCAAAGCTTAAGCACTTAGTTAACCCACGCATCTGCTACTTCCAAGCAAGATCGGAATAAGAGTTTTTAATGCAAGAAAAAAAGCCAAAATGGAAATATATTTTAAAACTATTCTTAATAAACGCATTTATTGAACATTTTTTAAAATTCCAATGTAGACCAAAATAATATTTTAAGATTAATATTAATTATAAAGATAAGTGGTGGACAGTCGGCCGGCCCATCCACGTGAAGAGGATTTGTTTATTAGAAGGGACAAGTAATTGCCAGAACAGCACTCTTTTTTTAAATTCAAAATACAATTTTTTGTTCTCCCATAATCAAACCAACAAAACAAACACATTTGCCTTCCCCAAAGAATCCTAGCCGTCGGTTTTCCCACGCAGATGCAAATTATATATTAAAAGAAAAACAAAAACAGAAAACAGAATACAGTGAATTTTTTTTTTTTGGATGAAGTGGAGGAGGGCAATTTGGAGATTTAGGGAAATTTTATTGAAGCGAGAGATTGGGAAATCGAGGGCAACGCCTACAGATGGAGACCATGCAATCGTCTTTGGGACAGATGGTGGGATTGAAGGCGATTTCATCACAGCCGTCGGATCTGTGCCGCTTGAAATCAAGCAACGTACAAAACATGGCGATGAAGAGCACGAGATGGTTCAGCGCGTACCGTTGCCCTACGCACTGGTGGGACCCAGCCCCGAAGGCCAGAAAGTTCCTTTTGAAAATTCGGTCCTCTTGCCTTTCCTCCGAGAACCGCTCCGGATCGAACTGCTCCGGTTCCACAAAACCCTGCTGACACGACTCGTACGCTGATGGGAACACGATTGCCCCTTTTGGGATGATGTATGATTCCGTCAACGGGAAATTAGCCGCCGCCACGTGTGGAACCACTGTTGCCGGAGCGCGGTACCGGACCACCTCACGCGCCACCGCTTGAGTGTACTTCATTTCCGCAAGCTGTTCCGATGATATCAGTGAGTCCGATTCCGGCGACCAGATGGATTGGACTTCGTCGCGAACTTTGGCTACAACATCGGGATGGGAATCCAGGAGACTGACGGCCCATAGAAGCGACGAAGTGGAAGCGTCTTGAGCGGCGAAGAGGAAATCGAAGAGGTAGAGTCCGAGCTCGAAATTACTGGTGTGAACCGGCTCCGGCAGGCCAGCCGCCGCCGCTTCCTCGAGTTCCTTCACGGTGTCCTGCATCCAGAAGTCAATCAAACACGACGGCTCTTCTTCTCTCTTCATCTTCGCCTTGCTCTGCTTCGCACAGTCGGCGAGGACCTCCACCAGCCGGTCGACGGCGAGTCTCGCATTTCTGAAACCAGTTCCGGGCAAATCGATCGGGAGTTTCATCAAACCGACGTTAAAGAGGTTGTAATCGGTTCTGAAGTTCTCGCGAATCTCCTCGCCTAAATACGGCCCGACGAACACCATCTGAGAGGTTTCGAGATTAAGATCTCGAGCGAGAAACCTCAAGGGAATCGGCTTCGGCGAGGATTCCGACGACTTCTGATCCCAAATTTTCAAGTGCTTGAGAATGATGATCTGCTGAAGCGCGGTGTAAGTGGAAAGCGCTTTAGTCGTGAAATTGGGAGCGATTCGACGGCGGAGATCCTTGTGCTTTTGCCCTAACATGTAAATCAGATTATCCTCGCCGAATAGCTTCTTCCCGAAGGGATGACCTACGAGATTCATAGCATCGGAATGCACATTGGCGAAAATCTTGTGGGAGAGCTCAGTGTCGCGAATGAAGACGATGAAATTCCCGGCGATGTAGTTGACTGAGAAGCCATGCCCGGAGGATTTAGCCAAAGAAGCCTGAATTTCCCAGAAACGGGCAGGATTCCTAACCAGAGGAATTGCGTTGCCGACAAAAGGGAGAACGAGAGGAGGACCAGGAACAGAGCGTTTCTTCTTCAAGTAAGAGATCTGCTCGAGGAAGATGACCAGAAACACGAGAGAGGCCAGAAAAGGAAGCAGCGGCGACAGAAAAGCTAAAAGCGAATTCATGGTGTCTTCCACCGGAGAGGAATCTGAGGGAGAGGGCAGGAGAGAGAGAGAGAGAGAGAGAGAGAGTCAAAGAAGGGGGATGAGGGTGAGAGCAGAGATGTGAGGAGAATAAGATAATAATGAAGACATGAAAAGGGGAAGGGATCGTATTCCTGGCAACTGGAGGGAATCAGAGTAGCGAATTTTTCTTCAGCACACTTCTCTTATAAAGGGAGAAAATTTTGAATTTCAGAGGTCATTGTGAATTGCTACCAGCCTCCGTCTCGCCCTTCATTTTCATTTTTATTTTTCTTTTATTATTTTCTATTTCTGATTTTTTTTTAATAAATAATGTCGGGTTAATTCGGAGAAAATAGAAAATGAACATGGTAGAACCACGTTGTTATTTCATTCGAGAATAGACACAACCATATGCTTTTTTTTTAAAAAAAAATAATGATAAATTAATAGTAAAAACTAAAACACTTATTTTCTTTTTAAATTTCTACAATCAAATAAGAAAAAATAGTTTATTAATTGTCAACCTCGAAACCAACGTGACTGTGCTTGTGGCATGCATTAGGAGTGTGCAAGTTTTTCTTATTTGGCAAGTCAAGTTCATTCTCCCTTTTGCTAAGGAATCCATACTGCAAAATTATATTTGGTTTGAATTTATAGCTAAATCATACGTTACAATGGAATATTAATTTATGATCCTCACATACCTAAGATAAACGAACTACTTCATTATTATATGCACAGAAAATTTTGAATTTTAGATGAAAATATTGAATCAAGTTGACTTTTTCCTTTTTTCCACAATCACAGAGGTTCCTTCCAAAAATATTATTTTGGCTCTTCTAACCCAACAATCTGCTTCATCAATCAATTGTAAAACCACAGGTATACTTATTTGTCAAGTCAAAGCTGAATACGAAATGTGGCCGTACCATTGTCACAAAGAAAAAAAAAAGTCATCAAGTGTCCACTTTTGATTTTTCTAAGAAAAGGACCGATAAAAACGTTTTCCGTATTTTAAATGAGGACTGATAAAAATAATTATGGTCATTCTAAAATCATTATTATTATTATTTAACATGCCATAAATGAGAGAGAATGAGCAGCAGACGCGGTAGATAATTCAACGTCACCATATAAAAATATTTACCGTACAGGTAAACATTATACAAGATGGCTTTTCTTAAGACCCAAAAGCTTGAGGTTAGAAGAAGTTACATTTAGCCAACCTATTCAAACATAATATACCAGGATGCGTTTTACCACACGGGGATGCACAATCATGGTATATATTTCCAAACCCATCAATCAATGTAAACAAACATAGAAAGTGAAATTTCTACAGACTCACTCTCACGAAATTCTCACTATGAGCTTTGGTTGGAGGTTGGAGGTCGCCCACGCCCCATTGTGAACCCTCGAGTTCCATCAGGCATTTTCGGGCCTGGGGGTGGCTTTGGAAGTTCGATGTGATGAGCAGAGGTTGTAGTTCCATGACCTAGAAGAAAGCAAAACGATTAGCTGGCCAAAATCCTCAATAACTCGAACTCTAAAACGACGAGATCAGATCAATACCCATTGCATTGACACCCTTGTACTTTTGCCTTCTAGTTCGTCCTTGATTTCGACCTCTATGTCTATGTTTATCCTTGTGCTGATGATCGCCCTCCTAAATTGGCAAAGTTGATATTGTTATCATAACAAGCTTTTCCTTGCAATCATATCTCATAGAAAATTTCAGGTTTTTTTAGGTTTAGTGAAAGTACAAGAGCAAAATTAACCTCCTCATCAGGCACGTCCTCATGATGCTCAGTTATGTTCTGAATCTCTTCGTCCACATTTTGATCAGTTGTTCGTCCAGTGCTGTTCTTGTCAGGACAAGAATGATCAGTTAATCGCCCAGTGCCATTCTTGTCGGGGTCGGATACTCTCCAGTGTTGTTTCTTCTGGCCATGCTTAACCTGAAGTAAAGAACTGTATTGTAAACACATTCAACTTGATATATGAGTGAGGTAAAATGAGATACAGTACCAGATGCTTAAAAGGCTTAACACGCATGCCATTTCTCCAATCTTGTTCATCATTTAAAGTAGCCACCTTATGACATCAGAAAAACAACTATCAATATCAAATCAAACACGGTAAAAGTTTAATAAGTTAAAGTAAGTAGAGCGTGGATCTGATCACTCACAGCTTTTTCAGAAGCTTCCAAAGTTTCATACTCCACAAGAGCATGCAACTATACATAGTAAACGAGAATGAGTAAACATAGTTCAGATGATTTTTTTTTTATATTTATTTTATATAATTCAATTAACATCAAGAAGTCTGAGACAACGTATAGTTGCATCACCCAACTATTATATAACATAAACATGGCATCAGAAAGATTTTTGTGAAGAAAAAAAGAAGATACAAAATTCAGTGGATATTATTGCTTTCTTCTCTTGGCTTTTATAATAAGGAAAAGAGTGGGACACTCAGAAGTTCAATCAACATCCTGCATTGAACATTGCACACACAATTATCTCTGCACCAGCATTATCAAACTGGGCGTTGGTATTAATCCGCTCTCCTTATCTGCACGTCCCAACATGCTGGTGAAAGAAAACCCTTCTTCATGTTCTACCTACCTTTTCATTAATGTCCTCCCCCTACCATGTAGTGTGCTTATGATGATTTTAATAAAATAAAAACTAATCAATGAAAAATTACAATATTTTTTTCTTAGAATTAGGAATTAAAAATAAAACAGATCGTGAAAAAAGTGATAACATCCACAGTTTTCCTCTTCACATTCTACCGAAAATAGGAAAAAAAAAAAAAAAAAAAACTTCTCATATGGTTAATGTGCGAATATAAAGAGAGACAGACAGCACAATGGCCACCCACATAAACCACTGTCATTAGAGTCATTATTACTAGAGCTCAAATGGGAAGGCATGAGTACTAACCAAATATATCATCACTATGTCCGCTTTAATAAAAAACTGAAATATTTTATTTCTATCAGTTGGTTATACAATATACCTTATTACTGATCAGCACACCACCCTTGCTGCTTTTCCCTGACTTCTCTACCACATGTGGGTCACAAATGGTGATACTTTTTATGCTAAAAATACAAAATACAAAATACAAAAAAAAAAAAAAAAAAAAAA
>NW_019268559.1:637327-645207 GCF_002738365.1 Cucurbita moschata | reverse complement strand
AAAAAAAAAAAAAAAAAAAAAAAAAAAAAAAAAAAAAAAAAAAAAAAAAAAAAGAGAGAGAGAGAGAGAATCATGCAGTGAAGAAGGAAACTTTTTTTTTTTCTCGTGAAAAACATAGTTTTGGATGAAAGAATAGCATACCGTCCAGCTGCTCCAAAAATTCGTTGGATATTCTCCTCTGAGTGATCTTCAGGTAAATTTTCTACCAAAATGGTAAATAACTATACTCCACAAAGAAATGTAATAGGATTACCATAAGTTACACATAAATTGTTGATTTCACAAGTAGACAAGCAAGTACCTTAGGATCCCTAGTCTCAGGCAATGGAATAGGGTGGAGTCGCTTGACTTTCTTCCCATTAGGACTTACGACCTGCAATTGGCAGGCAAATTAACATGTGCTCATGGCCTTGTGGAAAAAAAGGGAGCATGGAGTATCTTACAAGAACAGAGGATTCCCTCAGTGCAGCAGCGATAAATGAATGATCTTGAGTAAGTTTTTTCATCCTCTTGAACGCAGCAATAATAGCAACAGGAACTAGAAAAATAAAGAGAAAATGAATATAACTTATTTGTGCATTGCTAACAGTACAATTGATTACTAAAAATCAGAATCATTGGACAAAAAATAAAAAAAAATAAAAATTAGAGAGATAGCAAAGAACAAAAATGAAGAGGATAAAATAGGAAAAATATGATATGGACAGTCCCAGTTTCATACTTCAAATATGTATAAAGAAACAAGTATGAACATATGAGCAAGCAAATGTGAGAATCCAGTGCCCCACAATAACTATTTACACTGCATACGAGCTAGTGATAGGAATGCCATTAGAAGAGATGATCAATTGGGAGATAATCAGCAAAGGATAATTAATTACAAGGGAAAGAAGCCAAGCAGGCAATGTCAAAAAATCAGCAAAGGCTAGAACCATTGGGAGATAATCAATTTATCATTAGTTTGTTCTAGTCCTTTACGTGAAAAAATCTATGGAAAAAGTCAAAGGCTATAATTCCAGGAATAGAGAAGGAAACAGTCAGCAATCAACCACACTTAATCCAGACAGAACAGTCCGAAGTGCCTACATGGATCATCACCCCATCACATTTCATGCCGAGTTTTCATGAAAAATATAACCATTCTACAAAATTGGCATTAATGCCAAGGTTATGGGAAAGAATAATACACACACACACACACACAACAAGTTATGTCAAGTAATCTCAGAGTGTTTTATATGATTGAACTCCCAAGGATTAACAGTTACAACATCTGAGCCATCCCTGAGGTGTAATCCCTTTTGTAATACTAATCTTAGTTTCAAGTTTGATACTAAAACTAACTCGTACACAAATAGCATGTCCTTCCACTAAAACAGTTGGAAGGCCTAGATGCCAAAACTATGCAGATAGGCACTCTATTAGTAATCCAGGATGCCCCTGGATAACTACCTAAAGTATTTCCCATACAATGGGTTCTTTCCTGAATTTTATCCATAGCAAAATGTTGTCAAATTAGACCATGAATCAAAAATATTTGGAAAAGCTCAATTGCAATTTTTCAAGGCAATCCACATCAACAACGTAATGAGAGTATTGAAAACTTCTTGGTTTCATTAATCATACAGTAGAAAAGATACTTAAGAGTACATAAATATTCCTTAGTTCCAACAGTTTTATTCAAGTATGGCTCATGAGAAAACTCTTTCAAAGCATTCTGTAACTTACTACTTATTGCTTACTTATTCACGGATGAACTATTGATAAAAATACAAAAACAAAACAAAACAAAACTTGTGCATGCTCAACCCCTTAAAGAAGGTCAATACTACTGGGAGTTTTCATTTCCATCTAAAGATAATAAAATCTCAATAAAACAGAATAATGCCCAAAGTAACATACCAAAACCCTCCTTGTTCTTCTTGATTAATCCCAACATGTACTTATCAGTGGGCAAGTTTTCATTGCTAAAGTAGTACTCAACCTGTGAAGACATTCAGACCAATCATAAGGACCATGATGTCACTCTCTATAAATTTAACAAAGTTATAGAAAAAACTAGATGAAACGTAATCATTATTACAATCTAAACGCTCCTTTCAGGTCTTATACTAAAAGACTACTTACGGTCGCGTAACAAACCACAAATTACATGACATAACGCTCCTTGAAGTTGATAACCGAACCATAAGCTTCCTTACTATTTGGACTAAGCGATGTAAGTACATATACAAAAGGTCATATAGGAAAATCGAATACAGGTTCATGAAGGCAAACGGATTTGATAACTGATTCTCAATTCCGAATCCAAGCTCCTAGTCCAGGAAGTGGTTTTTAAGAAAAATTATAACCACAAATTTCCATAGCAATCCAGATAGGGGATTCAAGAACCTCATGCCGAACCAAACCTAACGAAGGAAATAAATTCGAGGTTCAAATTTGCAGCGCGGTGGAGAGTAAGGAGGGGAGAGGCGGTAGCGTTACCTGCTTAATGATCCTCTGTTTCAGATCCTCCGAAAGAACAGCGGCCCTAACTGCGTGATCGTGATTCCCCCCGTGTCCTTGTTCATGATCATCTTCGGAAGAAAATGATTGAATCTCCGGCACATCGTGACTAGGCGATCCGACAGGATCTTGTGTCAGAAGCGACGGGATGGACTCGCCGACGGAGCAAGAAACAGCAGCGGTGGAAGCGGAGGATGGAGGCTCGTCACCCGCCATGGTGAGGAGGAGAACAGCGTTGGGCGCTTAGAACCCAAAGTACCTTCACGCCCTCTGTTTCTCCTGCTTCGATGTGTGCTTTCGCGGGCCCTTTTATACCAATGTGCTCCAACATCCGGCTTCGGTGAGGGCAATTTGGACATTTCATTTGGTCCTTTGGGTAAGATCTTTTGAATTTCATGTTTTCCCCGCAATTCCTCGTAGTCAATCGGCGCCGGTAACACCTTACGCGCTCTGTATAGTATGATCTTAACCAGGTTCGGTCCGGAATATTTTAGTATTTCCTTGTTCGACCCGAAACAAGACCGGTCTATCGGTCTTTGAAGATTTTGGTTAAATTACATATTAGTCCTAAAATTTTAGAATTTAAGATAATTTTTAATAAAATTTAGATTTAGGAATATACTTTAGACCTTTGAATTTTTACTCGTGGAACCAAAATGTGACCAAAGAAGATGGAAGAAAGGCAAGATACTATATTACCATTTACGGACTCACATTACTTAGCAAAATTAAATTCTAAAGCAAAGTACGCAATAAAAACAAAGGCATTTTGGTCGAGAGTGGTTCTTGCCACAACTCCACGGAGAACAATTCTGCCGAACTCAAAACCAGGCCTAAAGCAAGGCCCACATAATTAACCAAAGGCCAAGCCCAACTCCCATACCCAAATATCCAGGCCCATTTCTGATAGAGGAAGAAAACCGAACACTAACATCGTCAACGACCGGCCCACAGAGGGAGCTCATATCATCCGTCCTCGTATTGTAATAGACACTGTAAAACGCAATCCTGGTTCTGTCGGCCTTGGCCGTGAAGTTGAGGTTCACGCTCTGAAACGAGGAGTTGGAATCGGGCGTGTAGTGGAAGTTCTGAGCCTGATCTCCGGCGAACGCCATTATGGCCAGTGGCTGCTTGCACTTGTCGCCGGCCTGGCCCAGAGAGAACGTCATGGTGTACGGCTTATCCGGCGTCGTTTCGACCATTTGAGAGATTATGCCTTCTTTTCCCGAAAGGAGTTCGATAGCTCGTTTGCCTTGTGGGACGCTGAAATGGTACGAGTCGATATATCGGACGGCCCTGTTTGATTCCACGTTCCAACCTGGCAACGACGACGTATCTTCGTCGAGATTGGTCGGAATTAACACGCCCAGTGAACCGTTTCTGAACATCCATGGACCGGATTCGAAATCTCCATTGTTCACCGCATTGTCTTTGACGAAAAGAAAAATTGTAGAATTATTGTTAGCGAAGTGTTCATTTAATCGCACAGAAGGCAGCAGAAGAATGTGAAATACCTTTAGGCCTATCAGGAATAAAGACTTTCTTGATAGCAATATCGTCAATGATGGGGCCACAGGTGGGGTCATCCTCCATGCCAGGGTTGCGGAACACCAAACGCACTGTTTCATCCTCGGGTTCGAAAGCGTAAGTATAAGGGTCCCACCCTTGGACGCTGTACAATGTCTGAAGATCTATGGTCTGCGATGCAGGTGGCACCGATACGTTCAGGGACTCGAGCTGGGCGCATGTACGAGCGGCGCTGAAGGTCACAGAATACAGTGCCCCTTTCTCCACCTTCAGCTCTTGGCTTATTTCAGCGTCGTTCCCTAATCTCACCGCGTGTCTACCTTCCGGTACGATGAGGATCATCCCACCTTGTTTTTGCCCCGACTCCACTAGCTCGACGGTGCCGTTTGATGTCCAACTTGGAATCGTAGTGGGCCCTTCTATTGCTCCGTCGTTTGGGTACCCGCCAGTTGGGATTGTCTCGAAGTCGCCGTTTGCCACCAATCCTGATCACCACGTTCACAATGTCCAGCATTTAATCACAAAATTTTGTTAGTTGTCTTTGCAAAATCTTGATACAAATTCTATTTGATAGGAACTTTCCAACTCAAATTTTGTTAGTATTTTTAGAAATATACAGAATATGGACCATTAATTATTATTTTAACAGTAAACATATCAATCTTCATTAAAATTTATTAAACATAAAAGTTAAAGTTATAATTTAACTAAATAAAACAAAGAGTTTCTTTGTAATCCAATGAATATTTAAAAGTAAAAGCATGAAGGTCTAAAATAATATTTAAATATTATCATCTGTCTTTATTATTTTGGGGGGAACAAAAGGAGGAAAATGAAACGAGTTGTGAAGAAAGGGGGTAAAGTTAGAAGAATCTCGTGATCGAACTGAAAGAATAAGGGCGCCCATATCAATTCGAAAGAGCAAGCAAATGGACGGGCGCCCACGTACGGACTTGAAGGGCTACTTTATTAGTACTACCGTCTTCAATACGACAATCAGTGAGGTCGTATTGGGAGAATTAACGCGTGGGGTCCAGCTGTTCCACTGGGTCAAGCGCATTTCCACATTGGTTCTCCCAACAAATAAAATAAAGAAAAGAAAGAGAAAAAAAGGTCTCTCTCACCACCGGGAAATCTGGGTAAATAGAGTGAAATGACGAAAATCACTCGGGATCAATCTCCTTTTAGGGAAAGAATGAGGCCCTTTCTGTAAGAGGAAAGCGACAAATCCCTCGCGGGAAAATGTACATTCTGGTAATTTTACCGTCACCAAAAGAAAAAAAAGAAGATGGCCAGTAGGGCCATAGGTAGGGCTCAAAAGGTTTTATCACTATATGGCATAATTACCCAACTTGATAACAGTCTAGTAAATCTATAAAAATAATAGTCTAATGCATTGCCTACATAATTAAATTAAAAGGAAAGGGGGCAAAAAAATGAAAAAGTTATGAACATATCATTCTTTAATGGAACTTAACTTGGTTTAATAATTTTTTTAATATTAATAATCCTACATTAGAGATAATTTAGGAGTATTTTATCAAATATTAGCGAGGCTTAAGTAAACTAGTAATCAAATTTGAAATTTAATTATTTAAAAAAATAGTCCGTACGGGATATCGTGACTGATATCACTGCGGCACAGCGGTGGAAAGCAGTGAGTCAGAACAGCGATTCATCCCTTTCCCAAATGAAGCAACGCAACCAATCAACCACCGGTATGGCCACCATCTGCGGCGGCGTTTTTGCGGCAATGAGTGATGTTCGTAAGCCATTAAAGCCTTTCCATTTTAGCTAAATAGTTCATAGGATTCACAAACAAGTTGCGCAAAACTAAAAAGCGGCCGCTGCCATACAGAATAATCTATCTTATAGATATGAAGCTTTTAATGCTCCTAACACTGTTATAGTGAAGAACAAATGGATTGAAGAAAATCATTTCTCCCGAAATCTCCGACTGTTCTTATCGAGAGCTACTAAACATGAACAGAAATTTTCAGCCAAAAGAACACAAAAATCTTTCAGCAGAAACAGGATTTGAACGAAACTATGAAATTAAGATCACATTGAAAGAGAAAAATCAATTGGAAGCGAAATTGAAATCAGGTTATCAGATCTTGCGAGGAGGAAAGTGAAAATGGAAGAACAAAAACAAGAGAAAGTAAAACAGAGAGAAACGTACCATCTTCAGCTGCGATTTCCGAAGCCAAATGAGCAAAAACAAGCAAAATAAGCGATGGCCGTATTCGAAATTTAGGGCAATCGGCCATTTTCTTCCCCAAATTTCTCTCTCTTTTAACACTGAGTTTGTTTTAAGCTCTCTCTGTTGTTTAGTAGAGCGGGCAAGTGAAGAGTGAGAATTTCTCTAGCCAAAAGATTCCACTTATAGCGTCTGTATTCCAACAAAGGGCATTTAAAATTACTTTATTAAATATATTTATTTATAAATTTGACAAAAAAGAAAGTGGTGCGATTTTGCGTTTGAATTTTTTATTTTAAATATAATATTTTTTTTTAATTACCTATTAGACATATTCAATTTTTGTCCATATTAACTTATAATTCTATTGCTTAAATTTTAAATTGTGGTAAATAAATAAATTTAAAATTTTAATTTAAAAATTGTTAATGCATAAATTCTCATACATTGATAGGTTTATTAAAGAAGGTAGGCCATCCATTTGAAAATAATCAAATATTTGAAGTAGACTTATATTAATTTATTTATAAAAATTATTAATTTTATTAATATAATTATAAGTTTGCAAAATTTCCAAATTAACATTAAAATTCAAATTGTTACAAATATTGGTTAAAAAAAATTTGCTTCAAAAATTTGCCCTATGAATTGAATTTTTTTTTTTTGGTTGGTTTTTGCTTTGAACCTCTTTTATTTTAAGTCATTGGTCAAAGGTCCCACACACCGCCGAGCGGTGGTGGGGCCGGCGGATAGGCTCTCCACTTTTGGAGGAGTAATGGTAAGGATTGTGGGGGTGAGAATCTTTCTTTTCTAATTCTAACTCAAATTCGCGTGCTGGCAGCAACAATTTAAAACAGATCAAAACTTTAAAAGCATGGCTGTATTTGTTTACCATTTAAAAATAGTATTTAGAGTGAATTTTATTTTGCTTAAATTATAAATTTAGTTTATATAATTTTAAAAATTACCCTAAAATCTTTAAAATTATATAAAACTATTTAGCCTCAGAAAAAATCTTGAACTTAATTATATAAAGAAAGTTTCTGATATACTAAATGTTGGATTGTATTTAAGTTGATGATAAAATGCTTAATTATAATAAATTTTTTTATTAAACTATTTATGATAAATAAATTAGTCAATGAAAAATCATTTCATAAAAACCTTCAACTTGGAGGTACTATTATTAATGTCGGTATAAGAGAGAAGATTTAAGTTATGTATTGAATAAAATTGAAGAATATTAAAAATAAATCTGCAGATAAAATATAAAATACAGGTCCACTTAAACTTGATGCTGTTTGTATTAGTAGGTCAGTTTCTCCCACATCGCGATGAAGTATAGGGGATCCATCCATATTTAAGTCTTGTGATGGCCATTCTTCAATGAGAGGGAAGGAATGAATTATGATTGCTGCACCACCAAAAATAATATAAAAATAAAAATAATGATAATAATAACAATAAATTTGATGGCCCATTAATAATTTACTTCTCCTATTATCTCTAGCATACAACCCTTCACACCCCCCCCCCCCCCCCCCCCCCCCCCCCCCCCCCCCCCCCCCCCCCCCCCCCCCCCCCCCCCCCCCCCCCCCCCCCCCCCCCCCCCCCCCCCCCCCCCCCCCCCCCCCCCCCCCCCCCCCCC
>NW_019268559.1:605385-636887 GCF_002738365.1 Cucurbita moschata | reverse complement strand
CCCCCCCCCCCCCCCGCCCCCAGATTGCATAATTTTTACAATTATTTGCCTTGTGACATGATATAAATTGATAATTAAATTATTTTAACTTAGAAAAAGCTTAGCGCTTAATTTAAATTTTGTATTATAAGTTTATGAATTTTAAAATGGTTAATTTGATATATTCAAATATTTTGTAAAATTAATAGATTTGTTGAACATAAAATTTATTTTTGTTTGTATTAGGATTCTTAAATTTAATATATTTAAAATGGCTAAATATGCCAATTTCCCGTGGTCTCGAAAAGTTGGAGTAAATAAAAAGTTGTGCATTTACGAAAATGTCCCCAAATGCCATGGTCTTGAATTTGAGGCGAATTTGCCATTATTTGATCTACAGTATTTTATTCATTGTATAGGCGTTGCTACGATTACGTATCAGTTGTTACCGCTCTGACGAAAGAAAAGGCGGGAGAATAGGGAGCGAAGAGCAAATCGAAGCGAGGAGGTTTCGGAATGAGCTTCTTCACCACTATCAAGGAGGAGATGCCGTGCGATCTCAAGATGAAAGGCAGAGATCTCAGAAAGTTTTAGAAAGGCAAGCATCGTAACTTCGATATTTTTCTCGTCTGACTCTGCTTCACAGTCCTATAATTTCATTTCATTTCCTCAACTTCCATGAATCTACGATCCTACGCATTTTCTTGTGAAGTTTTTGGTTTGAAGATCTGATGTATGAATCGAAAATTTCATGTGGTGAATGATCTGTCAAGCATTGCGAAGAATTATCACGTAAGACCGAAGTATGATACAGGACTAGGTGAAAGGAAGTTTGTTCTCCAGGTTGTAGCATGTCTTCGCTTAACTTGCGCTTTCTTCTGCTTCTTGTTTGCTTTATGAGGAATTAAAAGCGAATATGAATCTGTTTGACGTTTTATGTATTTCTTGTAAAATATTTCGTGTTCGACTCCGCTTCATATCTTCATGTTATTTGAGTCGTTTCTGAGATTGTCTTAGGCGCTACTGAATTGATAATACACAGCGAAATCAATTAGATTGCGCTTTCTTAGGCGCCGCTTCATATCTTCATTTAACTTGCGCTTTCTTCTGCTTCTTGCTTGTTTTATGAGAAATTAAAAGCGAACACGAATCTGTTTGAAGTTTTATATATTTCTTGTCGAATCTTTCGTGTTCGACTCCGCTTCATATCTTCGTGTTATTTGAGTCGTTTCTTAGATTGTCTTAGGCTGCACTGAAATGATAATACACAGCGAAATCAATTAGATTGCGCATTTCTTAGGCGCCGCTTCATATCTTCACTTAACGTGCGCTTTCTTCTGCTTATTGCTTGTTTTATTAGAAATTAAAAGCGAGCACGAATCTGTTTGAAGTTCTATATATTTCTTGTCAAATGTTTCGTGTCCGTCTCTGCTTCATATCTTCATGTTATTTCAGTCGTTTCCGAGATTGTCTTAGGCGCCACTGAATGATAATGCACAGCGAAATAAATTAGATTCAGTTTCGAAACACATTATATTGCGTATACTGTATTCTACATATTGAAGTGAGTGAATCTTTTTGGTTATTTGCCTCCAGTGTATATCAAGAAGGGAACTGTCGTCATCGTCAAGTCTGAGACGATTGTTATATTGCGTCTAAGCCATTTTTAATTCTTGCATTCTTTTTTTTGCCTCGTGCAGGAGTTGGATTTGCTGAAAGAAGATTCAATTGTTTACAAACTGGTTGGTCCTATTCTTGTGAGGCAAGATCCAGCAGAGCCAAATGCAAACGTTCGGAAAAGAGTTGGTTACCTCACTGCTGAATGGTACGTTTCTGTCTCAGTTCTTTTCAGTATGTCGTGAGTTTACAGTGTCCTAGCGTTCTTCAACCGTGAAGTTGTTTGGTTCCATTGCTAACATCGACCTCATACAAATATTCATATAACTAATCCGGCCAAAAGCTGCTTTGTGACGATCCGGAGAATTTTATTCGTTGTTTAGCCCGAGTAACGAGTTACTAGTGCATGGTAAAGGAAAACTGGGCCATTATATTTGCAGCTAATCTCCTAGGATCGTTATGGCGAGAGGCCACTTGGATTTGGTTAAGAGGGAGTGACGATGGTTCGAATCATATGGGGCCACTTGTCTGCAATATTAAAAAACTCAATTAGGCCAATAGTGTTTGTTTATAAACCGGATTAAAACAAGGGATTGGTTATATCTGCTTCGAACTAGAAATGAAAATTCAGGGGGCGTCCTCATATAATTGGAAAAAAATCAAGTTAGTTCTTCAGAATTTCTTCCTCTGCCTTTCGGTGCATTCTTTTGCTTTTAATAGTTTGGACGATGTAATGGCTATTTAGTTTTTTTTTTTTTTTCCCTTCACATTGGACTTTGGTGTTCTATCTAATAGTTTTGCTAAACTCGATGACATCCTGATATTGACTTTTGTCTAAGTTATTGTTAAATGCCTGTATCCAAATGTTAATTTGAAATTTGAATCCCTTGCTTCGGGAGGTAGTGCAAAATCTGTTAAGATGGAGAAATGTAAGATCTAATTCTAGGAACGGTATGCTGCTGAAATTTATTGCAGTAGTTAGGATTAATAAGTAACGTTACCAGTTATGTTGGTCGTGCGTAATATTTTCTGCTTGTCAACTATCAGCTTTGACCTCTTCTTGCATGTTTTATTCTCTTATCAATCTAAGAATTTTGGTATGCCTTGCTTGCATTCCCACACATTGGTTCTAACAACCTATCGTGAGAATTTGGTGTTGAAATGTTCTTCATTTCCACGTTAGTAGATTTCTTCATTGTAGGTAGACCAGTATACTTTTGTGTAATAGTTGAGTATCCGTCATCTCTGACCATAAGAATTCTAATTTTTCAATACAGAAGCGCGTTGATGCAATTATCGGGGACTTGGGAGAGGAGCAAATTATCAAAAGAGAGTAGGTCAGTATTGCTTTATCACCCCTTTGGATATTGCAGTGATCTTCCGGTTAAGATATTTTCTAAAGAAAAATTAATAATAAATACACTGTCTCACACTAATTTTAAGATTTATCAAAAATTTAGTAATTAAATAACATTTAATAGTATAAAAAATATTATAGAAATCAACATAGTAAGTTTTTTTTTTCTCTCTTTTTTCTTTTGTTGTCGTCTAGGACAAAGAAAGAAAACAAAACTGTTTAAAGGAGGTAAATCTTCCCTAAGAACAATCTCAAACGCTCAGTAGGATGTTCTTCGATCCAAATACTTTTCTAGTTTTTTCTTGCATGACTACTAGCCAGAGTATGAGCCACTGTGTTGCAACATCTTGGGGCAAAAAGGAAGCCACGAACAAGTCCTTGTTGGCGATAGCCCCAAATTTCTTCAACTATAAGTTGTACATCATTATTGGAAAGGTTTCTCCCTTCAACAAAATTCCACAAAATTAACAAATCAGTTTCAAACCCATAACGATAGAAGTGCTAGAGCTAGAGCGAGTTCCACGGGTCTGGACAAGTTTTGACCATGTCGAATCGTTAACATAGTTTCGCTATTAGGATTTCTGACAATCAAATCAAATCCTGCAATGCCGAGAGATCTAGAGGCATCTAAATTAAGTTTGAAAGAGTCGTCATTATCTGGGGCATCCATCTGTTATTGTTGTTTACTGTTGTTTACTGTTGTTTATATTCGAGAGCTTTCCGAAGTGTGTTATAACGATAGAAGGCTTGTAGAAGTGTGTTATAATCAATCGAGAGCCCATTGAATGGGGTCTTTGTTATGCCTCTTCTTTTTCTCCCCAAACAAATTGGTAGTTGAAAATATCTATATTTTCACGATTTCTCACTTCCTCGTTCCTCCTTTCATGGCCAACTCTCTAGCCCACTGAATCGCTCTCCAGATCTAGGAAGGTCGGTGTTCCGTATGTTTGGCTAGCAAAGCCTTGTTGAAAGGTATCTTAGAAACCCAACACGCTTATATCCTTGGACATTGACACCAGAAGTTTGAGTATAGGCTAAAATGGGATACGAGCAATTGCCTAATCATAATATCATATCCAGCTTTTGAGAACGATTAGCCTTTTCACCCTTGCAACACCTCGTACATCTTTTGATTTAGAAAGGTTCAAGAAGCATGCTTATTCTTGCAAGAAAAAAACGGGACGCCTAAATACTTCTGGTCACTAACCACCTGCAAATGTGTTCTAGAATTCATTTTCAGTTGCCTTGAAAAATAGATGAGTCATCTGCAAAGAAAAGATGAATGATATTAGGTGTTCTCGTAAATTTAAAACCAATTTTCTTCTTAGTAAATCCTGTTTGTCGGAGAAGGTTCGACAAACCTTTAGCAGAAATGAGGAAAAGATGAAGAGCCAAGGGGTTCATTGTCTTAAACCTACTTAAAGCTAGTTGTGCAATCAAAAATTGAAAAGAAAAGTCTCCATACACGTGCTATTACGATTAATCCAACGACCATCAAAGCCCATTCTATTCACCAAACAACGGAGAGAAATACCTCACTCCACTTTATCACATGTTTTACTCATGCCCAGCTTTAAAGATGTAAAGACCTTTTTGTAGTTGACTGCTTAATGTGGTGAAGACATTCATATGCAATTATGACATTATTAGCTATTAACCGTCCAAGAACGAAAGCATTTTGATTTTGAGATAACATGCTCAAGAAAGATCTTTGAGCAATTAGCCAAAACCTTTGCAATTAATTTATAACGATCATAACATAAACGTATAGGTGGGGAAGTCGTTCATTCTTTTTGGTTCTTTGCATTTTGGAAGGAGAACGACAGTAGTCTTATTGAACTCCCCTGGGAGGGATCCATCATTTTGGCAACTAAGACAAGGTTGGAGGGACTTCGGTCCCAAAAAGAGTGTTTTTCGTAAAGTGTTGGTAATCCATCAGGACTAGGAGGTGCCTTTCACGAATGTATATGTTTCAGGCCCATACGTGCCTCTTCCAATTAGACTTGAATCCATAAGTTCCTAATCTGATTGGAGCCCTAGATCGTGTGCCTCAACTTGACTGGCCTCCTTATCAGACAGTTCAAATTTCTCCATCCTTGACATAAAATCCATCATACTGGAAATTGTGAGCCAGGCAACTCTAGCGTGGTGAGAACCCCTCAGATTGAGTATTTATTTTATTGGTTGGTAGACAACCCCCCAGATTGAGTATTAATTTTATTGGTTGGTAGCCCCGACTATTATGGATTAGTGATGAAATTTTCTTATGAAACAGTATCTCATAAGTTAGTTCCTCATTTTCATATTTAAACTAATATTCATTTTCATATTTAAACTAATATTCATTTTCATATTTAAACTAATATTCATTTTCACATTTAAACTAATATTCAAGTGACATGGAGTAGATCAAGAACACAATTATTGAAAAGCACAGAAAGGTCGAAAAAGTGTTGATGAGTTAAAAGAATAGTTTTGCCTTTTGGGGCTTCAAATAATTTCACGATCGATATGGCAGAATTCCAAGGTAGAATTTTAGTCACTTCTTAATAGCAATATTGGTTGGGTTTAGAAAAAAAATAGAGATTCTCTTTGCACCATTTTAGGGGATTGCATACATTCTTCCTGCGGTGAATAATCTGCAAAGCTGCTTGGTTTATTATGATTACGAGAATTGTGAGTAAATAGGAATTATATTTCATGCTAGAATGTAGCAGTGGTTACTTCATGCAAATTAGTTGCATTCAATTAGTTAATGCTTTTCATAATTTAATTGAAATTCATGCAAATTAGTTGCATTCATTTAGTTAATGCTTTCATAATTTAATTGAAATTCATGCAAATTAGTTGCATTCAATTAGTTAATGCTTTCATAATTTAATTGAATGTAGTTTGACAAAAAAAGAAAATTCCATTTCTGAACATCTGGATATCGTAACTATTTCTTTGAGGTAGTGTTACAAATAACAATAATAATAATAACCCAGACTAAATTAATTTTTTAAATTATACATTAGATTGATTTCAGAATTATTATAATATATTTCTTATTAAAACATAAATTCGATTTATTCTCGGTGTCGTGCAGTGAATTGGTTTCGTATAAGCGCCGGTGAATAGATATTGAAGAAACAAAGGGAAAGCACTGAACGAGCAACCATTTTACAAGTTCGTATTCATATTCAACTCAGTATTTCAAAACAATTAATTGATGAGCAAACTGGAAAAAATGGTTGCATGTGCACAAATTTGACCATGGTTCAAATTTGTCTGTAAGCTAGACTAGGATGCAGAGACTAGAAAAACAAAAACCATATATTTCGAAAAAATAATTATAATTCCATTAAAAGGGTAAATTATCGAGAAACCTGTTATTGCTCCTCGACTGATTTGGCAAGTTATTCCTTCTCTTCCATTTCCCCATGACTTCTCCGGTGAGCTATAATGATTATCTGCTAAACTAATTTAGACAAAGTATTATAAGATTATAATATAAGCAACAATTTTAAATATAGTAAAAAATAATTACTATAATCGATATCAAGGCTTAAACCGTTTAAGAAATGAAGTGTTTGTTTTTTTAAATGTTAAATTACAAGATATAACCTTTGGATTTTGAAATCTGTGGTTTTTGTTTATTAAATTAGAATTTTACTAAATCTTCATTTTCCTTCCTTAACCTGTTGAATATTTTTTAAAATTTATGAATATATTAGACAGAAAATTAAAAGTTTAGTATTTTATTAAATGCAAAATTCAATTTTATATTTAATAGATTCTTTAATTTCTAAAAAAATGTTGAATAAATTAAGAATCTATTAGGCATGAGATTAAAAGATTAGACACCTATTTGATGTTAAGTTCAAGAATCTATTAGAGAAAATCGAAAATTACACCTATTTAATATTAAGTTCAAGTTCAAGAATCTATTAGATAGAAAATTAAAAATTCAACTACTTAATTTGTAATTTACTGAAAAAGAAAGTTTTAATCATAATTACCTTATCTTAAAGAGAATAATCATAATTATATTTTTTTTCGTATTTTCTATGAAATTGCAAATATTTAAAAAAAGTATAAGAAACATACCTTCTACGTCAAACGCAAATCTGGTATCACTTCTGAATGTTGGTTTCAATTGGCAGCGGATGGGCTTCAGTATTGAACACATATTTATCCAAGGGAATCGTGGAATTGTCTCCAAAAAGCAAGTACAAATACTTGAGAGTCTCCCCCAAAAAGAATGTCTCCATTTTGTCCCTTCTCCGGGGAGGAACTGTAGTAACATCGTCCAGTGATGTATATCCACCAGTATTAACCTTCGTGTGCCTCTCGAATGCTTCGAAAATCTGCCAGCCCCATGCACGGTACCTGCCGTACGTTCCCATAAATCAGTCATCTTTTTCATCCCACGTGAATATAACAAACTGTTAATCAACAATAAAAGAAGCATGGTTAATGTAGAGGACGTACTTTGGGTCACCCGTGATACGATACAGGACGAATAATGACTCGACCGTTTCTGGCCGCAACAGATTATGACGATCAGGTGGCTTGATTATTATGTCATCAATATATTTCGCATTCTTGTTTCCACCATCATGGCCGCCTTCAGAGTATTCCTGGACAAGTAACGACCCTAGTGTCTCAGGACAGCACGAAAAATGGGGAAAAGAAAAATGTAGTGAACAAATTTACAATATATAATGGATTATAGAGCCTACCTCAGTATGAAAATAAACTATTTCTGGGGCAAGACCGGTTGCGGTCACTTCATACATCTCAAAGCAAGTTTTTGCCAGATCCTCTGCCAGATTTAGATTTTCCAGATCTTCAAAGCTCAACAAGCTTTTTTTCATTGCTTCTTCCTTGCTAATGCCTTTGGTGGCACCAAGAGCAAGGGTACCGGGTAAGAAACATACCTAAAATAGGCACAAGTTTATTCGTCAAGTACTTTTTCAAAACAAAACAAGGGTCACTATGACGCTTTATGTCACACTGCTTTCCTCAGATTACCAATGATCTGAAGGATGGAAGTAATCATTTCAAGCCTTAATATAAGAAAATATGCAACCTTAGTTAACTCATTGAGCTTGTGAATTAAATGAAGTCTTGATATCTATATATGTATGCAGGTGTAAACTCATCAGCTGACGAGATTTCATTAATTGAACTGTACAGTAAATGATTCCGAAGAACCCAGCTATCTTAGGCGGATATCAAAAAGGACCTCCAACTTGTGGTTACTTTTAGTTTTATTTTATTATTTATAGAAAGAAAAAAACAAGCTTTCCCCCTACACGTTCCTCTTCTACCACTGTTTGTATATATTCTTTTACCCTGTATCTTCTAATGCTATAACCAAACAAACTTTCTCCATAAGCTAAATTATGAGGTGAGGCTTTCCTTAATACTTATCAATGGCACTTGCTTGGGCCAAATGCGGGTTCTCTCCCCAAAAGCTAACTTAAAGAGGCAAAACTTTTCCTCAGTACTAGGATAACGCCAGATTTACTCCTACCTCCTAGTATTTGTTCAAGGGCACGGGAAGATATATTTATGTTGGCAATGACATTTACATTTCCCTACTTTCTTACGAGTAACATGAAATTTTGGCTCAGTCAAATAGCTATTAAATGTGAACAATTTGAATAGATGGAAAAACTGTACAGAGGAAACTAAAAGAAACTCTAAAGCATAAAACTTATCTCACTGCACAGAAACAGATTAAACAGCCTACTATACTCCTCTGTTCACAGGGGTGGTGGAGAAAGAAGTTTGTATAATGACTTAAGGAGGTGAAACTATATACTACACAATTCCTAACCTCCTAAATCTGTAACAATAAACACAAGGACTTTGAAATGAAGTAATACATGACAAGCAGATAATGGAACTGTTTCAATTGACATACTACAGAAATACTGACCTGGTGAATGAAAGATATGTTTATCGGCTAATACTATGTCGACAATCATATATTTCAAATTATTTTTCCAAACTTGAAATCATATTTCTGAACATCCAGGGATATTTCAAAGCTGAATACTATAGACGGATCAATATGCAGAAAAATCAATCAACTCTCAAATTTGGGGAATGATCTTCCAAATTATTTCTCAGTTAGAGTCTGTTCCATTTTTGGACTAATACCAGATAAGAAAATATTAGATAGAGGAGGAAATAATACATACCAGGTGGTCCATTTTTGGACTAATGGCCTCACTTGATCCATAAGGCAATTCTCCAACAAAAACCAATCCATTCGGGACAGATTTCCGAACAAGAAGATGCTTAACACCTTTCATGGCTTCTTCGTACATATCATGTAGATAAGTGAGATTATGGTTTTCTCTCGCTCCCTTCTGAAGCCACACTTTGAGTAGATACTCATAGTAGCTATCACCACGGGATCCCAGTCTTATTGTTTCTCCACTAAATTGACCAGAATCAGGGCTGCAATTGAAAAGAAAATTACGTGAAAATAAGTAAATTGGTCATTGCCGTATTCTCCAATTTAAAGAAAATTTAAAGAAACCTTTCAAGAATAAAAAAGCACAAGGAGTTTTAAAATGGCGCAAGGAACCACGTTCTACATTGCAATAAAAGATATAGCTGATGAAATAATTCAACCACTAAAACTCAAAATTTAAATATGAAATACAAAGTGAACCTTTTCAGGATTAGTGCTCAAAAAGGACAAACAGCCACAAGACCAAAAGTGCCCGAAAAAAGAAAATAAAACTGATACAACTTACAAGCATTAAACGTTTGCCATTGTTCCATAGACTTTTAACCCATGGAATTTACTTTTCACTTCTTGAAAGCAGAGGAATCAACTCTCATGATTGGAAAGAAAATTTTGCCCACATACCAAAAGGTTCAACAGTAGCCATATCTTAGACACTGCTAAGCATGGACATAACACTACATGACAAGACGTCAAGTCTTAAAAAGACTACCAATGTAGTATATTGTGAATTTCCGATGAAAGTAGATATGTATTTTTTAATAAAATAATGAAATCAATTTTATTATTGACAAAAGAACATTAAGATTATTATTGACAAAGGGACATGTTTGTTAGGATACATTATTAGATATGTATATTTTGACACATCTCAATGATTTCGATACTCAAAATTTTGCATTCAAAATAATCGCGTGTTCAATTTTCCACAATGAGAAGACAGACATATATTAATTATTAATAAAAGCAAAGTGAAAGTTCCATATCAAATACATGCCAGTAATATTCTTTCAATTGATTGCACACATAAATTAAGTATGTAATTCATAAACTGAAATACAGAGATACCGAAAAAGGTGTGTGGAGATAAGCTCTATCAACCCAGATGAAAGCCAGAGTTTACAAAAGCATTCATAGTTTTCATCTTATATTTTCAGATGCGTCCATAGATCAGAACAAAAAAGATATAAAAAGTTGAACACATGTTTAGACAGAGACATTGTCCATATTAAAGTGACCATGCTTATAGTTAGATATAAAAGGTCCATACCTAATATAGATGGGAACCAAACCTTCTAACTTCGGAAGGCTCTTCATGTGCTCCAAGACCTTCATAGCAGCAATTGAATACTTTGGGTCGCCTGAAATAGTGCTAAGATAATTAAATTCCAGCTGCAAAGTGGAAACTTCGGATGTACTACTTAATCCACCAGGAGCTGCATGAGCCGAGGAATCTCTTAAAACAACATCGCAAAGAGGAATAGCAGTTGGACTGGAGGTAAAAGCACTTAGCAAACGATCAGCCAAATTCTTAGCAGTTTCTAGATAAGCTGCTGGTGTAGGTCCTTCATTTTCAAAGGTCTTCCCATATTCTCCAGCTCTCAAGTGGTATGCACTTAAAAGACCACCTAAAACACGTATGGTAGTTTCAAATAAATTGACTTGACCTTTTTCCTTAATTCTATCCAGAAGATGTTTTTCAACCCATGAGCCTGCCTCAGAAACAATATCACTTGCACCCATAATCATGGCAGTGTCGAGGGCATCGACAACCGTAGCACCTAAACCTCCTAACCCATCAGTTCCTTGCTGGCTCAGTGGCATGAGTTCATCATGCCCCATTGCATACCTTTTATAGCCGGACCATGCATGGATAAAAGCATCCTTAACTTTCTGTTGCCTTGAAATCCATAAAGACTCGGAGATTAATGTATTTGGATCGATGTGGTAGCTAGTATTGCTACCTTTTTCATCTGGTGGTAATCTAGGAGGAAGTCTAGGAGGTTTTCTCCATAAATTCCTAAAGTTGATGCCACCATTACTCTTGAACTCTCCTTTCTGATTATTTTCACTAACTTTGTCCAGTCGATTGGGAACAAAATCACCTGGAGTAGTACTTGTCAATAAAAGATATGCCAAGCCAAATATCAAAAGTAATACTAGAAACTTCCCCGTACTACAACTTAGATAATCACGTTTTCTGCTACCAGTGAGTAAATTCTGAGTCATCACCTGACAAAATGAGATGATATTTTTGAGTTGTAACGCAGAAAAAACAATGTCAATCCATATCAAAATACTACAAGATTGATACTTAAAACAAAAAATTCTGATAAACAATGAGGATTAATTCAAAGGTTTTCTTTTAGGATAAGATCTAATAACCAAAGTTTTGTACCACCAAAATACAATCTTAGTGTCTATCGTATGACATTAAACTATGAGGTTGCTAATTATTATATCCAATATTTAAAATTTTGAAAATGTATACAGTTCCCAGGGTCACCAATAACAACCATCTCACAACAACTAGAGAGGAGTATTTGGGAGAAAGTCGCATGCCTCAAGTGTCAGACGAGCAGTTCAACATGTAAGGAGAATTTAGGAAGGAGCAATTTCTACTCACGAAATATCTACTATAAAGCCGGTTTCAGGCATGTGAAAAGGAGATGTAAACTTATTCTTTCTTGAAAAAAATCTGGAATATACTTTTGGTTAATCCTCTTCTCTGTTCTGTCATACTGTTAGCGCAGTCATCCAACACTAATGGTCTGAAGTTTACCGTAACAGAAGATAACGTGTATAACCACCAGCCGCCGATTATACATTTAAGAACGTAGTATAATTGCACATCAATAACAAAGGACCTCACATCCATTGTGCCACAGATCAAAGGTTGATCACAACAAACAGACAAGTAAGCGTAGAACCTAAACTCCGCAATCTTGCTTTTCTATGATGATTTTCAATAAGCGTAGAACCTAAACTGGCAACATAGCTCGTGGTTATTTCACAAAACAGACAAGTAAGCGTAGAACCTAAACTCCGCAATCTTGCTTTTCTATGATGATTTTCAATAAGCGTAAAACCTAAACTGGCAACATAACTCGTGGTTATTTCACAAAAAAAAAATATCCTCAATCTTGCTTTTCTATGATGATTTTCAATAATTATGAACACATTTCCCACGAAAATGACTATTCAATCAAATCTAGATGATCAATTCCGTTGAGATTCATCTCGAACCAACATCGCAGTCTTAAATAAAGTATACGGCATTAGTAAGTACAATTGAACCTGGAAAGTCAAAAGTAAATCCAAGCACAATCAAAGTTCAAGGAAAGGAACGAATAAGAACTAAGAAGTACTCGTCGCAAGAATGCAACTACAGAGCTGCCAATTCATCCAAACATTAACCGAATAAAAAATCGCACACACGCAAGATAAGCAATCAGATTTCACGCAATCGAAATGGAGCAAGAAGTTAAGATCTAGTAGAGAAAGACCTTGAAGTAGGATCTCTGTCGAAACTTAGCATTGTCGTAATGAACATCCTTCACAGAGTACGGTAGAGAACTCCGCATATTCAATTGGATCGCGGTTTAGGTGTTTCGTACGGTTAGCCTCCTCTCCGCTACTACACTCGGAGGCCTGAGTTGCAGAAAGAGAGAGAGAGACGCGGATATTTAAAAATGGCAACGGATTCCTAGTACTCTTCCTACATCGTCCGATCGATGACTTTCAAAGAGAAGATCGGAAAATTTTGAGCGGGAAATCGATTGGCGGCAATTGAACTTATGGATTGATAGAGAACAAGAAGAGAGGTTTTCGGGTCGTTGACGGAAAGAGAGGAAGAGAGGAAGAGAGGAACAAGGTGAAAGTAAGTTGAAACCAACTAATACATCCGCTAAAATCGACAATTTGACATAAGTAGGAAATGAGAAGCGAACTGGAATTTTTTTTTTTTTTTTTTCTCTTTTAATATTTATAAATAAATTTTACCTTTAAAATAAATTAAAAAACAAAATTTACCCATTAGGGATTGTGACGTGGAATTGCATTTTTATTTTCAACCGTGGTATCATGGCCTTACACATACACACCTTAAATAACTGAACTAGCGACGTTGTAAAAGAATTCGGTGACCTAAAAAATTCAATCCACTCGAATCAACTTATATCATTTTGGTTGAGTTATCAATTTATTTTAGTCAAGTTAAGTTCAAATAAACGAAGGATTTGGTCAATACACAATTCCTAGTTCAGATTAAATTGAACCAACACAAAATTGCGGTTAATACTTGACCTTGACTCGTCGTACTAGCATTCGCTAAGGGAGTCTGTCTGATGTCAAGATTATGTTTGTCCAAGACATGTTGTCTATGACCATATGTCGGATGTCCCAATCATGTTTGTCCAATACCCATTCCAAACCTTTCAATCATACACTTTATTGAGCAATTTATGACCATTCACCAAAATAATGTCTACACTCACTAGGTCTAAAATGCACTATTATAGGGGAATATGACTAATTGTCACTTTTTCCTACCGGGGTTATATGCTATCAAAATCGTTATTGCTACCTACTAACTTTTAGCTTATAATATTGTGTTCTTTCGAATTGTTTTTAATGTATTTCCTCGTTCACGTTTTCCAAAACATTTATCTCAAACGTGATCCGAAGTTCGAACATACGCTGACATTGTTTGTGAAGTCCGAATTTCTCGCAGTTGATTTATTCGCTAAATTAGAACAAGTGTCATACAATCGTTGTTTCACTGCCATGCCATGCGAGTGCGATCATGACAGTAACCCACCAAAAAAATGGACCCACACGACATCATCTATATGCATCAAATAGCATAACATTTCTCCACGCCCCTCTCTCCGGACAAATCTCTCCCTCTTTTAATCTCTCTCTAATTTTCGGCTCCATTGACTACACGCAAAGACAAATTAAATGCACCATCACTATAACATCCAAACCCTCTCTTCTCCCTCTTTCAAGTCAAATGGGTTTCAAGATTCAACCCTCCTCATCACCAAATAACCTCTACTACCGCTCAATCTCTCTCTCTCTCATCCTCTTATTTCTCCTAATCTCCTTCTCATCCGCTAAACCCCTTCTCCTCCGCCGCCCCAACCTCGCCGCTCATCACCGGTATCGGACCACCCTCCACGTCGGCGCACCCACCACCACATTCACAGCCAAGAAATTACAAATGGAGACCAACAAGAAGAAGAAAAAGAATAAGGCCACGGCTTTTTCTGCGATGCTTCCGAAGGGATTTGTCCCTCCCTCTGGTTCGTCTCCTTGCCATAACGAAAATCCTGAATTTGTTGCCTTTTATTGCCATCTTTCTGCAACCAATCCTTGATTATTCTTCCATGGAGGAGATTTTTCAGCTTTCTTGCTCATTTTTTCTGCTTATAAAATTTCCCTCTTCTTGGAAATGTGACAAATTTAAAGACTAATATATGGTCTCCATATATATATAATATATATATATATATATATAGAAGAAAAAAGAAAAGAAAATAGTTCTTTTTTGTTTGTTATGTTTTTTCCTTTCGTATATTATTCAGAATCTGAAGAAGGAAGGATGATGGGACAAACGACGTCGTTTTGACTTTTTTTTTTTTTTGTCATTATTTTTTGAACTTGCTTTCTTGAAAATGCACTAATGGCTTGAACATTAGAAGACAAGATTATTAAATAAATAAGAAGTCCGTGTGAGCATATTTTGTTTGGTTTCTATGAAGGAAAATAATTAGGAATATGCATATTTTAAATAAAAATAAAAATAAAAAGTAAAAGCATGTGAAGTTGCTTGGATTATTGGAATTTGATTTTCGTAGCGTGCACTTCATGCATGCAATGGAATTGGCTTTTTTCGAGATGTACGTTCATTTAGATACAACGAATTTAAATTATTTTATAAATATAAAAAATAAAAGCATTTATTTTGGAATTTCGAAGATTAAAATAAAATTTAAAATATTTATACACATGAAAAAGCTTGGGATATTGGTACACGACCAAATCTAGCTATGGAAAAGACAACGTTAAGAAATTCACATGTAGCTGAGTTTGAGCTATATGTCAACTTTTATTGCGGACATTTGAAGTCATCCAGATCAATCATATCTCGCCAGGCTGCCCTGTTTCCCCAAACAATTAAAAATAGGAAGGACTACATGATGAACTTATAAATCTCATTTTTGTCTAAATCATCCATTTTTTTTATGCTCGTAATTTGGTTGGGAAATGTAAGTTGTCATTGACTTCATTCGCCCCAAATCGTCGCTCACCCTCCTCAGCCACTAACAGATTGTCGAAGATTTTGGCTGAAATGGGTGCTTGAGGAATCAGCTTTTGGCATCAAATTCTCAATGTTCTATGAGTGGCTGTCACTGATGATCCCAATTTCCCACCACACATAATAAGAACAGAACAAGATTCCAGTGAGAATTTTTGATAATATACTTCATTCTTTGTGAAAGATGCCAATTGCTTATCATAAACAGGCAAGAAATTTCGTACCAGTTTTTGTGTTCTTCAATATCTGGATTTCAAGTTTTTCATTTGAACAGCCGCAATTGAAGATGAACTTAACTTCTACAATACTAAAACACCTTGGGAGATTCGAACACTAGCGTTCATCATCCAACAAGATCACCAAATTTAGAAGATGAAAGTACATGAAATCTACAACTGAAATTTAATTCAGAGAGTAATTTCACTTTTCTGCAACTGAATTCATACTATTTGAACTAAAATAAGCAGGGGATCTGTGCCCTAGTTTTAAGCGAACATAGATTTGTATCATCAAATTACCCGAATTGACTCATAATTTAGTAGAATTCACCGATCGTTTCCTTCAATCCCCAATAATTTTTACTTCTTCTGATCAGTTTCTTCTTCAATCAGAAACGCAGAGACCGGGAAAGACTTTGAAATTCCAGTCAGAGTACCAAACGTGATCCTACTCGTGTTGTGTACATCAATATAAATATCGGAAACGGTGATCGAAAAGAAGAACTCCTTGCTTTTAACTCCGGTGAGGCGGCGGAGGCGGCGCTCCTCGATAAAGGCGGTAACCTCGGTGTCGTACAAGACAGTGCGTCCGATGGCGACGAATCGATGCTCCTTTTTCTTCTGCTGTTTGAGCCAGATGAAACCAGAGGTCCGATTGTAGCCGACCTCGAGGATGTCGTTTAAGGGGAGAAGTCCTCGGGGAAGAAAGAATTGATCGAGAAGTTCTTGAGATTTTTGCTTGCAGATAGCGTCGCCATGGTAGATCTCGGCATCTGCTCTGTGGGTCTCAAGTTGCGTCGACATTTTTCCGGGGTCTTGATTTGGTAATTCACATTCGTTGGATCGAGGATTTGCATTTATAGTCCGATTTTGGGTAGTTTATGAGATTTCGTGTTCTTCCGGGGCGAATTCATAAATTTGAATTTGCCAGTGACCATAACAACCAATTAGAAATACGATACCACGCCACCATATATAAGATTCTCGACCTCATGAAAATAACAAAAATGTCTTTTAAATTTCAAAAAATAAAAAAGAACATTTATAAATATTATTTAGAAAGAAAATTCCGTAATCTATTTGGTAATGTCACGATTTCATCTTTTTTTTCGTTAAATAATATTTACCTTCCAATAATAATAATAATAAAAGGAAATAATGCATTTGGCAAGTATTCTAAACCCAATATTTACCTACACTCGTCACACTGGCATCCAGACGACGCCGTATCGTCCATAATAGAAGAAAGGAAAAGAGAAGGGGTAGTGTGGCTGACCTGTCAAGCTTTTACTTTTGACGCTATTGTCCCCTGGGAAAAGCCAACAGGTGGCATAAGAAAAGGACAAAGAAGTAAAATCAGGAAACGTCACCCCACATCTGGAGAAGATATTTCTGACACTTGCTGCAACAACTGCCATTGACATACAGCAAATCAGGGCCGGCCCTTTTAGTTCGTATGGGCTTGGAGATTTGGGGGTCCAGTTCAGAGCCACGATTTGCTTTGATTTTGAGATTGTGCCTATATTCCAAAGCAACTTGCTCGAAAACTTCTCCTTCGAACATGTTGATTTTGATGGATGGGGTCAAATGATCTCTCACAAATGCAAAAGCCAATTGGTCCCTTGGGTTGAAAGCTTCCAATTCGTTGAACAAAAGGCAAGAGAATAGGTTGCTTCCCCTTCCATGTCTCCTCAAGATTAAGGCACTATCTGGTACATCTGTAAAACACCCATTCTACTAAAATTAAAAAAATCAAATCTTTATTGTTTATTTTCTGGTTGGATGAATCAAATTTAAAATATTTTCATCCAACAAATCTAAAATACTTTTTTTCTAGAGAGAGAGAAAAAAAAAAAGAGTGTAAAAAAAAAGTCTCCCTTTAATATTCGATTTTCTACTTTTGAAAAATAAAATTTGTTTAAGATAGATAAAAATTGATGAAAAAAACAAGGGAAAAGCCAAAATTATTATTATTATTTTTTTTAAAAACACATTGTTAAATGGCGATTAAAAACGTAATTAAAACAAATAAGCCTTGAACTAGTTCGTGCTCAATTTAATAGTAATATATTTTCTATCATGTGCTATTAATATTTAAAATAGTATTAGGAAATAATAGAGGGATGGAAACAATAAATCATGTGTTGACTACGTAAAATATAGAAAGATAAAGCTTCGAGAATCTATAAAGTAATACAGAAAGAGTTGATCTTCCCACTAATGGCAGAGTTGAACAAAACAAAAGGAATAATAATAAATAAATAACAAAATAAAGAGAGAAAAAAAAAAAAGGTTTTTCATGATTCCACGTGCCTCGCGGAGAGACCAATATTCTGATCATGGAGGATTATATGCTTCCATTACCCTTAATACTCTCTCCAAAAAGGACCAGATGAATAATTACGACAACTTCACATTCAAATTAACTATAATTAATGGTTCCCACTAATTTCTCTATGTATTTCCCATTAACAATAATAGTAATTAAACTATATATAAATTTTGTCATTATATTTTCGTAGTATATTATTGAGTTCATTAATCAACTCAATAATATCATGCATTATACAAATTTAATTAAAATTCATCTAATAAATACATTGCTATCACATTCAATTAAAAATAATAATGTTAAGATATAATTCAAAATTTCAATCAAGTCATTCGAACTTTTTAAACTTTACTTACTTAGATATACTCATTATTAAAAAGTATAAATGAATTAAATCAATAGTTTAGGCCAATTTTCTATTTTAGGAATTTAAATTACAGATTTCATTTATGATTTTCATAGATATCATTCAAAAATAATAATAAAAAAAAAATCTTGGATTGCAAGCAAGAAAGCCGTGGGAAGGGCCATGATATGCATGAGACGTGACTCCCAAGGCTTAATTACAACCTTACAAAAGGCAAAGCCATAGCCAAAACTAAGGCCATAGAAATTATTTTTGGTGCCTTTTGACCTAATCCAGTTCATGCAAGCGGACGAAATTTACGAAAGAGTGTTTCAGTTGGAATCTTTCTATGCTTTGTTTATTTTGGTCTATTGCCAACTCAAGGAGGGTATAAAAGGTTGCATGCATTGTTTATTTGAACAAAAAAAAAAAAAAAATGGTTTGGGTAAAAAATTGCTATATTTGAATATATGGTCAAAAAAAGTAAAATAGAATCAAAACTTTAATTACTTTCTAAGGGACTAATTTATTAAAGGAACATTATGAGTGAAACAACCACGGCGAGAAATTACCAATGGTAAAAGTAGATGAAAAATTACCTGTGGTATATGGAAGCTTACTGGGACTCCATGGTTGCAACCCATTTTCGCAGTAAGTTTCCATTTGGTTCTTCAAGGAATCAACATCCCACCATTTCTTCCATCTGGCAGTTGCCATGGCCTCTTCCATTGTGTGAATATAGTACGGATGTTTGGAAATGGCCATATCTGCATCCTCAGTCACAATTAAAGAATGAATCAACAACAATGGATCCACCATTAACTGAAGCTTGGCGTCCACCCATATACTGAATTTACAGTTTGGAAATAGTCTGTGAACCAAATATTTAGGTATTACGCCATTCATGGCAGGATTTTGGTACAGATTCTTGGTTGAAACTCTCACGATTCTCCAAGCTCCGATTATATCAGGATACGAGTTTCCTGTAGGAATTATTTTGTGATTTTCGAGTCCTCTCACCGTGGTATCATCAACAAACATGAAAAAGCACACGTTATCCAAAGTCTTCGATCCGAGGCCTCTCGGTTGCCGAATTTTATCGTGATCGTTGAAAATCGCCGAAACCACAACCACGCCGTTGCAACTCTCCATAGCAGTTTGATCTGCCGAAATTCGTTTTGAGAAAACGTACAAAAAGAATCGGAGAAACACAGAGAAAGAAATGCGAAGAAATCGGATCCGAATTTCGCTGTACCAGAATCAGTGACAGGAAATTTCTTGAGAAATCCACAAGGAATCGGAACAGAAATATTATCATCGAAATATGAAAATCGCTTTTCGGCCGAGAAATTGCCGCCGAAACTATCTGCATTACCAGCGAGATACCTCAAATTGGAGGACCGCCAAGAGGAATTCCACAGCATTACCTGGATCTCATTCAAAACCATCCAATAATCTGAAACACAAGAACATCGATCGGAACAGAGGAAAAACCTAATAAACGAATTTTGAAAGCACGATCGTACCTGAGAAGAAGATAGGGGTGGAGCAGGAGGAGCGGAGGGTGGGAATGGCGTACTTGTGCTCGCCATAGGAGGAGGGATAGGAGAAGAGAGGGAACTGGATGGGATCGAAGGGAGAGGATCGGAAGAGGCATTTGGAGGAGGAGAAAGAAGTGTAGAGAGCGAGGAAAATGGAGGAGATAAGGTAAAACAGAGAGAAACAGAAGAGCTTTGATTGGAATAGCAGAGGCGTAGACCAACCCGGCTTTCCCATAATAACACCTCTGTATTTCCATTTTCCCCATCCATTTTCTCATCTCCTTTATATAATTCTGTTTCTTTCGTCTTCTACTGCCTCACTTAACTCCCCCTTCTTTTCATTCTCCAAAACCTATAACCGTTTCTATTTTTTTATTTCTTTTTATTTTTTACTTTTTCCTTAAATCACGAGATTTATAATTGTATTTGAAGTTGATTATAAGTAAATGGGGGTGCTGCTCCTAATTCCTCCTGCTTTCACCTTGGTGAAATATACGTGTCATAGCTACTTGTGACATCATTGCTATAGACTTTTGTATCTAAAAAATTGTTGAAAAAATTGTTGAAGCATTTTTTTTTTGTGAGAATTGATCGTGAAAATCAACCCACACTTGATAAGCTGTCTTGGCGTGAATAATACCTTCGTCGATATCTGCTTCAACTGAATGAGTTAACCAAGATATTATCATACTATTGCACTGATTCCGTAGTTCAAATTCAATTAAATTTGCATCCTTGAGACCGTTCTTCAATTGTGCCGAAGCCAATTTTCTTTTTGACAATAATAGCATGCATAATTGATTTACTCATGATTGATAATTTGTTTCATTTAATTTGATTGAAACAAGTGAGCATCTTGGCTGATCAGGGTGATGAATATAATAAAGATGTTAAATCAACCTTCGAAATTTTGAAGCTGACTGATTTCAGGGTAGAGAAATTTTTTGATATTTAAGAATACCAAGATAGGTGCTGTGATACCATGTTAAGAATGAGAAATAGAAATAAATAGAAATAGAAATAAATAGAAATAGAATCGGGAAGATAGGTGGATGGGTGCTCTGACACCATGATGAAAAATAGAAATAAATAGAAATATAATTGGGAAGATAGTGCTCCGATACCATGTTAAGAATGAGAAATATAAATAGAAATAAAATTGGGAAGATAGGTGAGGAAAATATAAAATAATTAAATATTAAGAATAAAATAAAATATACAGTAAATTAAATCGAAAATTAAATGAATATTTAAGATTTAAACATTATATCTCTATTTAAGTATCGATTATGTTGGCATTCAAATGTCCTTCCATTTTATTTCATCACTATTTTTCTTTTCATTTGGAGTTTCCTAAATTATTCACACAATTGCAGTAAAAGTTAGAGGGGGCTTGTTTGCTTTTTTATTTTGTTTTCTTCTTTTGATCAATGTCTTGTTTGAGCAGGTCGACGACTCGTTTAAAATCCTCGAAATGGTTGACGAGCTTGTAAAAACCAGAGTCTTTAATGTCAGGTGGTAAGAAGAATTGTTCTCTCATTTCCCTAAACTTCTCCCATTCTTCTTCTGCCTTTTGGGGGTTATTCAGCAGCAGTTCAATTATTGTCTGCCAAGTGTTTGAAGAAATGCCACACAGACAAATATAAGGTTTTTAACCCTTTTTCTACAAGAAATATATGAACAATTATGTACCTTATACAATAATCGTCGAACATCTGAAGGCTCATCGTGATTCAAGCATTCAGCCTTTGCTGCCTCCTCAATATCTCCCTAGAAATGCATAGAAAAAAAACAAATTTGGAGGCTGAGATTCACATTTTTTTGGATCAAATGTGAGCGATTAAGAAACAAGTTTGTAGTAAGAAACACCTTGTAAATGAGCGCTTCTACAAGAAGCATCTGATATTCATATTCATGGTATGACAGTGATTTCTCCTTGGCTTCTTTTACTGCTTTTTTTAATATCTCAATAGCTTTGTCTTCTTGTCCTATCATTTCCATCTTTGCCAGAACGTCCTTTTGCACATTAAAACAATCAATATAAGCATCCACACAACTTGTTTGATAGTAAAAGTTAAATGCTTCACCTGAATATGTGGGAAATCAGGAGTGTCTGTGTTCGTCATGTTCTCTAACTTCTCCAAATAATCATGTTGAATTTCTTGGTTTGCTCGTATTTTATGGTATTGAAGCATTCTTTTCATGGCTATTCTGCCACCATGTAGAGCTCCTATGGACATTGATCTTGTGAAAACACGCTGGGTTTTTTTCTCCTTTTTCCTCTGAGTATAGGCATAAATCAACATGAGACCAATGCCGGAGATTATGACACTCGATGCTGTGGCTCCTGCTGTTGTTCCATATTTGGTTTGGATCTTAAAACTCTTGAGGAAGTTTTTCATCATCACAAAAACGTCTCTTGCAAATGCTAATGAGAAATATGCCATTTTGTATCTTGAACAGAGCTCGCGGTGCCGAAACAGGGCTAACAACAAGTTCAATTTAAATGGGATTTTGTATCTTCAAAGCATGAAACTTGTGTAGATGGAAGAATGATTCTTTGCTTCTGTGTGGGTACGGAAGCTAGAATGTTGGGATCATTACTTTCCACCATTCGGCTTACTCTTCGTTATGTATCGTCATCAGTCTCGCTATTTATCTACTGATTATAGATTTTCACGCTCAAATATTTCGTTTCTATCTCTAACTGATATGGATCAATGTCTTTGTTGGCACACTATTTTGACATAGGTAATAATTGTTTTTTTAGATTAAATTTGTAAAAAAAGAAAAAATCTTTTTCTTTGAATCCAACGGCTAGCAACCAATGGGTCGTCATTATCAGCGCAGAGGTTGGCCGAGGATGCTCGATCTTTCATTATCAACGAGAGTGCTCATGCAAATCTAGAATACTTTTGCACTGACAAGAAAGGAATTTTTTGGTGAGGAAAGCTATCTCACGATATTGTCTTTGGGATGTTTTTTTCAAAAAAAGTTTTATTTTTTATTTATAATTGAAAGATGATTTATCTAAAGAAATGAACTTGATGTGATCGTCTAAAAATCTTCTTCCGAACTATGTCCCAAAAAAACAATACACAATTATAATTCATTAAATTATGCAACCAAATAAATTTGTTATTTCATCCAATATTACAATAAATTTTTACCAAGGATAACGTAAAATAATTATTTATAAGTTAATTATAAATTTTGTTCCTAAACTTTAATTTTGATATATTACCTTATTCTTCAAAATGGTAGTCGAGAAAAAGTAATATAATCTTATATTTGAGTGTTCGCGAATTGGATAGAGCTGGAATATTTTTTAAACTCAACACAATTATTCTGAGTTATAAATTTTACTCAAACAATTTTTTTTTTTTTTAAAGTTAGATTTGAATGGTTCTAATCATTAATAATTATGAAATATATATAATAAAAATGTATATTTTGAAATAAACAATAAATTCAAATTTTTAACTAATTTTAGCCGAACTTATAAATGGAAAATCGATAAAGTTTGATTATCATTAAAAAAAAACTAAAAAAAAGAAGTTTATGATTAATTAAAACATAATCCATAACTAATATTTAATTTTTGATGTCTTGAAATAAACCAACAATGGACATTAATTTTCACGAACTTGTCTCCCAAGCAAATTATTTAATGACCAATTTTGGGAACTCGAAGAAATAATTATAAATACAACGTCACTCTAACTAATGGCTAAGACTTTCTTTTAAGGAAACTTGGCCACGCCCGTATTTTTCTTCCATTTCTACCCTCGTACATTATTTGTATGAGATTTAGTTTTATTAGATTTATTTGTTTTTTTTTATCTGATTTTAATTTCCAAAAAACGTTGACTTTAGTTGTTCAAATAATCCCTAATCCCTTGATTTATGGGATTTGAGTTGTTTTGATATGAATTTAAAATTTGTTTAAATTAGATTTAGATCCTTAATTTGTTTATGAGCAATTTATAAATTTTAATTAAAATATCCAAATTTATAATTTGACCATTTATTCAATAGTCAATCCGGCATATTTGAAAACAATTATTTAAATTTGGAACATTTGGCATTCGGTAGCTGCACTCCAATCACTCAATCTTGACTGTATATGGATTAAAAGCTTCTTTGTTAATATTTATTTTACAAATTCACTTATTTTGCCATTTCCGGCCCAACTCTTGCTTTTTCCTCCACCGCCCTTCTTTTTTATTTCCTCAATTTGTAAAGTCGAATTGGTTGTCTGTGCATTGTGCAACGAATTCGAATTTCGAATCCTGATCCAAATATTAGGCATGAGATATTACATTTTTAACCTAAATTTATGTTAAATTATTTAATACATTTTAGCTTCTAATCACTTAGACCATAGTTTGGAATGTATGAGCTTGTTTGGAGGAGTATTAAGTGGAGGCATGGAATGCCCACAGATTTTGTTTGATTTTTATGGGACTGACAGCAAAATTACACCATTTATTTCCTTAATTGAATATTTTGAAAATTAATTGAAATTTAAATTATTAAAGAATCTGCTTGAATTGACCTTTTGATTTTCATTTCTAATATAAATGACTCGACACTCTTTCCATCTTTGAAATAATTACAGTCTCTCTATCTATCACTTTCTTCAAAATTGGAAATAGAAGAAATGTACTCATGAATTCTAATTTAATTGTAAGAGAAAATAATTAAATTTCTTATTGGTTCAAAATCTTTAAATAATTGCAACTTTCAAAAAATCTATATATATATATATATATATATATATATATATATATAAATACGAAGCTCAACGAAGTGTTCTTGGGTCTGTAGCTCTTTCATTAAATCTCAATTCCAATTCTTTATTAAGAAAAACCATATAATCCGCCATGGTTGTTCTGTCTCAGCCTGCATTGGATTTAGCCAAATATTCTCTTCTCCGAGCAACATGTAAACCCGCCGTCGCCGCCGCCGCCGCGGATATTCCGGCAATCGACCTCGCAGACCCTGACGCGAAGTCCCACATCGTCAAGGCTTGCGAAGAAATTGGCTTCTTTAAGGTGGTAAGCCATCGAGTTCCCATCGAATTGATGACCAAACTGGAAGATGAAGCCCTCCGTTTTTTCAGTCTTTCTCAGGCTGAGAAAGATAAAGCTCGTCCCCCTTACCCTTTGGGCTATGGCTCCAAAAATATCGGCCCTAATGGCGATAAGGGGTGGATTGAATATTTCCTCCTAAATGCAAATCCTCTCCCTCTTTTCGCCCCAAACTCCAAATCTTTAATGTAAGTTACACAAAATTGAGCACTCTGTTTCTTTGAATTTAACCCAAATTTGTAAAATAAAATATATTTTTCATAGAATTTGAAAATTTATGCTAATTTTTGTGTAGCGCTGCCGTGAAGGAGTACGTGACGGCGGTGAAGAAGCTGAGCTGCGAAGTGGCGGAGCTAATAGCAGAGGGATTAAAAATCGAGCCACGAAACACAATAAGCAAGCTTCTAAATGAGGAGAAAAGCGATTGTTGTTTCAGAGTCAACCGGTATCCGCCGTGTCCGGAGCTCCAAGCTGTTGGTGGAAAAAGCATGATCGGGTTCGGGGAACACACAGACCCACAAATCATATCACTGTTAAGATCAAACAACTCGACCGGTCTACAAATCTGCCTGAGAGACGGCGCGTGGGTTTCAGTGCCACCAGACGCAGCGGCGTTCTTCGTGAACGTGGGCGACGCGCTGCAGGTGATGAGCAACGGCAGATTCCGAAGCGTGAAGCACAAAGTGGTGGCGGATTGTAACATCGAGAGGGTTTCAATGATTTACTTTGGAGGGCCGGCGTTGAGTGAAAAGATTGCGCCATTGCCACAGATTTTGGGAGACGGAGAAGAGAGCTTGTACAAGGAATTCTACTGGAGGGAATATAAAACGGCGGCGTACAAGACTAGATTGGCTGATTACAGGCTAGGCCCCTTTGAGAAGAATCAAAATTCGGAGCGGTTTTAATTCCATTCCATAATTGGAAACTCGTGCTAGCTTTCAAATTCTGTTTTAATCCCTTTTTTATTTGCTCAAGGATAGGCACTTTGGTTCCTGATGTCTAAAAAAAGAATATTGAACATCAAATAAGTGTATTTATTACCTATTTTACATTATTAAAATAATTTTAACTAATTAAAATTTTAAGTTCTAGAGTTATCTTAATAATTATCTTCAAATCTTTTAATAAAATTATATAATTTTTCTTTTTCATCTCTAAAAAGGAAAAATAGAGATAAGAACTAAAGTTATTATTGATTATGATTATGATTATTATTTAAATATTAAATTACATATAGGATTGAAGCCTAAAGTATGTTGATGTTTAGTAGACGTCGGCACACTTTGGAACACAAGTAAGTGCGAGATTGCGGCTGGTCTGATTCAATTAATTTTTCTGTTATTGACAACAATAATTTTTTTAAAATTATAATTTTGGGGTCAACGTCGTCTAAAAGGAATTTTAAAAGAAAAAGAAAAAGAATTTTCGTATTTAATGACACATGAGAGACCGAGATATCCAACTTATTGATGATTTTTACGAAACCCTACTTCACACGAAGTTGACTCGAGTCTTCTTGGTCAACCTTCAATTATGTCAATCTTTCTATTTATTTTTACTTTTTTTTCAAATAATTAAAGATCTATAATTTTATTGACTTTGGATTTTCTTTTAAGAAAAAAGTTGTTTTTTTTATAATCGAAAATAATTTACAAAATTTGATAATCGAAACAATTTTGTTTTATTTGTAATATTAGTATCAATTTAAACGTTTGATCCATTTAAAAAAAAATGCTTAAAGCGAAATATTAATGGGCATCCACGTGCAATTGAGAAGTCTTTAAGAATTTAATTCAACCGATCAAAAGTTGACAACTAAAGTAGAACCTAAAAGCCTCAATTTTAAAAAGTTATTTCTTAACCGAGAAATAAGATCTTAATAGTGCATTATAGTCAATAAAAGTGGCCAACAAAAAAAACGTAAAATTATAAAAATAAATATAATGTTTCAAACATATTGTTAATAAATAATACAGCTAGCTATTGTAGTTTTTATCACAATATGAAATTAAATATAGGTTCTAAATTTTATAATTTTATCTTCCCCTAATTGTGATTTATTTTGAATTAATTATATAATTGGATGTAATTAATATTCCAGTCTTTGTAAATGTGAAATCAAATCAAATAATTCAAAGTTGCTGTCGGAGTCTCTCCACTTTTGAAAATGTGCCCCAAGTTAATTCCCTTCGCCCAATTTCATTCAATCAAAAGAACAGGTCAATTCCAACATCCCATTAAAATCCCATTTTTAATTATGTAAATTAATTATATAATATATTTAATTTGCATGTTTGATTTTACGTTGAAACCTGTCCACTATCTTTTTCGCAATTTTCTGCACCAACTCCATTAACTAAATTAAATTAAATTAAATAAAATGTAGTTTTAAATAAAGGAAATAACCATATTAAATGGACCTAAATTTTTTAGTTGAATTCATTTATTTTTCTTGAGCACGTGGGATCGTTGAATTGGCAACGAGGAAAATTCAGTGAAAACAAGAAATAATGGTGGGTTTTGATGAATGTGTTTGAATTAGTTTTAAGCCGTCATTAATTTCAATATTGTAATTAGTTTCTTTGTTCATTGAACTTATCTTATAATAATTAATCTCTTCAATGGTCAATTTACATTTATGACTCCACATAAATAAAGTTTTTTTGCAATAATAATATTATTTTAAAATAAATTATATTTTATATTTATAATTTAAAATTATAACTAATTATGAAAAATTAGTTAATTATTTCCATTTTTTTTTTCTTTTAGAGTATATAGTTATTGCTCATGGACATTCTTTTTTTTTTTAATATATAAATTACGGAATTTTTTGCCATTTGTAAATGCTGAGTGGGCCTGAAAGAAGCAGCCGTATTAGCTCATTGGGCTTTATGGAGTTAAGGGCCCAAACCGTTACATTTGGGCTCGGTGGGCTTCGAGACTAATATAAACTTAATTCCGATTTAATTTTATCTCATTTTTAGAATAATTAATTACTAATCTTGAAAATTAATTACTAATCTTAAAATTATGCCGATTAGAGGCATAATTAAAGAATAAAACTAGGATTAATCATGTCATCCTCATATTTTTCAATTGCAGAGACAAAAGGAGTCAATCTAGTGCACGATGCTCTCGCTATTGGCCACTAACCACTCGCTTGCTGGTTTAGAGCGTAGGATTCAGCAATGGCAATGACTGTAATTGGCACTCACTCTATGTCTCTGCATCTCTTGTCTCTCTCTAGAGCGTACGATCCAGCACATGCTGGTTTGCGTAAAAAATAAGGACCCCCCCAGTCTGATGCAGTAATCCACTACCATGACTCATCAGCCACCTCAATATCCTGCATTCACTAAATGAAGCCGTGCTGACGGTTAGGGCTTGCCAAAGGAATAAAGCTTGGCCGACCATTTGTCTGCTGTGGATAATATAAAGCCACCAAACAAAGTTTTTAACTTTACACTTTAATGTTTTGTTTTGTTTTGTTTTATTTTATTTATTTATATGTTTTTCGTTAATATGCTTTATATTCGATACATTTCTATCATCATAGATAACAGGCCGATCTTTTCCAAGAACTTATCTCCAAGCCCGTCTCTTTATTTTGTTGGCTATCAAAGCCACTCGAAGTTGAATAGTTTCTTCAGAAGTCAGTGTAATGCTTCTCGGACCGTGTGGATACTCACATTTCGTTTGTCGACGGTCCCTACCATAAATTAGGCAAATGAAATAGAGTATTGATAATAATAATATAACACTAAACAAATGAAATAGAGTGAGCTGTACATCAAGAACAATTTAATAATTAATAATGGCTACAGAAGAATCAAATGAAGGCCATTTTTAGTGAATTTTACAGCAAATCGACTCTAAAAACTAAGGTTAATCAAAGGGTTTCCACGTTCTAATTCAATCTTTGAAACCCTTAATCACCCATTAATTCCTCTAAAATGGTCTTCTTATCAGAATAATCTGGAAACTGATCACCAAATACACAAATATCCAATACACTAAGCTTCTATTTTCCATTGCTGTTGTCTGTTTTAAAAAAAAAAATTAAAAATTAAAAATTAAAAGCAAAACTTTATAAATTTTGCTTTAGTGAAAAAGAACTTACCTTAGTGGCCGAAGAAGATAAAGAGACGGATGCAGAAGAGGTTGAAAGGCCCATATTGTAAGCCATGGTTCCATCAGGCTGATAGAGACCATAGTTTCTTTCAGAGGTTGGCCCAGGCTTCATGTCTTCATTAAACAGAGCAAAAAGATAAACTTCGAGCCTCGTATTTGGCCTCAAAGGAGTCCCTTCATTTGCCAATTGTCTTCTTAATAGGTTCCTATTGTAAATGGCTGCATTTTCTGAATTTGCTCCAATTTCATCCACGTCTCCTTTTGAAGGCCACCCAGTCTCTGAAACCCTCACTTCAATCCCATCAAAACCCAGCCTTGCCATACCAAATATCACTGCATCTACTTGAGCATACAACATATTGTCATAATTTAGCTTAGTGGAAGGATCAACCAAGTAAGTCATGGCATTCAAAAGCGCATAATCCAAAGATATGATATCAGGGTTATCTTTGTAAGCAAAATAAGGGTATGCATTGACCCAAAATGGCGCTTTTGTTCTTGACAAAAACTGCAAAAACTGTGAAATGTAGCTTGACACTTCACCTTTGAAGCTACCAGCTGAAGGAGGGAAGGATTCCTCAAGAACAGCCAAGGATGTTGGAGTTGAGACATGAATGTATGAACCTAGCCCTAGTTCCCCCAAGGCTTCATGAATGGCCATCATAGCCGGGACAAGGTTCGCCATTAGCACCGTGTCGTTTCCGGTGAATATCTCGTTCCCGACCGCGATTCCGGTGATCCTTACGGCCGGGAAATAGGGCTTGATGTGGGTTACAACCCATTGGAGGGCTTGTTGAGGATCCAAAAGCTGCGTTAGCATCTCGTTTTCTATGGTCACAATGAGCTCTGTGTTGGAGTTGGCAAATGAAGTCAATATTTGTGGATTTGTATCGTATATTCTTACTTTTGAGATGTTAAGAGAAGTTAATAACTCCAAAACTTTATCCGGCGATGGCAAATTATCACCAACTTGGCCATAATTAACACCTAGAGATCGAACTCCTGCCAAAATCACAACAATAATATAAGAACACATAAACAAAAATTACACTAAAATTAAAAACAAAATAATCTCCTCATACCTGAAAATGAAAGGAAAAATAAAAGAAAAAAATGGATCATGGCAAAAGAGTTGAGAGATTTGGGTGCAAATAATGGGTACTATATACAAATGGGAAATGGGATGAAATCTTTCTTTTTTTTCCCATCATCAATGGGTCCAATAAACCATCTCTTTCTTAGTACACAAGCAAAAGATCATAATATAAACAATTATATATACAATGTCTAGATTATAAATATTAATTAGGTTAGCATAAGCTCCAATTTCTTATTTTTCATTAAATAATTTATAAGTTGGTGACCCTACCTTTTTACTTGGCTTTGGATGTTTGGATAAGGATGTGGAAATTACGAGAGTGTCCTTGATGGAGTACTTTTACTTGCAATTTGGTCTGCAAAGATGACCAAATTAAAGTTGGTTCGGATTTTCTTTTTGATATTGGTAAAGTAAAATGTAAATGAAAATCCAATTATATGTAATTAAACTTAATTTTCATTTCATTTATAAATTATTGAATCTAGTAATAAATGTGTATATTTGTGGCAACTTTGTTAAAAGTGGTTAATTCAATGAATATATATATATTTGGATGCAATGAATAGACATTTCACATGCATCCTAATTTCCTTTAACAAAATAAATATTTAATGCCTTTATTTATTTATTTATAAATTTAAACCTACGTTTATCCATTTACATATTTAGGTTTAGAAAGTAGTGGAGGTGTGGGATCAGGGAATTTGGCCAATGATTTTAGGGCTTTAGATGTATTGATAAGATAAGCTCATGGAAAGAGGGATATGAAAAGGAAGATGGGTTATTTTAGCCAATAAAGTTTTTATTTCTTTATTTATTTACTATTTTCTAAAGGTGCCACGCGGCTCCACGCCATTGGGCTGGATTTGTAGGCCCCAATTAAATTCTAATTAAAAAGGTGGGGGATGTATCTAATAAGTAAAAGTAACTTTATGTCACAAAATGAAAAGTAAGATTTAATTTGTTATTGGAATCGAGAAGGTCAATTTTGACGGTGGCTGTTTGTTTGAATTATTTTGATTAGCAAAAAGAAAGGGCAAAACTCCCACTTTTCAAAAAATTTAATTAAATTTATACCAAATATTTAATTTTATATGTAGAAAAATAAATAAATAAAACTTAAGGATATATAAATTGAATAGAACACAAATTTATTTATGAATATTATAGTTGAGTGGATTATCTACAAAAAAAAAAAAAAAAAAAATTAAAAA
>NW_019268559.1:597603-604950 GCF_002738365.1 Cucurbita moschata | reverse complement strand
AAAAAAAAAAAAAAAAAAAAAATTAAAAAGAAGAAGAAGAAGCTTTATATTTATAAATAAATTACATAAATGTCAAAATCAGCATAGCTTATTTGACTTGTATTATTGAATAATTCATATTCAAGAGCTTATTCGTAAAATTCTCATTATTGGAATGGGCCTTTTTCGGGCCTGTATTGAAATGGGCTTTTTGGGGGGTAGATATGGAAATGGGCCTTACTTGGTGGGCCTAACGATAGAATCCGTCCCCAATGTACCATAGCTTCTATTTGGATAAACCGTTGTTACGTGTAAAGTTGACGTCCACTTATTTTTAAATAATCACGAAATACGTCATACTGCTTCGCTTGCCTTGTAAATTGACGGCGGCACGCAAACTGGTTTTATTGATAAACGTGTCTTCGTTTATTTTTTCTAATAATATGAATTAACTAATCATTATAATATGCTTACGTCTTGTTTTTTTAGTCATTTTTATATATTATTGTTCATTTTATTTTCTTTTTTAATATAATTTTCTCAACTGCAACTTTAGAACAACACCAAATTTAAAAGAGAAAAAAAATAGTCGAGAATAAATTTGAAAAATAATAAAAAAAAGAAATCCCAAATATTTCGCGGTCTCGGGAAAAAAAATAAAATATAATATATGTTTTACAAAAATGTAAATTTAATCAGCCCAAATCCAGTTGAGATCCTCCATGGAAGGAAGCTCGAGCTTGAGCAGCAAGGGATCCAAGTCCTCAAACGACGTGCTCTGCAGAGACGACGTCGTATCGGTCTCACAACTTTCAGTACTTTCTTCAAACCGGGCTGATCTTGCATCAATAATATTCTCATCCACTCGCCGCTTCTTCCTGGTGTTTCCACCGGCGGTGGAATTCATGCCGGTGAGGGTCTGAACGACGGACTTGAAATTTGTGACGTCGGTCTGAATATGGTGGTACTCAATAAACACCACCTTCACTGGACCCGCCGCCTTGGAGTTTGCCATCTTTTGAAACCAAAGAATGTCTAAGGTTATAGTTTTGCTCTGCTTCTGGTTCTGGTTCTGTATGGATTATATATTAGTATAGAGAGTGAGAGAGGCACGATGAGTTGACCGTTTGAGAAAAATGGAGCGAGTTGACCGAGTCAAAGGCAGCATGCGAAGAATATTGAAGAAGTCAAGTGGGAGTCTTTGATTTGTCGTCGTTGATTTTCATGCATGGCATTATAGGATTGTAATGTTGCCTCGTACGAAACTACGTGGGACCAATTTCATTAAACTTTTACTTTCTCCTTAATCCTTCCTTTCATAATTGAATATGTAATTTTTTAAAGTAAGCTAAAAGTTAAATTAAAATTGTTACGAAGATAATAGTAAGAACAAATTAGAAAGTTTAAAATTAAAATGAACATGTTTTATTATGATTATTATTATTTTTGAAATAATTAAAGAAGGAAAAGAAAGAAATTGGGAATAGTATATGATTTGGTTGGCTGAATAAAAAGGGTCAAAAGATTTATATTGATGGATTAATGGCAAGAGTTGGTGTAGAGTTGGTCAATTTAGAAGAAGTTCTTAAGATGGTATTAAAGTGCTGTTTGCGATGGGCCCAAACGACTTTAAGGACCTTCGCTGTCAAAGACTCACAATTGAAAGAAGCAATAATTTGAAGAAACTTCTGCTTATCAGCGCCCACATGCTTAGAGTGTTTGTATTAAGACATAACCGAGCGGCGGCGGCGAACAGGCCGTAGGAGAGAGATTTCGAGGGTGTAGCCCATTCTGAATACCTTGTTTCAGAGCGCTAATCACATCCGACGCCATTAAAGAGTCGTCAGAAGAAGTGGAGGAGAATTTAAGCGCCCTATCCCGACAGCGCCATGGAGTTTAAGAACGTCCGGAGAAGACCAACCATTTGTTTCCCCGAGAAACAAACAAGACCGTCCTTTTAGAACCATACATAGTCCTACCCATTTAGGACCTTTTCTTCTCGGCCCAAGTGTATTAAACGCACCTTTAATTTCATTCATAGTACGCCCAATTAGTCCATCTTCTCATCGGCCCAAGTGTTGTCATAGCCCAAAAAATTAATTGATGGTCCGCCCAATTAGGCCTTTTTCTTTTCGGCCCAACTATTCTAAATGCCCGTTTAAATTCATTGACGGCCAGCCGATTAGGCCTCTTTCTCATCGGCCCAAGTGCGGTAAAGGCCCGTTTAAATTCAAGCCTTTTTGTCCTTAGCCCAAGTGTAGTAAAACCCATTTAAATTCATTGACGGCCTGCCCATTATGCCTTTTTCTTCTTGGCCCAAGTGCGGTAAAGGCCCGTTTAAATTCATTGGTGGTCTGCCCAATTAGGCCTTTTCTTCTCGGCCCAACTATGGTAAAGACAAGTTTAAATTTATTGACGGCCGGCCGATTAGGCCACTTTCTCCTCGGCCCAGGTAGGATAAAGGCCCGTTTAAATTCATTGATGGCCCGTCCAATTAGGCCTTTTTTCTCGGCCCAGCTATTGTCAAGGACCGTTTAAATTCATGCCTTTTTCTTCGGCCCAACTTTGGAAAAGGCCCTTTACATTTGGGCCTGTGCCATTCGCCCTTTTCTTTTCGGGCGAAGTAATATTAAAAGCCCCTTTAATTTCACTAATGGCCTGCCCAATTAGGCCCTCTTCTCAGCGGCTCAATTGTTGTAAAAGCCCGTTTAAATTCATTGATGGGCCGCCCGGTTAGGCCTTTTCTCGGCCCAACTATTGTTAAGGCCCGTTTAATTTTTTTCGACGGTTGGCCGATTAGGCCTCTTTCTCGTCGGCCCAAGTGGGGTAAAGGCCCGTTTAAATTCATGCCTTTTCTTCGCAGCCCCTGTGGTAAAAGCCCGTTCAAATTCATCGACGGCTTTCCCAAGTTAGCTATAACGACTGTATCAGCAATATCTTTAATTGGTAAGCTCAATCCGCGAGGGAAATGCACTATTTAATATTAAAAAACAAATATTCTTTATATTACTGGATATTTTTTGTGAAATATATATTTAGAAATTCAGGGGTTTAGGTATAATTTTTATTAATTAAGAAAATATTAGTTCATATAAATAAAGTAAAATGTTAGGTATACCATTTAAGTAAAATTTATCATAATGTTAAATGTATCAGTTTAATTAGAATCTAATCTATCTAAATTCATTCAAATATCTATTATTCACTTAGACGGTATACCCTAATTTTTTTAGTTAAAAGTGACGTGTAGTAACAACTTAAATTATATTAGCCTAAATAAGGGTGAACAAAAAATTTTCTTTGTGAGAACCAAACTTCCAATTTCCCCCATTTTCGTGAAGCAAATTACAAAAGAATTTCACAAGTGAAAAGGCCGAAATAATGGACATATGACCAAAAACATGGAACACTTTGATTAGTACAACTCCATGTTCATGAATCACGACTCCATGTTCTTTCACGTGTAAAGAATGTTGTTCTAGTCCGTTTAAAACCGAACAAACTTCAGCAGCCCTAACGTTGTTTTTTCTTGAATCATCATTACAAGCCTATGATGGTAATCTTCTCAATTTTAATTTATGCCAGTTAGAGTCACAATAAGCAAACATGTACGCATGGACAACTTGTATGACCAAACGAACTTAGTTTCTACTTGAGCTGTGTTCAATCCGTAAAGAAGAACTTCGTCTAAGGCCTATCAAATATAAATGAAGCACGATAGAGTGAAGATCCCTTCATGCACAACTTATTAGCACGAGTCGTGGTAGGAAACCGATTTAGGTAAAACCGAAAAATGGGTTGTGGAATTCCATGAGCAGTTAGGGTTAGAACACAAACAAATTCAAAAAGAATTTAAAGTGGAAAAATGACATGAACTTTTACAACAAATGGGTTTGAAAACAAATCATATATAAACGCAAGTTTGTGTGTTTATATGAATTTGTGAGTCATTTCACCAAATTCAAGTGGACAAGTCAGGACGGTGAGGTGGTCACTACCACCAAACATTTCAAACACTTTTAATACCATAAAATAAGCACTTGGGAGTGGGTTTTGACTGTTTTGGAAGCTCAAATATTATATGATATTGTATCAATTTGCTTGTCCCTTAGACCTTGGCACTCAAATGGATTCTTATTTCTCATCTTCTCTTTCTTCTTTTACTTCTATTTCCCAAGTTGATTGATGTCCATTTTGCTTGCTTCTTTTATCCCTAAATCTTATCCCTTTTTAATCCCTAAATCTTTTGCCTTTTCTATCGCTAATGATCACATATATGGTATCGTTCTAGTTATCGAGCCAAGAAAAGTAGGGATATCTAAAAAAAATCGATCAGCCAACCCAACTCGTACCGTTTAAGTTGTATTATGAACTGATTTGAGATGGGTTCCGTTTAAATAAATAAATAGTCAGAAATTAGCCGGGTTTCCATACTCCTTTTTTTTTATACCCAACTCTTTCATTCCCATTAATCTAGGTTTAATTTAACAAGCTAATTAGCATAAAGCTAGTTAATTAGTGGCTTAATTAATGGGGTGTGGCAGTTGGTAGTTGATTTCTTGTTAGACAACCCCCTCCTCCATTATTAGTCCTTATTTATCCACAAATTTTAATTAAATATATAATTTTCGGAACACATGATTTGCATCCCAATACCCATACACCATCTTCAATTCCATTTGATTCTCATTAAGATTAAAAATAATAATTTAATTTTATAATCAATTTACCTAACTATGATTTAAAATTAATAAATTGTTTATTGAGATATGCAAATTATTCCTCAACCTAAACTATACCAACACTCGGTCTAACCTTATGTTATTCTATTAGAACTTCGAAGAATTAAAAAAATATTTCTAACCATTATTTTAATATATTTAATTAAACGCATAATCGTGCGTAATCGTGCATTAAGGTGCTGTTAATATTTAATTTGTAAAAAAAAAAAAAAAAAGTTTTGGTTTAAATAAGATTTTGGGTGCAAATCATGTACGGCCTTTGCTCTATAGGTCATCAGGATTTATTATAAAAATATAATATACAATTATGTTATGTTGTTTATCCAATTATATTATATTATAACTCAATTTAATTCTTATCCAAGGTAGTGGTTTACCCATAAAATATAATTTTACCCCCATAATGTAATAATTAAAATAATATAATAATATATATAAAATATTTAGAACCATATAATATATTTATTAGTTTGCCCCAATAAAATATCCCCGACTTGCAATACAATATAAGGGTGAAGGAAAATTAGAAAGGCTGATGTACTAGAGCCAAGCCAAAATCAATCACTTTCATTCTTTCGGTTCCGCCGCCGTAGGCAGCGGCGGTGCCGGTTGTGGTGGACCACGGTGGAACGTTGGCCAACCGCTAAAACCTATTTCCTTTTCTTTCCCCCACAATTCTAGACAATAGGTATTAGGGGACCCCAAGATAGATTAACTCCAACATTATTGTCGGAATTATAATTATTGTTTGTGAAAATTCTTGTTCATAAAAATGTTTTAAAATTTAGGAAAAAAATAATTAAATTAATAAAAATATCTCATTTGCCTACATCTCAAAAGTTTTAATCTATATTTTAAATATTTTTAAACTTTCAATTTTAAAAATATTTTTACTATTAATTTTGAACCCAAACTCTTAATACTTTATTCAAAAATACCTTCAACACGACAAAGGTTTATTTTATTATTCTTAAAACATGTTAAAACATAAAAATAAAAATAAAAACTTTTAAACTTCTTTAAAAAATAAAAATAAAATACCCTTAATATTAATATTTGAACGCAATTATTAGTACCACATCTAAAAATACCTAATTTTTAAAAATAAATTAAAATATTTAAATGCTGAAAGATATTTTTGAATCAAGATGGTAATAGTTTTTCATTCAAAACTAACTATAAGATTTTTTTTTTTTTTTTTTTTTTTTTATAGTTTTTGTGTAATATTTTAAGAGTATTATTGAAATTTTTTAGATATTTTTTATACCAAATATAATATTAAGGTTATTGTTGCGTATACACAGAAAGAATTATTTTGTATAAGAAAAATAAAACAAAAGTAGTTATTTTCTCTTTTTTTAATAGAAAAAAAAGGGTAGTTTTTTATTTTTTTATTTTTTTTATTTATGTTAATTCTAAGCTTTTATGAGCTACTTTATTCTTCATTGACATTTGCTTAAAATTAGTAATGCATGAAAAGAACATATAAAATAATAAAATACAAAATTAGTTTTTTAAATTTGAATATATAAATACATTGCATAAAATTATTTCCTAAATTTAAATTTTAATAGCTAAAAATATGAATTAAATAAAAACAAAATTCAAATTATATACTATTATGACCCGGATGGAATTTACCACTTGTGGGTAAATGTAAAATACAGGTTGTGACAAAATATAATAACTTGATTAATCGGAGAGGTAAAGTGGGGAAGGCAGCTTTATTTTATCCAACTCTCTGACTACGTGTCCCATAGATTAGTCACTCAATATGAAATTAAATCAACAAGATAGACGACGGTCGTGGGGATTACTTAAATTAATATATATTTTTGGATTAAACTCACTTATTTTATACGAATAAAAAGCCCAAATCAATTATTAAAAAATAAAATTAAAGTTGGGAATTTGGTGGTCTTAAACCTTAAGAAGAAAGTGGGTCCCACGAGCCGGAACTGATGTGACCAAGATTTCGTGGTTCAAAGCCACGCACAAAACGGCCACGTGGGTTCGGCCTGACGCCTTTCCGGACCGAACGCGGGATTTTCTCTCTATCAAAAACGACCTCGTTATAAATATTAAATTCAAATCTCCTAACTTTAATAATATATGTTAATTAAAAATATAATATAAAGTTCAACCTTCAACATTACAACCTAATATTCTACCAATAAATAAGTATATAAATATAAAGTGAGTAGGGAAGGACGGAGAATTCAATATCTCGCTTTGACCATGTTTAGCTTATGAGAAAAAATATCTCCATACTCTTTTAGTGATACTTTATTTAAATAGCGATTATTCACATTATTCGAAATTAATTCATACGAAACCCATATAAGTAATTATATTTAAATTAATTGATAATATTGATCGGAGAATAAAATTAAAAAATGGGAATGGGAAAAAATAAAGAAAGAATTAGTTAGCGTATATATGGGGAGGGGTTTGAATAGCAAAAAACCAAGTGCCTTTAGGACAAGACAACCACGTGGTGTTGTGTAAAATGTCTGACGTGGACCCCTTCATTGCTCTTTCCCTCACCGCTCCGCCTCTATTTATACCTCATTTTCCCTCCTAATCTTCTCCAAAATCCCTCTCTTTTTTTTTTTTTTTTTTTTTT
>NW_019268559.1:540701-597332 GCF_002738365.1 Cucurbita moschata | reverse complement strand
TTTTTTTTTTTTTTTTTTTTTGTCTCTGGTTCCAAAATTACTTCCTCTGCAATTTTGCCTGCTGCTCACTCACTCACTCACTCACTCACTCACTTCAAAATCTAGGCTATGGCGGCTTCTTCTTCTTCTTCGTCCTTATTCAAGCCGCTTTGTTTCGACAATATTAAGATTAGGCAACAGTCCAATCGTAGAAATAACGTTGTTCAGTGTGTTCTTCACTCTCCCTCTGTTCTTCATTTTCCCGACCAAACTACTTCTAACAAAAAGCTGATTGTCAAAGAAGAAAATAAAGCTTCTATTTCCGGTTGGAATTTTCTTCAAAAAACGGCATCCATGGCGTTAGATATGGTCGAATCCGCCTTACTTTCATTCGAGCTTCAACACCCACTCCCCAAAACCGCCGACCCACGTGTTCAAATCTCTGGAAATTTCGCTCCGGTACCGGAGCAACCCATTAAACACAACCTCCCTGTCACCGGAACCATCCCCGACTGCATTAACGGCGTCTACATCCGCAACGGAGCCAACCCTCTCTTCGAACCCACCGCTGGTCACCATCTCTTCGACGGCGATGGCATGGTCCACGCCGTCTCCATCAATGACGGCTCAGCCAGCTACGCTTGCCGGTTCACCGAAACCCAACGACTGGTCCAAGAACGGAAACTCGGGCGGTCTATTTTCCCAAAAGCCATTGGCGAACTCCACGGTCACTCAGGAATCGTGCGGCTGCTCCTCTTCTACGCTCGAGGACTGTTCGGGCTCGTCGACCATAGAAACGGAACAGGAGTGGCGAACGCCGGTTTGGTGTTCTTTAACGACCGGCTGCTGGCGATGTCAGAAGACGATTTGCCGTACCACGTGCGTATCACGCCCTCGGGCGACTTAGAAACCGTGGGCCGTTACGATTTCAACACGCAGCTTCAATCCACAATGATCGCACACCCGAAAGTGGACCCAGTTTCCAGAGAGATGTACGCGCTTAGTTACGACGTCGTTCATAAACCATATCTCAAATACTTCCGATTCTCCCCCGACGGAATCAAATCCAACGACGTCGAAATTCCTCTCCAAACTCCGACGATGATGCACGATTTCGCCATAACGGAGAATTTCGTCATCATCCCCGACCAGCAGGTAGTATTCAAGCTTCAGGAAATGGTCAAGGGCGGATCTCCGGTGATCTACGACAAGAACAAGAAATCCCGATTTGGGATTCTCCCGAAAAATGCAACCGATTCGAAGGATTTAATCTGGGTGGAGTCGCCGGAGACGTTCTGTTTCCATTTATGGAATGCTTGGGAGGAGGCGGAAACAGAGGAGGTGGTGGTGATCGGGTCGTGCATGACGCCACCGGACTCGATTTTCAACGAGTGCGACGAGAATTTGAAAAGCGTATTATCGGAAATTCGCCTGAATTTAAGAACGGGGAAGTCCACACGGCGGCCGATAATCACCGAGGAGGATCATCAGGTGAATCTAGAAGCCGGAATGGTGAACAGAAACCGTCTGGGGCGGAAAACCCGATACGCGTATCTGGCAATTGCAGAGCCATGGCCGAAGGTTTCGGGGTTCGCTAAGGTTGATCTGGTAACAGGGGAGGTAAAAAAGCATATTTACGGCGGTAGAAAATTCGGAGGGGAGCCGTTCTTTTTACCGAAGGAGGTGAATTCAGAGAAGGAAGAAGAAGAAGACGATGGGCACATTCTTGTGTTTGTACACGACGAGAGGACGTGGAAATCGGAGCTGCAAATAGTGAACGCCATGGATTTGAAGGTGGAAGCGACAGTGAAATTGCCGTCGAGAGTGCCGTATGGATTTCATGGGACATTCGTGGACGCAACCAAGTTGCGAAATCAAGCTTGATTGATTGATTGATTTAAACAAATCTCTGAAAAGTATGAGTATTTTATGAGTGGATGGAGAAATTACCTGTGGGATGGCTTACAAACAGCTCCCCGGATTCTCTCCTATTCGCATTAAAATCTGAACAACCTTTCTTTTTCTTACTTTAATTTTTATTTTGAGCGAGCGATTTGTAGAGGAAAAACCCAGCTTGTAGCTTTTGGACACTTGGGTAATTTCGAGCTCAGCTGGTTTCTGGTTTCTGTTCCCGTCCTGTAAAAAATAGTAAAAGTAACGCGACTCCATTCCGGTAGATATTATTTTTTTTGGACTTACACTCAATTAATTATATAAATATATATATATTTAATTGGTAAAAGAATTAAAAGGAATTGAAATGGGAATTTGGATTTAATAACATAATTATCAATAAAGTGGGAGTAGAAGGTAGAATAAGTTAGAAAAACAGTGTTTCTTTTCCAAAAAAAAGTTAAAATAAAGTGTTGGTCGGTTGGTAATTAAATTCCACGTTTGGAAACACAAGACTTTGAGAATAATAATAATAATAATATGAGACAAAATTGAACTAGCTGGGGAATCCAATCAAAACAGAGAAACTTTATTTTAATAATAATGAATTAACTTTGCCGAACATTAAATGTTGGCCGTAGGATTAACTTTTTAAATTAGGCTTATGATGTTGATTATTGGTAGGAACAAAAGAGTCCCACTCGCCCTTTGTCGTAGGTTGTCCAAAAAGTCAGCAAAATCTCTCCTTTTTTTTTTTTTCTTTCTTCTCAACACTGAATCTCTCACTCCGACTTTTGACTGTCGGAACTTAAAAAAGGCTGTCGTTTTTCCTTTTTTTTTTTTCTAAATTATTTTTTTAAAAAGTTACAATTTTCCACCGACTCATTTCCACCGATTCCAATTCATTCAACTTTTTCCACTTGTTTTGCCGGTAAAGTCATGAGTTTGTTTGTTAGGGAATCAATTAGTCGTTTGAAATTTCTAATAAATTGAAGTTTAAAAATAAAAATAAATTTAGATGAGTAATTTCCAAGCTCCTTCAATCCTAATATGTTAATTTCAACCCACCAAAAAAAAATAAAAAAATAAAAAAATAATTTAGTCATCACCTTATTACTAGAATCAATTACAACCCCAAAATGATGAGTTTGATTATTATTATTATTTGTGCACAATAATTTTCACCCACACATTTCTGGATCTAATTGGCGCAATCACTGCCTCAAGTTTTTTGTTTTTTTTGGTATTATAATAATCAATCAAATCCCCATATGGGAATTTGTTGTTTTCAAATTTGTGGTCTCTTCTCTAAGTTGAGTGGGTTTTCTCTCTTAACAAAATTTATTATTATTATTATTATTATTATTTAAATTTAAATTTTGGTTCTTGGAAATTATGCATGCAATAAACTAATGAACTCTGAACCTTCCCCTACTTAATTAATACTTTTTTTTTTGTGACTAAAATCGCTACCTAAGTGGTTTCAAATTTTTATGGCGAAATTGGTTTAAGTATTTTTTTTTTTTTTGGTGAATTTTTTATTTTAAAAGGAATTAATTAGGAATATTTTGACGTGTTTGAATCCGACAATCACCCGCTACCGGTTGGAGCTGCGTGTTTCTAGCCGAAATCCAAAAGTTGGTGCTCCACGTCAACAAAAACAAGATTAGGCAACGGAGGGGTAGTATTGTCATTTCTACATTACGTATATTATGTCATGTATTAAGTACTTTTATACTTAATTAGTTAGTGATAAATAAAATCAGTTAGATTAGAGCTATAATGACTTCAAAAATTCAAGAGCAAACCCACCTCCCTAATTACTCGTTAAATTTTAAACAAATCTAATTAATAAGTTAATGACTTTTACAACACAAAATTAAATGTTTAATAACCCATTACATATGTTTAAAGGTTTATGGACAAAAAAAAGACATAGTTATGAAATTTTATGTCTTCATTAGACACTTTTTAATGTTTAAAAATGTTCTGAAGAACCTTAGAGGAACAAAATTGTAACAACAAACATGACAAAAATGTTCGATTTACAAAAAGACCACGACACCTTAATGTCCTCAAACGTCCCCAAAGGTTGATGGAAAGTGAAACGTCCCCAAAAAGCATTGGGAGGAAGAGGAACAGGTTCAATGTAAGTAATGCAAAGCCCAAAAGGTTGTCCATGTTGAGAGGTTTTAAATTCTCGGTTGAGAGGCAACGAAGGGCAAAAGAGTTTACGTTGAAACATCCCCAAAATGCATGCCGCCGAAGGTTGATCAGGTTCAATGTAAGGCAAAGGGAATACAAGAGCGTGCGCGCGGGCGGGCGGGCGGGCGGGCGAGCAGGCGTGTCCAGCCAGGAGTGCCGCCATGTCGGCGCTCAAAAAGGCGCCCGCCCATCCCCACACCTGCCATGGAATTTGATTGGCTTCAGTTCTCATACTTTGCCCTACCGTTTCAGCATCCCAAAAGCTCTTCTTTCTGCCTTTAATGGTGAACAACGCTACAATATTAAAGGCCCAAAAGCTGGACATTCCCAAGAATTCTGGACAACAAAACACATCCACCATAGAACATGTGAAACTAAATCATCTACAGATCATCACAGTGGCTTCTCTATGGCTTCTACTTCCACGTACCTCGCCCGTCAAATACTATAAATTATATATAATTCGAGCATATTTCAGTGTCGAACAAGTCTTTAATGCATGGTCGTTGGATGATGTATCCATAAAAAACAGAAATGGAAAGGAAGAGACTCTTCATAATTTGAAAAGACATTACCTTTTACACCAAAACCAAAATAACATTTAATTTTCTCTTCAGCTTCCCACCTTATTAATTTCATAAACTGACTTACAAGCACTACCTTTAAAAATGACCAAAATACCCCCGCATCCAAAAATAAATAAAATAAAAATCTTCGCCCTTCCAGTAATCCATCCCCACTAGGGTTTATAATACTTGTTCCCTGACAACCCTAGTGTAGGTTTGGGTCCCTATCATCCCGATTCAAGGAGTAGAGTCTCGATTGACTTTTGTAGAATTATCTTATCACAACTTTAATGCACTTTAGGTATAATTTTCGTCTCAATTCAAGGGTTCGGTATTCGATTAGCTTAGTCTCTAACTTGTTTTTCTATTTCTAAGTGATCTCGCAGTTGAAGTTGGAAAATGTATTCCCATATAACATGTATCATGATTGTTCGTTTGACTCTACTTTTTTTATCGAATAAACTTGAATGCATAATACTTCTCTACATACAACCTATCCATAAACACAAAGACGTTGACCTATTATGTCGATAGAAGACGAGGACCTACTAAGTTGATAGAATTGGATGCAGAGTACTTATATTCACACTATTTACTCACATGCATGTGGGTCCATTAGGCATTGCAGAATTTATAATTTTCAACGACTTTTTCCCATATGATTTGCGCGTGCAAAACATGAATTCGCACTTTCTCTCTTATAAATATCTAAACATGAATTCGCTCTTTTTCAGATATTTATGGACTTTAACAAAAATAATATAAAAAATATTGAGAAGTTTATTTGTAATTTCACATATTTATGACATAAAAAATATATTTTCTATCGAAATAAATTAAACCTCAAAAGAATTGGTCCAAATCTTTTTTTTTTTTTTTATAAAAAAAAAATAATTACAAGCGGACGAAGAAGTCAAAGTTTGAAAATTATCCTAATTGGATTAAAATTTAAAATAACGTTTTTCAAATCTAACCTTTTTTCTTTTTGTTGAAAGTAATTTATTTTTAATTTGTTTAGTTATTTATTTTTTAAAAAACGTTTTTTTCTCTCTCTCAAGAATGTGAACGTTATTATTAAAGAATAATTTTTTTTAAAAAAAAAAAGAGTGTCGGCCAAGTAATATTAATTTTTTATTTCAAATTATTCACTGAATATTTGCTCGACAAATTTATTTATTTTAATTATTTTAGATTAAATAATCTAAAATATCAAATTTACTTAACATTTCAATCAAATTAAATATTTAGTTTTTAATTTTTGGTTTATAGCTTGTAAATAATATCATCGAGTTTTCTAATTTTCGGGATCGAAAATAATTTTTTTTAATTATTACGTTAATTCCAAAGAATAACAACACTTTTGTGGGTATAGAGAATGTTTTCTAATTTTAAAATATGATTAGTTTATTTTGTTAAAAAAAATTACAAAAGTATTCTAAATCCTTTTTTTTTTTTCCTTTTACTTTTCATACTTTTAAAACTAACTTGAAATATTGTCCATTTTCCTTTTTCTTGTTTAAAATGAGTCGTATTATTTTAATTTTTATTTTAAAAAATTCAATAAAATGTCATTAGTCAATTATTTTTAAGGTCATTCGTTTAGTAAAAAAAAAAAAAATTAAGGCTTTCAGAATATTAAATTATTATTAAATAGAAAATTTTAAAAAGAAAAAAAAAAAGGCGACGTGGAGAATTGTAAGAGGACAGGAAGTAGTGGTGGTGGCCGTAACAAAAGATTGTATAGTTATATAAGCAAATATCATTTATCACGTGCGTTTAATCTTCCTTGAAAACGACGCCGTATACCCCACCTATCCCCATAAATACTCCACCCCTGTTTTCATTTTCACAAAATCTACTTTCTCTCTCTCTCTCTCTTTACTCAGATTTTCGTTGTGATGACAGGAAACTCGTCTCTCAGAATGAGGCGAAACTGCAACTTAGAACTTCGCCTTTCTCCCACCACCACCGCCGCTGCCGCCTCCTCTTCCGCCGATAACGGCAGCCTTCAAAGCCAGCAACTCACCATCTTCTACAACGGCCGGATCTGCGTCTGCGACGTTACCGAGCTTCAGGTACCAAAACCAACCCTTTTTTATACGATTTGTAGTACGGAACTTTCGTGCACCCGGTTTGTCTAAATTTCTAAAGAGCTACGTGGCGCCAAATTATTGATTGGCTGGCTGTGACCTGTGACTGCCTGTGACCACCTCGTACTCTTTTTTTTTTTTTTTTTTTTTTTAAATAATTTGACACGAAATCTTCACGCGACCCAGCGCGTGGTTTAGTTTCCGTCGTTAGGCCGACACCGCGTTTTGCTTTGTTGACATGTCGTTTTCACCCCACTAAAATTGGCTACACCTAATTCTTCTATTAATAGAAAAGCGCACGTTTTCTTATACGTCTTCTTTTTATTTCTTTAATCTTATATAGACAATAGACTAATCTAGTGATTAACGTAATCTTTTATTATTTTATTAAATTAATTAATTAAATTCAAATACCCTCCTACTAATAATTACCTTAATTAATTCGAAACTAAATTAATCGAGTTAGGTTCAGATTTTGATTAATGATTCGATGGGTGGATATTGCAGGCACGAGCGATTTTAAAGCTGGCAACTAGAGAAATAGAGGAGAAGGACTTGAATGAACCGACATCACCGATGCTACAACAATCTCCCGTATCTCGAACACCAACCACTCCCGGGCTCTCTATGAAGAGATCGCTGCAAAGATTTCTGCAGAAGAGGAAGCATAGAGTCCAAGCAACATCTCCATACAATCACTGAAGCTAATTACAAGTCATTGGGGTTTAGAAATGTTTTAGATCAAGTTCTTGATGTCCTGTTTTTTGTTTTGTTTTTTTTTGTAAATTACTATGTTTTTGGTTTTTGTTTAATTTTTTAGCATTAAAATTAACTTTCTCTGTGTTTTTAGAATCCATATACATAGAATACTCAATTTATATAAATTATCAACTCAATCTAATTTCTATCGGTTAGCTAAACTCATTCTTTTTATTATGTTTTGACGCTTCGGTTACCGGCAAATACTTCCAAAAGTGACACTCTCGAGTTTCCGGCGATTTCCTTCATTGAACTAGCCTTTCGTCATTCTACCAAAGAAAAGAAGTTACTGTCAAGCATCGAGCCTTTATTAGTTAGTTACAACTCATCAATTTCAAAGATGAGGTTGTAAAGAGGAAGTAGCGCTTCTATTGACTAAATGTCGAGTCCGTATCGCCACAGAGCAACAACTGCACCTGAATCTGAACTATTTACTCGACAATTCTTAGATAGTAAGCACTAACTCACCGTGACAAAGTAATAAAATATAAGATCGAAGAGAATGAAATGTTGCTAATACATCAACGTGAGTTAAAGTTCATATTTAAGACCTCCTAGACATTCATCGACGTCAAACATTCGTTTGGTGTTCAATTGACAGAAAGTTATTAATACCTCAAAAGATTCTTTACGCGATCTTGTTGTTCTTTGTCTGTTAAGATACGTCGTTACTAAACTCGTATATCGAGAAGCCGAAAGAGGAATCAACACGAGTCAAAAAGCATAATAGTACCAATTGGATATAAAATTCACGGGAAGATTCCTGAAATTACAGAGAAATTCATTTGGAGATTTGGAACGTTTTTCTTATTTATAAATATAGACTTTTCAAATATTTTGGCAATGAAATTTGAGGGAAAACGGGAAGTGTTTCAACGGAAAGTTCCAGAAAGTTGACTTTTTTTTTCCCCATTTTTCAAAATGGTCCCTTTTTTTTATATATAAAAGAATTAATTCCATGGCGATGATTATGATATAATAAGAATGAAATTACTTTTATGCCCTTATTTCATTTCATTTTTTTTTTTTTTTTACTTTAATTGTCCACCAACTTTTATTTTTACTGAGCTGACAAATTTTAGTACGTTTTTCATAGTTCTTACAAACATTTTCAACTAGCAACACTTAGAACGGGGTTTGTAATGTTTAAATGCCTAAAATGAAAATTGGTTGAATTATATTGTTTCTCGATCATAGTTTATATATATATTTTTTGTTAGTTTGCATAATTCTCGGTTGAATTCCAATTAAGAAACAGTTAAGACTACTAGGAAATTACCAGTCCACGAGATATCTCGTGTGGGTTTATTTTTGTGGTATATGGAATGGGAGTGGAAATGATTATAAAGGTGAGAAGTTTAGAGATTTGACGTAGACATCGAGTATCATGTCTTGTAGGTTAGAGTGATGGAGACCGTCACACTTTCTTGATGTGGAATACCTCTTTACATATTCCTTGTGCCAAAGTTTCGAGTAGCCATGGAAGGACAAAATATAACCAAAGATGAAATATGCTACCATCCCTTATTCCATTGTTTAATAATGTAACGGCATATTATTTAGGAGGCATCCCATTGCGCCTGTGGATGGGGAAAGGGGAGACATGAATTTGACGTAAATGAAGATGATGAGTAGGACGGAGATGAAGGCGATGAGTTGGATGTAGATGAAGATGACTCAATCATCATGTCTCGCTCGTCTTCTTGTTTTGACGATATGAAAGTTGGCAATAGTATAAGTTATGACAGGACATATAAAGCAAGAGAAGAAATGAAAGTTGGCAATAGTATAAGTTATGACAGGACATATAAAGCAAGAGAAGAAGCGTTAGATCTTGTTATGGGATCGCCGAAAGCGCCTTACAAGCTACGACCGAGATTTGGTGAAGCAATGAAGATCGAAAATCCCAGTACGATGAACAACACGAAAACCAAACCATTTCTAAATTGTACTCCATCATGTAATAACATGAAATCCAAAATACCTTTATTTTTTTCTTTTTTTTGGCCATTTTTCGTTTAAGCACCTGTACCAGCAATCAAAAACACATAAAGTTGTCAACTTCAGACAGTAACATATCAATGTTGGCAACAGAAACAATATAGGATGAATGTAATATCCCATTCAAGAAGACATTACATATTTTTATCATAACATAACATCATATGGCTATATATCAGAAGAACCCCAAGAACAGACTGCCAACCCATCTCATAGCCTCGGCACGATGCGAGGAGTGTCCCAGTCAGCCACAATATGGTTGCGGGTAATCTCCTGAATCGAGCGACAGCCACTCAATGCCATGGTCAGCTCGAACTCATCGCGCAGCATCTGAAGCACCTTCCTCACCCCAGCCTCGCCCTCTGCTGCCAAAGAGAACACCACTGGCCTCCCAATCTAACATTGATGAATAAGATATTTGATAAGTGATCATTCAGTCCTCAGCTAGTAGCTAAGTGATTGTCTGATATGTGTTCTTTTTACTTACAAATATGCCAGATGCTCCGAGTGCCAATGCTTTGAAAACGTCTGTTCCACGTCGAACACCGCCATCCAGGAAAACAGGAACTTCACCTCTGGCAGCTTTAACAACCTGAGATCATCAATAGCTGAAAAGATGATGACATGTTTTGTTTCAGGCAAACAAAAGGGACATAGTCAAGTTGTATTAAGTACCTCTTCCAAAGCCATAATGGTTGCAGGGACATAGTCGAGTTGGCGAGCGCCGTGATTTGAAACAATTATTCCAGCAGCTCCACTTTGAACGGCAATCCTTGCTGCAATTTGGAGGCCAAGCATCAGAATACATTAAAATCATCGCAATGAATGTCTTATTATGAATTTACTTACTGTCCTCAGCAGTAAGTACACCCTTCACGAGAATTGGCAGCTTGGTGATGGTCTGGAGCCACTTCACATCCTGTAAGTAAATGTAAAAAGAAGCTTTTTCAATGGTGCTGTCTTGTTTATTTCACTTTGAAGGACATTTTCTTTCTGTTACCTGCCAACTGAGAGTACGGTCAATCTGCCCCGCAACATACGAAGCAAGTCCCGAGTCAGCTGCCTGTAAAACGCACCCCCACAGAAAGAAAATGTTATGAGAACATTGTTGATGGAAGTAGAACTCAGAATATGCAGCCCCAATAATTGTATGAGCTAGATATTTTAGGAATAGATTGTCTAGTTTCTACTATAAATACCTTTCCACTCTACCTAGGTTTTCATCCCAAGAAATCCAAAACACAAAGTGTAGTAGTTTTTACAGAGTGTCTTGTAATCCCTTCTCGATTTGTCTTAATAAAGAGTGCGAGTGCTTCTACAAAGAGTTGTGTTCAACAGAATAGAGTGACATTTCACACTTACCTCGTCCATTTTACCAAGATCCAATCCCTCAAAGTTCTTCAATGTCAAAAATGGTGGCAGAGTAAATCTGCATCAAAAGCCATTTATGTGTGATAAACATGTGTTAATAAGGTTTACTGTCTACCTAAACCAATAACAGCTGACTCAATAAATCCACACACCTGTTCTTGATATCAGCTTCCCTTCGACCAAGCCGTGGAGTGTCCACAGTCAGAGCAATGGCTTTGAAACCAGCCTTTTCAGCTCTTCTCACAAGCTGCGCCACCACATTTCTATCCTTGTACACCTGAATAAGCAATCACATAAATTCGGGTAAAACACATTAAGACTAATTGTATTTTGCAGCATAAGTTATTCATACAGATTGTTCTTACATATAGCTGGAAGAACCGAATCCCAGGTCCAGTGGAAGAAACTTCTTCCACACTGGAAGTAGCCCATGAGGAAAGGGTCTGAAACAATTCAAGAATCACTCGAATCAAGCATAGAAACAAACAGTCCTTAATTCAAAACAATATTATGTACAAAACATTTGAGAGAATAGTAGAACTTTAGACCATAATTGTGCCCGCTGCAGATGCTGCTCTGGCGGTTGCATATTCCCCTGCATTGAAACGACAATATCATTCAGATGAAAACACTGTCCTTGTAGGCATGGAAGTGAAAATCAGCTCAAAAACACCATTATAGACCGACACTGCATTGTTGATGATTATGGATTTATAAGTAAGGAATACATCTCCATTGGTAGGGAAACCCAAAGTAAAGTCATGAGAGCTTATGCTCAAAGTGGACAATATCATACCATCGTGGAGAGTCGTGATTCCTAAAATGGTATTAAAGTCATGCCCTTAATTTAGTCAGGTCAATAAAATCCTCAAGTGTCAAACAGAGAAATTACTAGCCTCGAAGGTATAGTCAAAAGTGATTCATGTGTCGAACAAATGATGTACTTTGTTTGAGGCTACATAGACTTCAGGAGAGGCTCTATGGTGTACTTTGTTTGAGGCTATCTAGACCTCAGGGGAGGCTCTATGGTGTACTTTGTTTGAGGGGAGATTGTTCGGAGGCAGTCCCCACAAAGTGGACGATATCATACCATTGTGTAGAGTCGTGATTCCTAACATGCAATACTAGCTAGACATCAGGGGAGACTCTATGGTGTACCTTGTTTGAGGCTACATAGACCTAGGGGAGACTCTATGGTGTACTTTGTTCGAGGGGAGGATTGTTGGGAGGGAGTCCCCACAAAGTACACAATATCATACCATTGAGTAGAGTCGTGATTCCTAACATGCATAACTGGCTAGACATCGGGATTAGGAAGTTCTTACCTTCAGGGTGAGCCATCTTTTGCATGGCAGTTGGAGCAATCATAATGGGCATTGAAATCTTGAATCCCAACACAGTTGTTGACATGTCTATCTTACTCACATCAATAAGAATACGGGGGCGGAACCTGTCTCAGTGAAAGACAGATTTTCATTCATAATTTTGGATAACAAAGCAACTTTGTATTGGAAAGGACTGATGAACATGGAAAGAAACGTACAAAATCCTGGAAAATGCATTTCTGTTCTCCTTCAGGGTCCACTGGTCCTCTGCGCCAGATGCGTAGTAGTCATAAACCATCTTGGGCAACTTCTCCTTTGCAATAGCCTCATACTCACTGACATTAGTAATCTCCATCTTTCAAACAGAGTACTCAAATCTGTGTGATTCAAAGCCCACCAAATTGAAACCATCTCAGATATTTGATACCAATCTTATCTTGTGACAGTGAATAAGGATTAAGCGATGATTCTCATCAAGACCCAGAGAAAAGGAATGCATACGAATGGTGTTTAAGATCATATAATCGTTGTTTCAATGCTTTTTCACTTTAAAAAACTTCTATCAATCAAGATATGAGTCTACGTGAACCAGAAAACATCGGATTTAATTCATTCATTCGTTCTAATTTCATCGACAAATAGAGAATGAAACAGAAAAGCAAATTCACGGAGCAAATCAGTCCAAAAGAATCAAAACCCATATGAATGAAACAGAGTAGAAACAATCAAAACTGCATGAAACATAAAACTCGAAAGACCCAAATGAATGATCGAACAAGACATGCGTGTAATACCACAAAACCCCAGATAGAGGAAGATGAACAGATCAAATCAAAAGTTGCGGAAGAACTAACATGTAAGCGAGAGAGAGAGAGAGAGAGAGAGAGAGGTAAAGCATACCCTTATCTGTGGCTATGAAAATGAATGAATGGAAGTGATAAAAGGGCTTAAAGATAACGAAGAGAAGAGGGAAAGACGAGCGATCGAGAGAGAGATTGAGCTCTCGAAATGGAGAGTGCGAAAACAAACAACAAATATAGCACAAGAGTGATAGAGACAAAAGGGGGGTGGGGATCAAATTGAGGAAGAGAGAGAGCGGCCACATTGTTTGGATTGGATTTTCAAGGTGAGCGTTTGCAACCAAATCTGTTTCACGGATATTTCTCAAATGGATCGCGAGTAAGAACTTGTGTGGAGGGCGTTTGCAGGAGTGTCAGTTATGCTCAATCCTCGATAACATCCCGTTCTCCTGTGAATGTATGTAAGCAATTGAATTACAATTGCTGTTCCATATGAACTCATGATGATGAAAAATTGGAGGGTGATTGAGAATTTCACAAATTTATGATTCAATTCAATGATTCTTCTATTTAAAGTATGAGCCAATGGGTACAGGAATTGAAATAGATTGGATAAATTATTTTACCAAGCTCGAAATGTTAACTCGAGTAATCGAAATAGAGTAGCTCATGACTCAATGGAGATGGTTGGGTTGACTTGATCAGAAAAAATGTCAATCAGACAAAAAAAAGTCAACCCAACTAAAAAAAAAAAAAACTCACCTGGAGAAAATTTTATAATATATGGTAGTAGGTAGTTTAAGTTAATTGAATTATTGGATGATATGAATATAGCTAAACTCTAAACGTTTTTTTTTAAATGGTAATATTGTAAGCTTTAGTTGTTATTTGCTTTAAATATTTTTTAATTTTATTTTTCACAAAATTCTAACCTTTGTTTAGGGTATACTAAAGTAATTACAAATAAAAGTCGATTTAATATTATTTTAAAAAATTCATGGGTATTTTTAAATTGTGTATTATTAAAAAGGTATTTTTGAATTTTTTTTTTAATTAAAAAATATTTTTGAAGTTTTTAAGTAACTTTCAAAAAATTCAAGATATTTTTTAATAATTTTTCAAAATTAAAAGTTAAAATTCAAGATATTTTTGAAATTTTCTTAAAGTTAAAAAGATATATTTAAGTATTAATGATTTTAATCTATAATTGAAGGAAGAGTATTTTTTAGATTTTTTTTTTTTTTAATTTGAGAATTTTAATGAAAATTTTGAAAAGTTAATACTTTTTTATCTAGTCCAACGGAAATGAATATTCATATTTTTACGTTGTTTCTTAAAAATCAAATAACGAAAGATCATAACATTCAACGGCTGAGATCTTATCTTCTTGGATAACGCACTAAAAGAGCGAACGAAATAAATATACAAAAGAAAAAAAGGGCGGTTCTTGCAAACCCTTGAATTGTAGTTTTAGTCACGTTTCCTCCAATCGCTGCATCGGCGGCCAAAGTTTGCGGTGGTGCCGCTACTTCATCTACTTCGCTGAGGTACTTTCGTCCTTCTGTTTTTGCCTCTGTCGTATTCACGGTGGTTCTTGTTGGCTCTGTGAATTAGGGTTTCGTCTTTTCCCTCCTCTCACCCCAAGGATTCTTGCTTAGCAACGTTCTAATGGTTGGGTTTATTGTTTCGCGTTAGAGGAGGAAGATTTGATTGGATGCGTTTTCATGCAGACTTTTCCTTTCCTTATGCCTTTTTGTTGGCTGAAATGCAGGCAAATTGAAATTGTAAAATGGTGAGTGGGAAGCGACCTTATGGTCAGAGGGACAATAATGGAGACAGTAAGGGCTACAAGAGACGGATTACTGATAGAGATGACTGGGTCGGTGATGAATTGGTTGTTTACCGAATACTGTGTCCAGACGAGGTTATTGGAAGTGTTATTGGTAAGAGTGGGAAAGTGATTAACTCAATAAGACAAGAAACGAGAGCAAAGATTAAGGTGGTTGATCCATTCCCTGGTGCTAAGGACCGTGTTATAACAATATTCTGCTTTGTCAAGGATAAGGAGGAAGTGGATGTTGATGACGAGTTCTATGACAGGCGACCAGTATGTGCAGCCCAAGATGCTCTGCTTAAAGTTCATGCTGCCATTGCTAATGCACTGGCCTCTGCTGGAGATTTAGATAAGAATCAGAGGGACAAGGAACAATGCCAAATTCTTGTCCCTTCAAGCCAATCTGCTAATGTTATTGGTAAAGCAGGATCGACTATAAAAAAGCTTAGAGGCAAGACAAGAACCAGTATAAAAATCAGCCCCAAGGATGCCACTGATCCCATTCATTCGTGCGCAATGGAATTTGATAATTTTGTCATGGTGTGTATGTTTGGCTCTCATTCCATTTTTTTTTTAAAATTTAATATCGCTGTTGATATCATGAAGTTCCAACTTGATACATCCGTTTGTTTTTTCAAATGTAACAATTAATCATCAGCTTGAAATTTCGTGTCTCATCATGCTTTACATTGTTTCAACATTATGTTCAAACGAGAGTCGTCTGAGAGCTTCAGTGAGCTTTACAACTACTTATCTTTGTTATATTTTCATTGCTGCCCATGCCTCTTTGATATTAAATCAAGAACCCTAAACGTCTATCTCTGGTGCATCTTCTTCTTCTTTTTAAAATTTCCTTGTTGACTCAAAGAACAAGATTTTTTTCTTAAAAAAACATTCACTAGTATTTAAAAATTCTACCAAAAACAATGATATTATGTTTAATTCAGTATTTGTTGAGATCCTAAGGACGCAGAAGAGCAGGTTTATTGCACCTTTCTTTACTGCTGAATGTTTTGAAGTGTTTACTTTTTTGTCTGATTTATCTTTTAAGGACTGGGCCTGAGGTGTCCTTCAACATACTGAAAATATCTATGGATATTGTACTATACCTTGGCATAGAGGTAGTTAGCTAGATATTAGTTATCACTTGCAAGACATTACAAGTGTTTCATATTACCTAGAGATATGTGATTTGGTGGACTTAAAATGTTTTTGCTTCTTGAAATTAAGAAATTGATGGTTTGAACAAGCCGGTTCTCGATCAATCTATAGATTCTTAACTTTTAAGAAATGGATCTGGAAACCAATATGTTTTGTAAGCATACCTATCTAACTCACATAAAAGGAGGCTATACTGACACGGGGATTACTTGGTAGTTGTTGTGTAAGAACTTTTATATATTCATGTCCTGCTTCAGAATCCTGAATGAACGCTCACTCTTTGTTTCTGTTTTCTTTTCAATAATTTTTTGGCGCTGTTTGCTGATCTTCAGTACCATTTTTTTTTTTTTTTTTCTATTTGGAGTAGATAGCTGGTGAACCTGAGGGAGTAAGACGGGCTTTATTTGCAATATCTTCAATCATGTACAAATTCCCACCCAGAGAAGAGATTCCTCTTGATACGACTGTAAATGAGGCCCCTCCTAGCATAATTATCCCTTCAGATGTCCCTCTGTATTCTGCAGGAGGACTATATCCAAGTGCAGATCCCATTCTTCCTCCCAGATCTATTCCACCGATGCTTGGTGCTCAACATGTCCAGGACATTCATGATTACCCTGACACTGGGAATACATGGCCTCTTTATTCTTCTCTTCCTGTTGTTTCTGGTATTGGTGGTCATCCTCCATCTGAGGAGTTGATTGTTAGAGTATTATGCCCTTTGGATAACATTGGCCGTGTCATCGGGAAGGGTGGGGGTACCATTAAAAGCATAAGGCAAGCTAGTGGATCTCGAGTGGAAGTTGATGATTCCAAACGTGATTGTGATGAATGCTTAATTACCATCACGTCAATTGAGGTACTCTCTCTTCTCTCACTAAAGCCAAGAAGAGTTTTTCTCAGCCAATGTCTTTAACTGCATGTTGGTCTTATGTACAATTTTCTAGATGGGTTTATTTGCAGAATTTTCGAACACAATATAAATATGCATATGCCCACTCTATATTGTTTGGAAAATTTTAGAAGTGTTCTTTGTAATTTGATTCAGTTTAGTACTTTGGGAAATTGGTTTTTGAGTTTTGATATTCCGCAAGCATTTGCTTCTGCAGCTAATTTTGAGAAGTTTCTCAAATGATGCTTCTTGAAATCAACTTTTGAATTTTTTTTAGAAGACTTGAGTTGTTTTGAGGGGTTTTCCATTGGAGAGGGAAGGACTAAGCCTCAGTCTAAATAGGTCAGAGTTATATAGTTATAAAGATTTAGAACCACGTATAACTCACATAATGATCAAATAAAACTATGTCATTTGTTAAGCTAATAACAAAGGATTTTGTAAGTAATATTGCAAAATGAACTTGGAAAAATGGCCACTGACTTTCTCTGTGTCCGAAGTAGTAGATTTTGCAGAATTCATTTCCATTGCAGAAAAGAAACCTTCAACTGCACACTATCCTTTGTTCTAGTTGAAATGGTTCGCGGGTCATCAAACAATTTGTTTTAGAATTTTAGCATGATATTTAACTTGCATAATTTGTGTGGTGCAGTAGCTTATTGTTTGGTTATTTCATTTGCATGTCTTATTCATGTTGGAACTGATTCGCTATTTTAATGAATACATTGCCCATCTTGATGTTTCATGCCTTTTTCAGTCTTTAGATGACCTGAAATCAATGGCTGTTGAAACTGTTTTGTTGCTGCAAGAAAAGATCAATGATGATGAAGGTGGCACAGTGATTATGCGACTACTTGTTCCATCTAAAGTTATTGGTTGTATTATAGGAAAAAGTGGTTCAATCATCAATGAGATTCGTAAGACAACTAGAGCTGATATCCGTATTTCTAAGGGTGACAAAATTAAGTGTGCTTCTGCCAATGATGAACTTGTGGAGGTTTGCTTTGTGAATCTTAACTAATGCTGAATGCAGTTTTGCTTTCACTACAATTTTCACTTTGAATGTATTTTTGCAGGTAAGTGGTAAAGTTGGCAGCGTGAGAGATGCATTGGTCCAGATTGTGTTAAGGCTTCGCGAAGAGGCTTTGAAAGATAGAGAAGTTGGTTATAACCCTGCTGTCTGTACCGATTCCATGTACCATTCTGGTTCCAGTTTTTCGATGCCGTCTGTCTTGCCTTCTGTTTCTCCTGGTGCTCCACCAATGGGCTATGATCAGAGGGCTGAAAGTGGAAGTGGATTGGGCGCTCTCTCTTCAAGTAGCCTATATGGATATGGATCACTGTCGGTAGGTGCTATAAGCAAACTTTTGTTTTATATTGCAGCACATTAGTACCTTTGTTTTTTCAAATAGTAACATAGGTTTTACTGCGTGTCTTAATTGAAAGAAAAAATTGCTTAATGCCAATGAGATGACAAGTTCAACATTTGATTTGGGTATTTGTGTGTATTCCTTTTTGGGAGAGCAAGATCATTTAGGACGGTCACTTGTGGATCAAATAGTTATGATATATTGAAAGGAATTTCTTTGTTCTGTTTTCTGCTATTTTCTTGCATACTGAAACCCTTTTCTGTACATGTATCAGATGGGAGACAGTGGCTATGGATCCATGTCCTCGTATTCATCCAAGATGTATGGAGGGTCAGTGCACCACCTTATTTATTTAAAAAGTTACACAGTTTTATTGCTTCATTTATAGAGTTTATGTTTTGAATCGTAACCAATGTTTTTACATTGATTGTTTTTATGTCATGAAAAAACATTGATCATTTATTTGTATAGGCTGCCTCCCCCATCGGCTCTTGAGATGTTGATTCCAGCTACCGCAGCTGGTAAAGTAATTGGAAAAGGAGGGGCTAATATCGCTAACATTAGGAAGGTTGGTTTATTGTTGTCTACATTTCATTATTATTGATATCCTTATTTTCCTATGACTTATATGGCCAACATTATGATTATTTAATGACATATTTCTTTGGTCAATTGGAGAACAGTTCTAACATCACACCAAATATATGTTCGTATTATAAAAAAAGCGAAAGAATTCCTAGTTCTCCAATCTCCCACTTGAATTAGTATTTCTTTTCTTTCTTTCTTTCTTTCTTTCTTTTTTTTTTTTTTTTTTTAACGAGAAACATTTTTTTTTTCTTTCTTATAGAGAATGTGATTTTTTTTTTTTCTTTTCTTGTTATGAAGACTTCTTCCTAAGATGCTGAGACATGACGTGACATGGGCATTGTGATACAGCATTTGTTAAAAATTTAGTTCTCTGATGTAATTAACTTGAGTAAAGCTATTAGAATATAAGGATGCTGGTTTCTAATACCTTGCTCATCATATTAGTATGCTTGAGAGATTGAAATGTGTAAAAATATACTGAATATGCTTCAATAAGAACTAAAATAGAATTGCCCCGGTTTGAATGTCTTTATTTTAGAAAGAGCCGTTTTCTCTTTTCCAAGACATATTTCATGTTTGTTCTCGCCCATATTTCTTGTACTTTTAGATTGTTTGAAAGAGCTTTTGGGACTATTGAAACGCTTTTACTTCCAACTCTTTTGCCTAAATGATTTTAATTAGTCAAAAAAGTGAAGGAGATTGAAAAATTAACTCTAGACNTTTTTTTTTTTTTTTTTTTTTTTTTTTTTTTTTTTTTTTTTTTTTTTTTTTTTTTTTTTTTTTTTTTTTTTAACGAGAAACATTTTTTTTTTCTTTCTTATAGAGAATGTGATTTTTTTTTTTTCTTTTCTTGTTATGAAGACTTCTTCCTAAGATGCTGAGACATGACGTGACATGGGCATTGTGATACAGCATTTGTTAAAAATTTAGTTCTCTGATGTAATTAACTTGAGTAAAGCTATTAGAATATAAGGATGCTGGTTTCTAATACCTTGCTCATCATATTAGTATGCTTGAGAGATTGAAATGTGTAAAAATATACTGAATATGCTTCAATAAGAACTAAAATAGAATTGCCCCGGTTTGAATGTCTTTATTTTAGAAAGAGCCGTTTTCTCTTTTCCAAGACATATTTCATGTTTGTTCTCGCCCATATTTCTTGTACTTTTAGATTGTTTGAAAGAGCTTTTGGGACTATTGAAACGCTTTTACTTCCAACTCTTTTGCCTAAATGATTTTAATTAGTCAAAAAAGTGAAGGAGATTGAAAAATTAACTCTAGACACAGCTTATTATTTTGTTGTTATGCCATTCTGGGTACTGAGTATGTACACTCTTCATTGTTCAGATATCAGGAGCGTTGATTGAGATTTCAGACTCTAATTCATCTCGAGGTGATCGTATTGCTCTAATATCTGGCACATCTGAACAGAAGCGCGCGGCAGAAAACTTGATTCAGGCATTTATTATGGCTACATAAAATGGAAGATGACTACATGTTTGGAGGTGACTAGATGAAAATCTTCCATTTCTGTTCATCCTCGGTAGATCTCCCTAGGTTCAGTTCTGGAGAGGGTGCCTCTTCTAGCCTCCAAATTCTCTGAGTTTTTCCCTTCAAGTGCTTGTCAGGATGTGGGAGGATCTACAGAAGGCTCATATCTAGGGTTCCTAGAGCTTTTGTTTCTTATTCTATTCTTCTTCTGTGGATTCTTAGAACTTTTAGGATCTTTCCTTTCATACTTGTATGTCTGGCCTTATCTTTTATCAATTGGGACTTCATCTCATTTCCAATGCTGTCGTACTCATATTATATGATGATTATGCCAGATGAGTTCCAGGATGGTCGTTATCTCAATCTTATAACTGTTCACAATATTTTTCTGTCCACTTTTTCTCCTACTCAGTTTCTTGGTGGACGAAGATCTCAATCTTTGATCATTATTCTCAATGCAGTTGGTATTGCTCTTACCTATTATAGATCTTTAACTAAGACAATTAACCTCAATAGAAGAGAGATTGTTTCGAGAACTAAACTAAAGTTGTCATTGGAGAAGTTTCTCTCTTGATTCCTTGTTCTGTACTTCATATGATCGTTCCTTATATTTTAGTAGGTTGGTGCTAAATAGCACCATAAATTCTGCGTTTTTTTACCTCTGTTTGATAATTTGTCTTCTTTTGTGTCCTTTATTAACAGCCAATTCCATGTTTTATGCTCTATAGACATCTGCTGGCCCTGAGATTCCTTGGATATGTAGTAGCTTCAGGGTGTGAGTAGGTTCATTCCCTGAATAATGATTCCCTAATAATATGATCCTTCCATTTTCTTGAGAGAACGACTTTGAGACCATTGTCATTGGAAGAGAGGATTTGTTACTCTTCACTTCTGGAGGGAAGTTTCTTCGAATGTCTTAGTTGATGCTAAAGTGTACTAGTTGATGCTGAAGTGATGTTTGGCATGAGCTCTATCTCCTTATATGTCTTGAAAACAAGGGCCTTTTCCATTATAGAAGATTTTCGTTTTTTGAAGAAAACTATTTTAAAAATGGTTTTCACAGTGTTCTCAGAGTTGTGTTTTGGAAGGATTTCTTCTTTGTTGTTCCTGTCAACCTTTTTCTCAACTCGAGCAGAAAGGTTTTTTATACTTTTTACACCGTTCTTTTTCAAATCTTGCATACAACCTAAAACAAATTCTTACATGCATACACACAAACATTTCTGTTACCTTTCTAAACTCATCTTTTGTCTGCTACTATTTATGAATTATCCAATTGCTAAATGGTTATAGTTAGCCTTGAAAAAATAATCAAGAGGTTTGAAATGACAGTACTTTTCAGTTTTCTGTCCCTGGAAATTCCTTTTGATAACATTCTTTCATTTCCTCTCTTCTGATGACATCCTTTCATTTCCAGCCAATAAAAATTACTAGTGTCAAGAAGGCATTATTGATGAATGATTGGTTACTGGTTAGGCGCACTACAGTAGGGTATTTTAGAGATTCAGTAAAATGTTACCAAAACCTTGGATCATCTTGTGTAGATTCTTTAATGCCTTCCAAGGAATTTGCCTTTAGGGTTGTTGCTTAGTCATTCCTATCGATATCATGGGAAGAAATCATACGAGTACATGCAACCAAACCATAGAACCATTTTAAGTTTGAAGCATCTCCCTAGTTTATTCATGGAAAAATTGCTTCTGTTAAATTGACTACACCAAATTATCTCACTTATGATTATCTAATGTTTGCCTGAGCGTCCACCCTGTTGAAAATTCTATGAACCGTTTGGAGCATATAGGTTCATAACCAAAAACCATTGAGTTTTGAAACCGGTGGGCTGCTTGGTTGGAATAAAAAACTCAAGGTTTCTGAAGCCTGTGTTTGGAGTGAAGGGTTGAGTTTGGTTAATTTGCTTCTTTTGCCACCCTAATTGTTAGGATTTTTTCAATCCCCAATTTTGTGATCCTTTATTATGTTTTTTTGGTTAGAACCCTGATTGTGCCCTTTGAGAAGTCTGAATATCTTGAGAATAGAAAGGTCTGGAAAAATGGGAGAACATTGGATGAAAAATTCTGTGTAGCAAAATGCAGTCTTGATTAACCTAGGGATGCTGGATCATGTTGTAAGACCCATAGTGAATTCTTGATTTTGATATCAACTTCAAATTCCATTTGTTGTGTTGTTTGTTTAAATTATGAAGTTAATGTAGCATTCTCTTGTATAGATTGAAACTGTCCACTCGATTCGATCGTGAAGGACATAGAAAGGAATAATTATATCTCGAATCCGTTCTTTTTTTCTATTTAGGGAAGGGAAAGAAACCAGTAATTGAATAGTTCCCAGAAATGATTTGAGGGCAAGGTATCTGCATTTTATGAATCAGAACATGTGCTACTAAGTTTCTCTCACGTTAAAGCTAGTTGTCATTCTTACATTTCCTGATATACTTTCAATATCTGTTCATATGAGTTTATCAACAGGAAAAGACTGCACTACTTTGAGACGAAGAAAAAGGGTTCGCAGGTGAACCATATTTAACCGTTGATGCTATTTCTTAATCAATTGGGTTATGCTCGAATAGGCGTAGGAAATGATTTCTTGTTGAGTCACTGGTTATTAGCTATTTGAACATGCTCGAGATCTAACCGTGTCATTTTCAGGAGCACATGTAAGCTAAGATTTAAAGTTTTAGCTTTCAAGGAATAGAAAATTTATGCATGAGAGACACTAGCGATGGTCCTGCCCATTGCTTTCTCTTGACATTTCTGGGACCATTTATCATGGTTGGCTTGGACTTCTTTTGGACCAATATTATATTAAATTCTTTTTCACCCTTTATTCTTAAAAAAAAAGAAGTAATAAATGGTAATTGAATTAACAGTCATAAATGCTCCTAATTACTGTTTAGTCTTATTAAAAAAACAGTAATAAAGAGAAAACTACAAAAAGAAAGAAAATCGCTAATTAATTTGATGCTTTTATGGCTGTCTCTGCGTGTGGGTCAGCACGTGTCTATTTGTGTTTGAAGAATTCAAGGCCAAGGCCCATAATCATTTATTGCCTTTAAATTTAACCTTTCCGTGTTAATTAATTGATTCAGTTAAAAAAAAATATTACTGCTTTTTTTTATTTAATTTTTAATTCAATAAATAATTAAATCAATTTTATTATTTAAAAATGATGTGGAGATCCATAAAATAAAATAATGCATGACAAATAAATAATGGAAAAGCTTTATTTTATTTTTATTATCACAACTGGAAAGTTTTTATAATTATATTTTGTTGGATCTAATACACATGTTATTTTTATATTATGAAAAATACTTTGGATAATTAGTAGTTGTCATGTTTCAACGGATTCATGAATTAGTTAAATTAGTTGTCCTAAATAATTAGTTGAGCCTACAAATATATACAAATTAATAAGGGTGTTATTAAATTATAATTATATTTAAGGTTGGATTAAGTATTAATCAATTAATTTTAAATTTATAATGTTTTAATTTAAATGGAAAATAAAGAAAAGAACACGGCTCATTAAAAGATAAAAGGACAGCGAATATTATGCATTCTTTTATTTATGCTTTTCTTTTTTTATTTAAAATAAGATAAAATAAAAGGGAAAAATGTAATTTCATGAAAATTGCAAAATAATGGAATTTTCTCCGAATATTGCTCTCACTAACAGAATATATTAATTTTCGGTCCATAAGGACAAAATCGTGGATCCATCTCAGCCCACCATTTCCTATCTCTCTCTCTTGACCTATAAAATTAGGGTTTCATCCGTTTCTTCTTCTTTCTCTCTGTTGCCGAAGCTCCGATCATGCTCCTGCACTTCGTTTGAGATCCATCTCGCTGTTCACGAACTTTTCAGTTTTCAGTTTCTTTTTCTCTGATCTGAGCTGTATACGTTGTTTCTTCACTCTTGACAATGTCCTGTTCTTATCTACGCCCTGATCCGCACTCTAGAATGTATTCTATACACGACGAAGATGTTCTTGGCCAGAGCTATAGCCGTTGTAGCTACTCTGAGGATTACTTTGATCTTCTTCCTGACCCGCTGCTGCTGCTGATTTTCAATAGGATCGGTGACGTTAAGGCCCTTGGACGTTGCCGTGCAGTTTCTCGAAGATTCCACTCGATCGTCTCTCAGGTTGATAACGTTGTTGTTCGAGTTGACTGTGTGATTTCTGATGATGATTTCTCGTCCGGTTCTTCGTCTGCTGAGAAGTCTCGAAGTGCTTTTTCGAACCTGTTTCGTATGGTTCTTGGAGGCATTGTCAAGCCGCTTCAGGCTATAGGTCAGTTTTTGGGTCCGAAACGGGTGAGTTCCTCTGTGTTGAGTTCTGTTTCGTCGTCTTTGTCAACTTCTTCGCTTGCGGTTGGGAGGGAAGAGGACGGGGAGGGTGGTCAAAGTGGTGTTACCCATCACTCGCCTACACAGGTTCTAAAGAATTTTAACGAGATTCGGCTCCTTCGGATCGAGCTTCCTAGCGGTGAATTGGGTATTGACGACGGGATATTGTTGAAATGGCGAGCTGATTTCGGATCAACTTTGGATAATTGTGTGATCCTGGGTGCCGCGTCGGTGATTCACACTGGATCCTTCAATAAGCACGTTCAAGAGAATGGAACTGATGGGTTCTGCTCTGGAAATGGTGCAGCTGCCGACGACAGCGGGAGTATACCCGAATCCTTTTATACTAATGGAGGGCTAAAATTAAGAGTAGTTTGGACGATTAGCTCTCTAATTGCGGCTTCGGCGAGGCATTATTTACTGCAGCCGATTATTGCAGAACATAAAACTCTGGATAATTTAGTTTTGACTGATGCAGATGGACAGGGCATGTTGTGTATGAACAAGGATCAGCTTGAGGAGTTGAGAGTAAAGCCCTTATCGGCTTCAACCGCTTCGAAGAGGACGCTTGTCCCTGCTCTGAATATGAGGCTCTGGTATGCACCTCACTTGGAATTACCTGGTGGGACTATTCTGAAGGGGGCTACACTTGTTGCGATACGTCCAAGTGAGCAGTCAATGACAAAGAAAGATGCCTCTGATGGATCATGGCTTTCAAATGCTTTCGAGGAACCTTATGGAACCGCAGCAAAGATACTGGTCAAGAGGAGAACTTACTGTCTTGAAATGAATTCTTTCTGATAACTTCAACTGGATCTGAGGTATTTCTCTTTCAGCTTGCACATGCCTCACCCCCAAATTAATAAAATATAGTTATTGGTTCACTAGGATTGTTAAGGAAGCCTGGTTATGGGGTATCTATCAATTTCCTGGTCTATCACTATATGTTTGTGTTGGCAACTAATTATGCTGTAGATTCTTTTATATTTTTAATTGTGCAGGTCTGCTTAGATTTTTCTAATTAAAATTTTCGCAATTTACAAGGAGACATGTTCCTTATAATCTGGATATTAAATTGGGCGAGTTGTTAGTTCAACATATGTAATTTTTATATTGTGAGGTCGTTGGGTCGAAGTACAAAAAATGTTTGCCATGATTTTTATGTTCTATTTGTAGATGTTACCCATTCACTTGGTCTTTAGTACTTGAACAAAACGTTCATATTGCCTGGGGTGGATGGGGAAATAATATACAGGGCAGTCGTTAAATCTGACTAAGATTTGATTCAGAGTTAACACTTGAGTTCAATGTGAGGAATTAGTTCAGAATGACTTGTTTTAGGTCATTATCCCAAAATTCAATATCTATATTCTGCTTTCTTTATGAACTCTGCATTCATTTAGCCCTTTTTTTCGTTCTTTCTATTCACTTCTTGTTTATCATTTAAATCCCTGTACCCAATATCCAGATAAAGGGGAAGATTGATAGTGGGGGGAGTGCATGTTTTGGAAAGTAGGATTGGCGGAAACACCTTGTTTCATGGATCACCAAAGTGCCCATGTATGAGGAAGCCTAATCGCAATGCAGCATTCTCAGCAGCTAGTTCATGGTTGATTTTAGATTGGAAGGAATTAGAGTGAGATAATTGACATCCCTCCCTCCCTCCTCTACTTGGCCTTTATTCGTTGTAAAAGCCCTTGTTGTGTAGTGTTATGTTTTCTTATATGTGAATATGATCTTAGTTCTATCAATTAATTGCATCCTAATTGAATTGTCATGTTACACACTCTTAATTCATTAAGGAGTTTATGAATTATTGGTAGAAATCCTCAAATCTGAAACCTTAGAACTTCAGTGCCGGAATTCATTGACCTTTCCGTATTGAATTCTTCAGCAACCTTAAATTTGGCATTGGAAGCCTCAAATAGTTTTAGGGTCAAAATAGACTTGTCTGGAAGGGGGGAGGGTCTACATTTCTATGTACTGGCTTCCTTCCCCCACTCGTTTTTATCCCCTTTCCCTTTTTGTTTTCTCACGCTCCTTCCTCTTCCCTATCCTTTTCATCTGTATAGCTGACTCGGTTGATGGCCCCCCCTCGCCCACTTGCTATCTGTATTCTTCTTATGGTCATCCTTCGTCGTCGGCAGCTCCTCTCCCGCTGAGAGAATACAGAAAGAGAGCCAAAGCGAGTGGGAAGAAAGGAGCTAGATTGGAGCCAGAGGAAAAAAAATTAAAAAATACTTGATGTTGCCAAAGGTTAATCAGGATCATATATCTCATTTTGGTGTGCTTTTTTAGTTCATTCATACAAAGATTTAGAAGAATAAAAACTAAATTATGACAACTTTAGTCTGTTTTACTTTCAAACGTCAATATTTGATACTTGACATTTTACAAGTGTTTCAAAAAAAATTTCAAACAATTATTAGAATGTTGAGCGAATAGAAGGTAATTTGAAAGTTTCCAAATGAAGGACAAAGTTTAGGTACATTTTTTTATAGTTTAGCCGAGAAGAAACGATGAACACTGAACAAGTGTGGAGTGGACAATGGAGCATGATGTATGTTTTGAAAAACAATCTCCTCTGATGATGTGAAAAGGTTTTAGAGTACTGTAGAGTCTTTGTCCACTGCGCGTTTAGGACTGATTTATTGCAGAGTGATAGTGACTTGCACTTTGTTCGTTATGGATTGAAAGAAGCTATCAAATACTACTGACGAATAAAATAATGAGGGTTTCGAAAGGGAGATTTGGGGGGCAGGAGCTCCTAATGTCCCCTATAATCACTGCCTGTCATTGTTTGCTGGACCATTTTGTGGGCTGAATAATTAAGTTCATAATAACCCATCATTATTGGTCTGACAGCAAATTAGCTGTCCGTGGATTCTGCTTCTTAACTGTTGATCACATGGAATTAGAATTGATTATTGATTACTATTGATAAAAACCGTGTGCCTGCAAAAAGACAATTGGATGTTTTGGCGATTGCTTGGCCAACACATGGTTAGTTCAATGAAAGCTAGCTATCACCATCACTAAGCCAGACGTGAACATTGCGCTAAATAATAAAAACAGACCTATACTTATCATTCTTGGGATCACATTAAAAGTTCCCAAAATGAAGCCTAATGCATATTAATGCCATGTGAGAGAACATTTGTAAAGTACTGATGTTCAGAGTACTAATGAGCTGAAAACTAGCACAATAAATCACTTTTTAATGGGTAGAGTCAAATATCAAAGTGATGCACTCTTCATCAAAGTGTTCGTAATTGAAGTATATGTATGCTAAAAGCACTCAGAAGTCAGCTTAAAACATAATCAAGCAAGTTGATTAACAATGGCGGATTCTGTTTACATCCATGAGGTAGTTGTACTTTCAGTCAAGGAATTCAAGTAGATCGTATTTGGAGTCTTTTAATCATTCAATCCCATCTAACTAAAGAATCTTCTATGTAATCAGGGGAAAACACAGATTAATCCAGAAAAGAGAGGAAAAAAAAAAAAAAACAGGTTTTTCTCTGAATTAATTTGTTTAGACGATGGGATTTTATTCAATAAGAAACCAATACAAAACAACCCGCAAATCAAGGGGAGAAATTTAAGGAAAATTCAAGTGCTCAAAACACCGCAAATAACAGCTATCAAAACAAAGCTAGCAAAGATTTCAACACCACACGTGAAACAATAAGGGAAATTACATTCACAATCTGGCAAAGAGTTTTCCAGACACCAAATACTTACGTTTTAAACTGAAACCTATCCCGTGGTGCAACCAAATAGCAGAACCTGCCTCAGCTTCTAGTCTTCCTTCTTGCGCTTTCATATTCCTAACATTCAAACATTATTTTCATTATCGTAAATGAACATGTTTTTTTTCATAGGAAAGGGGAGCTCTTGTAAAGTTCAATCAGAAAGTGGACTGACAAAAGTCTACAACACAAGTTAAGATATATACGTAACCACTTCAAGTAGTCTCTAAAATGAAAAATTAGATATAATAATGACAACTCTTCTAATTAGGTCCAACACAAATGTAACAGATATCTTAGACGTTTTCAAGCTTTAGGAGAAGAATGTTGGTTTACTCAAGCTGAAAAGGTCAAAGTGGACTAAGAATAGTGGAATTAAAAATAGTAAAGAAGAATCTTGTGCCTAAGCTGTAGGCATGGGGTTAGAGTTTACTAAATGTAGCATATACAGGGTTAAAGTTTCTCATCCTCCCTAGGGTGAGGTTTATTTTTACTAAAATGGCCAAGTTGGTGTTTTGTAAGTGGGACTTATTTTTAATGCAGCCATTCTTGAAGAGGTTACGGATAGGAGAAAATAGAATAATCTTTGAATCATGAGCAAACTCAAAAGAGTAGATATTACTACAAATAACTCGACATTTGCAAATTACACCTTTTACATGAAACCACAGGCATTGCAGCATAAATTTTGTGAAGCTGTAAAGTTTTATTTTACACTCACAGTGCAAGTTTCAATCAGTCTTACAAATTTTCTGAACTTTCATAGAATTTGAATACATAATTTAAGAGCTATTCTTAAATAGTTCTTGAATAAAAGAAAGTGTATACATTACAAAATTCATGTGTATTCTTTAATTTTTATCTTTTGAAGTGCTAAAGACTTCCGGTTAATGTTGTTATGTTTAACATATGAGATAAAACATTTATAATAATGCAATACAAAAAGTAAAAGACATTTATGAAAATCTAGGGACCAAGAGAGAATTTAAAAATATAAAAATCAAAATTAAATAGCTCTAGAAACCAAAGCATTTAACACCTATCCACACGAATCACCTCTATGGATTTCAAATAACCTATATACGGGGTAAACGCCATCTCTCTATTCAGATAAAGCCAACTTCCACACTCTGATGTATGAACTCAAGAACAAAGCTAAGCGACCTTCCTTAACCAACTTTCTAGGAACCTATTTGTAGGAGCATTTAAGCTCTTCAAACGGCATCTTATATCCTGATTGGATAGCATTCTAAAAGCATAGAACCCAACATTCTTAAGATAATCAAATTTACTAAGTAAGGAATATAACTTCATTTACGACTCTTTCTATATGAAGTCGTGGCATAGTAGGTGGGAGTCATGAAGATGGACAAAGAAACAACTTGAAAGTTTTTACCGAGATAATATCATCTAAAAGTTATGAAAATAATTGAAACCTACCACTTTCAATATATAACACTATTTTATATAGTCATATAAGTCATAGTCAAATCACTTTTCTGTTTTCGGTTTTCCATTTTACTTTTAAGGATTATTTTGAAACAACTTAAAAGGGAACAATCCAATATGGTAGGTCACGTCGAAATGAATTATGATGTCCATATGATAACACTATCAAGTTATGCACAAAATATCTTCAGTCAAACATGAAAAGGCGTGACGCTCTTCCTATTGGCCAAATATAACACTTCTATTTTTTTTAATAGCAAAATTTGAGCTTGAGTAGAGTAATAAAGAAAGGTCCTATCAACTGTGATAATCTGACTGCCGAAGCAAGATCTCATACTGACATCAACTAGTGTAGAGTAAAATAAATCAAAAGAGAAAAAATCTGTAGAAAGCAGCCATTATTATGTCCATGTGTGCGTGCATGGAGTTTCCAGAGTTTTAAGTCGGGTTATCGTAGTCTCAATGAGAAAAGAGCATTTATTTCCCAGCGTCAAGACCCATTCGAACATCTAACACTTAGAGAAGGGACGACAGGATAGTTGAGCCCGAGGCCACCCTCGCCGGTTAACGGCCCTTTTTCTCTCAAGTATATAAAGCAAAATCTATTGAAGTGCGTTATTTCCACTAACTGGGATGCACATGGCACAACAAATAGAAAGCCTCGCCTTTCTCGTTGCTAGGGAGAAGGGGAAGCAACAGGAGGAGAGAAACAACCTAGGTGATATCCAACCATACCCATTCACAGTAATCTAGACAGGATTCATTTTTGGGGATTTTATTTTTTTCGAGACCATAACCAAACCTTTGTCCAATGCTCTACATTTTTCAAGTCTACGAAGAAATCAAACGGCCAATGCTATTAAGAATAACATAAATTTAGAAAGAAAAATAATAGCGTTCTCAAGTTTTGAAGCTTACCAGGAAGAAGATACGCTGAGAGATATATGCTTTACGAAGAGTTCAGTTCTTTCCTTTTCCTTTCGGTTCTGACTGACGGTTTCCGCCTCCATAGCAGAGTTGCAAACGGCCGTCAAATGCAGGCGAAAACTGATAATGGTGATGATTTTCCAGTGCTGGAGCAGCCGATGTCGCCGCTCCAAAGAAGAAAGGTAAATTAGATCCGTCAACAGGAGAAAACCTCTGGATATGAGGCAAAAGAGATGAATTGGACTGAAGGGTCCCCCTATAATAACCCGGAAGGTTGGAAGAGATAGTGAAGTTAAGGTTGTAGTCGCTGCCACCGGTCGGTTGAGTTGTGACCACGGGAACTATATTGCCATCGGGAACAAATGAGAAATGATGAAGCTGCTCTGTATTATTGTCACCAGCTGAGACGCTATTAAATAAGGGAGTGCTTGACATGGTTTGTGGCAAAGAAGTTCCCAAATTGATTTGTTCGGAAAAGCCCGAAGAGTGATGAGATCTCGAAGTGGACGTCTCAAGAATTCCCGAGCTGAAGTAATCCATCGCTACGGTCGACGGCTGCCACTGCCTTTCAGCCGCCACGCCAGCGTCCCCATGAGCTGAAACGGTTGCAGCACAGCCAGCGAGTAGCTCGGTGAAAGATGAGTTTTGGGTCATGGAGGTGAGATTATGATCGGCAATGCGAGAGGAGTCTTGTTCTTTTTCCTTTTCCTTTTGTGCTCTCTCCCTTGCTCTTTCGCGAGCTTTGAGACGGTTTACTCGAACTTCAGATCGCGAGAGAGACAAACCTGAACCCTTGCTGGTTTCAGAGTTACTACTGCAAGCAGATTTGGACAGAGAAACATGTAATTGGCTTTGATTCTGCTCGGCTAAGTCGAACGGCCCGGGTTGATCAGTAGCACTAATCTTTTCGCCACTCAGCTGCTTCGGAGTTTCTGGAAAAGAGGTATTCAGCGAAGGCAACTCCGTTATTGCATCTGCGGCCGCTTTGATGAGCCACTCGACGGCCTTGCTTGGTTGATCAAAACCCAACCGATCTTGAAGATCGTAGAATTGAATCGCCGTCCCTACCGATAACCGAACCCTTCGGTCTCTCAAGCCCTTTGAAGTCCACACCTTGCTATGCCTGTCCTTCCCGCCAGAAGCTCGAGAAACCCTAATAATCCGGGAGTGGTGCCACCCACGGAGCTGATTAGCATCATCATCAGCTCCTCCACGGACAACTCCAGCAGTGCTACCGCCAACCCTTTTAGATTCTTTGTCTTCTTCATCCTCCGGGTGAATGTTCTCAACCCCTTTAAATCCTATCTTAGTGGAGTCGCTACTTCTACCATTTGCTAACCTTGGAAACTTACGCGGTTGTTCTTGAATATTATCCACCACCTCCATGACACTTTCATTCCTTAACTACTCAAACAAAGATCCGTAAATGGAGACCCCTTTTGACCTTTGACAGGTGCTCTTTATCCCTTGTTTTATTTCCACCTCTTCAGAGAGGGAAAGAGGGGCTTTGTGCAGGTTGTCTAGAGAGAGAAATAAGATGCGCCAATGTTGAGCTGCAACAGGTGGGGTGTTTGTATTCTGTACATATTGATGACTGGTAATTCAGGGATTACTTCTTCACTTTGTGCTGTCTGTGTAGTAATTAAAATGGCTTCTTTTACCCTTCGTTATATCGCAATCTGTAGTCAGCACAGCAGGCCGCTCTTTCGTTCAAAACTTTCTAAAGTTGCAGAAATTGTGTGCTCTCCAAAGGCAAAAGACGCTGCCTATCTCAGGCCTCGCAGTCTCACCTCCTCAAGTCTGCAAACCTCGTTTTAAAACCTACAGAAGGAGAGAGAGAGAAATGACACCCCGCCTCTTAAAAGCATTTCTTAAAGAAGATAAGCTTTTACAAATCCGTAAAATACCCATTTTAAACAGAAACTCCCTCCCTTCAGTCCCTTTCTCACTGTCAAATACGGCTTAATCTCACCTTCTTTTTTCGTTGTTTCTTTTTCTGTACAGAACTTGGAAAAATCTTTGAAAAAAAAAAGTAGAGTTATAGAGCAAGAACTCACGGATCTGAGCTAACAAGACTCTCCCCTCGCGCAGTATTTAAAGCTTCATCACTGGTTCTAAAAATGGCAGACATTCACATTAACACGACAACTCGTCAAATATATTTAAGATTTTAAAACAAAACAAAACTAACAAATTCATGTTTCCAAATTATCCACACAAGCACAAACAAGAAACTATTAAATTTATCAAGCTGAGGACAATGTTGGGACCGGGGAACCGATTACGCATACATCAATTATACGGGTGACAGGTGTTTACATCTCAGAGGCAAGACCTAAACCTAGATTCACATAGCTTGGTGTTCGTATATATTTTTAGAATTTCCTCAAATCGCTTACCTACATAGAAAAAACGCTACAGATCTGCAATCTCTCGAACCAAAATTACTCTCCAACAGTAGAAATCATCTTCTTCATACTCAAAATTCCACTTTAAAACAAAAACAAGAACCAAAAACAAACTCAACAAAGCCATCAAAAAATCAAACACTCGATCACAAAACAAAATTAACCACTACGGAATCCCAAGCCTCGATTCAATTCTTCTATCTAGGTCATCGTTCTTCGAACAACATATATACCTCGAGTGAAAAGAATGCAAGACACAGAAAATCCTGCAAGTAGCTCAATCTCAAATACTGCCATGGAAATTTTCTTCTCCTCCGCTTTCTGCAACTACAAGTAACACAAAATTTCACACCAACCACATCACGTCTCGATACCAGTAAATGAAAAACTAAACTCAACAAAATCGAAGTTCAGATGATCGATTAATCAATTCTCACCGTAACAGATACAAATACCGAAGAATTCCATGGAGAAGAAAGAATATATAATGTCTCCACTTCAAATCCTGAAACAAAACGGTCGATTCCACAGTTCGGGAAGACAGAAGACAATAAACGGCGGGAAAAATCGAGAGAGACCAGGAAAGAGAATTGTGAAATGAAAGCGAAGAACTGCAGAAATGAAGAAGAAGGGAATAAGTGTGAGTTTGTTTTTCTTTTCTTTTATTTAATTTTTTTTTTCCTTTTTTATTTTTATTTTTTTAGGGAGGGGGTCACCGGACTTATCGGGAAAGCTCCGACACTCCGCCGTTCCTTGCTTTAAATATGCCCCTCGTTCTTATGGATTTTTTCCCCTAATTTCTTTTTTTAAAAAATCAAGATACTCTACTTTAGCTTAATATCCTTTTTAAGAAACGTATTAAATTTAATTAAATATTAACTTTGCATTAAAAAATAATGGTGCCACCTTATGTCATAGAATTAAATCCAACACCCTATTTATTAAACCCAAGAAATAATTATTATTATGGTTAACAATATAGCTTTTAAATCCACCTACCTATTTATAATAATGGTAGTTACATTATTATTATTATTATTTTGTCTATATAATTTTGACTTATTGTTAATTTAATTATTATATTTGGACCCTTTTCACCTCTTTATATATTTTTTTATTTATATAATTGAAATTAATTTAAATTTAGAATTAAATAGCAATTTAGATTGGAAGGCACGTAGGTTGTGTCAATTTCCAATTTCCAAGTACTTGGATTTTTTTTTCTTTAAAGTAAATAAATTTGATTTAAAAAAAATGTGAGTGTCTCTCTCACCTCCATTTTTTTTTCCCATTTTTCAATCAAGATAGAAATAGAAACATTGTGCCTTTTTTTCAAGATCGAATCATGTGGATGACGTCATCACTGTTTTTTTCGTTGTCCATAAATAAGGTGTCCGCATTCTTATCAACGACAATAATTTTGAGGAAAATTAATTTTCCTTTTTTCTTTATTTTAATTTAAAAGAATTTTGAATCGAGATTTGAAGTGGGTTGGACTGTTGTCCCAGACAGTCCAAACAAAACTCACAACCTAACTCAATTCTCTATTCTTTAAGCAGATATTAATAATTAAAATCTCGTAAAATTTAAATATCAAACATTTTACTAATTGTAACACATTATAAACGTTAAATATTTTTAATATACTTCATACTAGAATTGAGTTGAAATTCTGTGTTTTAGGTTAGCCGAATTTGAATTGAATAATCTGAGTTGGTCGGATTATCCAATCATATAAAAACCCTCGAGCTTAGTCAATGGTGGGGATGGACATTTTATTACATCAAAATGCATTGAATGGGTAATAAATTTATTGCATTTAAACCTATTAAACTATACTAGCTTCAATTCATTGGCGTATAAATATACTCCTAATTTAATAAATTTAATTAGCCATTATAATTAAAAAAAAATTAAAATGTAGATTATAATTTAAAAAGGGAATTTATATATAAAATGGAGACGTATAAGCTTAATATAAATTGAATTATAATATCTTCGCATGAAATATTATTCTTAGGTTAAAAAAAATGATGTTGTAGTGGCATTGTTCGTAAATTATGAGTCAAGGAGGGTTTAATTGAGAGGTGTTTTAAAAGTGGTGTTCGTGGAGGAAAAAGATTCGTGTTTATGTTAATTTTTTATATATTTTTTTTAAACACTTGGTGATAGAGGAATTAGATATATAATTAATTAATTAGGAGGATTAATTAATTGAATTTAACGTACTGGTAATTGGGATATTCCATTGCTAATTAGGATATAAACTAAACTGTCCGTACAACCAATAATGTGTCTTGTTGCTTCCCATTTTTGGTAAATATTGCTTAAACCTTGTTATTAGTATTATTGGTAAATATTGCTTCCCATATTTGGTAATATTTAAATATAAATTATAAAATATGTTTTTATATAATATTATATTATATTATGAGATTTAATAAAACATTTTACACTTTTCAATAAAAAATTATAATATAAAATATAAATTATCAATTAAAGAAATAATTTAAACTCTCCAAACTCAAACCCACCGCTAATAAATATTGTTTGCTGAGCCTTACGATTTTAAAATTCTTCTATCAATGAGAGATTTTCACACCCTTCTAAGGATTGTTTCGTTCCCCTCTAAATGGTTGTGGGATCTCGTAGGGGAACAAATTTTTTATCATAATGAGCCAAAGCGAATAATATCACTAGCGGTAGATTTAGGTTGTTACAAATGGTATCAGAGCCAGACACAGGGTGTGCTAACGAGGATTCTTGCCACCAAGAGGATAGATTGCAAGATCTCAGATCGATTGGAGAAAGAAACGAATAACTCTTTATAAGATCATGAAAACTTGAGTTATTACAATAATTACTATGATATATATATATATATATATATAACTTTGGAAGAGGTTAGGATTGATATAAATAATTAAATTGAGGTTAATTATCCGTAAAACGTTGGTAATGATGATTAATAAACAATTAGGTTTAAATAATAAGAATGCGAGGGCGTGTACACGGAAACCAAAAACGAATCACTTGCCGGGTAAAAAGAAGCCGACATTAAAATAATACACCCATAATATTTTCTTCTATTTTTATAATACACCCACTTTTATTTATTTTAAAAATATATTTATGCACACTCCCTTCAAAACCCCCTTTTCTTTACGTACCTAGCACCATTTGCATAATTATTTATAATTTTTGGTGCCCAACTGTAATTTAACTTATTCTTATTTTAAGTTTTAACAAAATAATATTCAAATTTAATAATAAAAATTATTTTTATTTAAAAGGAGCTAAGGAGATAGGTTTGATGTAGATGTTGAGGGTGGTGATTGGTGAATGCTGGTGGGGCCCAGAAGATGGCACGCTCGAGGCAGGGGCACGTGTCGGTGTCGAGAGCGAGTGGGCTCGCTTCTGAATGCCAACATAAAGACCCACTACACGTGTCATGGTCACCCTAACCCTAAGCATATAAACCTTTTCTTTTTCACACAATTTTTTTAAAAACTTTGGTTAAATTAAAGTTTTAAAATATTAAAAATGTAATAAAAATTTTAATTTTGAATTCCGTGTTAATGGTTGGCTAAATGGCTATTTTTAAAATATCAAAAAATTATTACATTTTTAGCTAGTTTTTGTAATTTATGTCTTAGTGGGTTTTGGGCCGTGGCCCATTTAGGATTATGGGTCGTGAGTCAAGCCCAGCCCAAAAACCCTAACGGCAGAAGCTCCCGAGTTCATGTCGCCATCGTTCGTCTTCGTCTCTTTCCCCGCGGTGTTGTGGTGATCAAAGTTCGGATATGGCTGCTGCTTCTTTTGCTTCCAAGTGTTCCCGCGGTATGCGGCTTTCTGAAAGATCTTGGTGTGAATACTGGAATTTCTTTTGTTCTTTGAATTAGAGCTTCTACTTCTAGAGGCTCTGTAATCCGTTCTTTTAAGATCTTTTTGCTTGTGTTGAACCTTGATTTTACTTGATTAAGCTTCGGAAATGCTTGTTGTTTTGTTTCTTTTCTTAATTGATTTTTCTCATCATATATATTTGTCTCAATTTAATTTTGTATTTCTGGTTGTTGAGAAACTAATTTTGGCTCATTGTTTCATGTTCAATGTTTCTGAAAAATTAAACTAGTTGGTCGTTCATTATTGGGTGGACTTGGAAACATTTTGTCTGGTTCATTGAGCTCATCAAGTGAGACAGTATGCAGCAGTTTCATTTCGCAGGTCTTCTTCTCTGAATTTCAATCTTCTCATTTGACTTTCAACCCCTAAAAAGAGAATCAATGGAAAGAAAGTTACGTGTAATGTTAACTAGTTTATACTCATATGCATGAGCATAGGCGGTAAGAAAAGAATCTCATTGTTTATAAACTGAATTTTTGCTTGCTTATGCACATGTTCATGTTTACTCAAGAGGAAAATTAATAATGTGAAGAGAGATTGAAATTTTTGAATCATTGCAAGAGGCATAAAATGCTAAGGAAGCATTTTATGCATGAGCATAGGCGGTAAGAAAAGAATCTCATTGTTTATAAACTGAATTTTTGCTTGCTTATGCACATGTTCATGTTTACTCAAGAGGAAAATTAATAATGTGAAGAGAGATTGAAATTTTTGAATCATTGCAAGAGGCATAAAATGCTAAGGAAGCATTTTATGCATGAGCATAGGCGGTAAGAAAAGAATCTCATTGTTTATAAACTGAATTTTTGCTTGCTTATGCACATGTTCATGTTTACTCAAGAGGAAAATTAATAATGTGAAGAGAGATTGAAATTTTTGAATCATTGCAAGTGGCATAAAATGCTAAGGAAGCAACCTTGTGTATATGTTATCCTTGTGCAGCAACAAAGAACTTTCATACAGATGAGGACTGTGCTCAAAGTAGTGGATAACTCAGGGGCAAAGAAAGTGATGTGCATACAAGCATTGAAGGGGAAGAAAGGAGCACGACTGGGAGACACGATCGTCGCATCCGTGAAGGAAGCCCATCCAAATGGAAAAGTGAAGAAAGGAAAGGTTGTATATGGAGTGGTTGTTCGAGCTGCAATGCAAAAAGGTCGTTGTGATGGGAGCGAGGTCAAGTTTGATGATAATGCTGTAGTATTTGTTGATAAGCAAGGCCAACCTATTGGGACAAGAGTGTTTGGCCCAGTTCCTCATGAACTCAGGAAGAAAAAACACGTAAAGATTCTTACTTTGGCGGAGCACATTGCTTGAAATCCATAATCAAATCTGGAGCAAAGGCTAGAAGGTTAAGTTTGTTCATAACTTAAAAAATATAACCCGATTGGGATTTAGTGGAAGAACAAAGAGGAATCTGCTAAAACCGTCCGATAATAACAAGATTGTTCTTCGCGTTGCAATTCATCAAAGGAAAGTTGTTGATGGGTCGATCTTCCAAGTAGAAGCTACCGTTTATATGAGGTTAGATGTTAATAATCTACATTCTCTCCAATGCTTTAATTACTATGACTACCATCTCATTTCTTATGTATGGATTAGTTGATAGTTTACTTCGCAGTAGTTTTTGTTCCATTTAGGAAGTTTAAGAATTCTTAATGAGAAATTATCCCTTTAAACGAGGATTCTAAGTGGGGTATTAACCATTTAAATGAGGATTCATGGTGGAGAGTCCGACCTCGACGGATTTTTTAGAAAATAGCTATTATTTGTGTATGGAATTGAATGATTCCGCACAAAATTCTCTGTTTTTGGCCGCACCTTAATGAAAACCGCAAACTCCCCAAACCATCCATGGCCTCAAATCCTAATCGCCCGAGTCAAGGTCCTTCCATGGCTGCCTTCAACAAAACCATAGACCATTCACAACCCAAAATTCCAATCTCCTTCAGAATCTGAAGCGAAAACAAGGATTTGGGTCCAAATCCTCGAACTCCTTTAATGGCTACAATCCCATATCTTCCCTATCGACGCCTTTGATTTTGAATCCCACAACAATGGACAGCCCACCACCACCACCACCAACACCACCAACAACAACAGAGGCTAATAAGCTTCTGAACGTATCCTCTTTGAAGCTCTCCCGGCACTCCAGCACCAGAGATTCCGACGGCAGCGATGACCTCCGGTATACCAGCCTGAAGGACGTTCTCCTGAACTCACCGTCGTACAGCGGCGTAAATGACTTCAATGAGTTCAGTTCTCCGAACATTTCGATCCGAAATGAGCTGGTGAAAAGGGCGGCGTCGGCATACCTTCAATCGGCGGCGACTTTAGTCAGCCGGAATGAGAGCTGCATCGTGGGATTCTGGGGGAGGCTACGGATCAAACTCGCCGCCCTCCGTTCCCGTTGGTGTAATTTTTTCCATAACATTTTTGGCTTCTTTACTTTTGCTCTAGACTGAAACACCACCACTTTTCGATCCATTTTCGATTCATTTTTTCTACATGTATGTTCTAATTGTCTTTTTTTTTTAAAAAAAAAAATTATTTATTTTGTGTACAAATTGTATATTATAATTATTATTTCTTCCTATAGTTATTTGATTGTCTGATGTACTGATTAATGGTGATTACTTGTCAATGATTTGCATGTAAATTATATATTAAAATTAACAAATAAGAAAAATTAAATCACAATAATATCATAAATTTGAGTCAAAGATATAGTTTAAATTTTTTTCTAGAAAATGTCTAATTTTAAAAACTTAACTTGCTATGGACCTTTTCGTGCCTGAGCATCCACCCGATCCTCACAATATTGGAATGGTCATTACCCCAATTTGACAAAAAAGGGGGTAAACTAGGACCATGAAAGACACCTTTCTACTAGCATCATTCAAAAGAACAAAAGAAGAGCGATGAATTAGCTCGTCTCGATGGACAGTCTAATAACTAAAGCTCTACGAGGTTCTTGTAAACAAAAATAGATAATCTAGAAAAGTCGGAGAAAAGAGTAAACTTCCACAAAAACTCGTATTTAGAAACAATCTCCTTCATCTCAAATTGAATCCAAACCCTCCTTAAACCCTAAATTTTACAAGAACTGGTTACTAGAAGGTCTATTTCTCGTATAAGAAATAATCCGGGGGGATTAGGAGAAAAAACAAAAAGTGGAGGGGTTAGGTTGCAAATAATATAACATTCCGTTAGAAAGCAAAAAGATTGAAGAAAGAGAGGGCGAAAGAAAGAAAGAAAGAGAACAGCTGAACAAGAGAAGAAAAGGACAAGGGACAAACGCTGACCGTCAAACGACGGCGTTTCAGTCGTTCTTTGTCGACCTGTCGGCACCATTTTTTTCCCCCTCCTCAGAATCCCCTCCACTTTTTTGGGTAAAACCTAACGACGTCGTTTTCCAATTTTGAATTTACTTTTATTTATTGAGAAAAACATCAAATTTATAAATTTTAATTTCATTCAATTGTATCATCAACTTAAACAACCAAATAAAATAAAATTTTGTAGCACAGAGTGTAAGCTTTTGTTTCAAAAATCGTTTAAAATAATATTTTCTATTATTTATTATTATTTTTAAATGGTCATTTAAAAACATTTATAATTTTTATTTTTTTAATATAAACCAATGAATTGGTATTATTAAAAGTTCTTATTTTGTTGCAAATTATTATTTGAAAGAAGATTGTTTTTTTCGTTTCTATTTTAGACATAATTCGTTAATATTTTGAAAAAAGCAAAAAGAAAAGTAGTGGGTCCCACAGTCAGATAGGGGCAGTTAAATTTGTATGACGAATCTGTTACAATCGGAGCTTTGACCGCTGACCGCCCTCTCTCATAAGCCTCTCGCTTTCTCCCTTAATTTTTTAAAATAAATTACAATATTATTATTATTATTTTAAATACCCAACTTTTAAATCAATTAAAAGCAGTATATTTCTAAATTAGAAACCTAAATTTTGGATAATATAGGGACTAAATTTTAATTTCTTGAAAGTATAAGTACCAAATTTGTAAAAAGGTAAAAGAAAAAGGCACGACCATATAAATAGAACAAAATCAGCCAACTTTGTTTATTTCCTTTCCAATGGAGATGGATGAATCAGGGAAGCCTTACCACCTTGTCCGCCACCTGGCCGACTGCAATGCCGTCGTTGTTTTCAGCATCAGCGGCTGCTGTATGTGCACCGTCGTCAAGCGCCTCCTCTTCGGCCTCGGTGTCGGCCCCACAATCGTCGAGCTCGATCACCTCTCCCATTCCTCCGTCGCCAACGACATCCAGGCCGTTCTCCACCACCTCCTCCCTCACCAGCCCCACCCCATTCCCGCTGTCTTTGTCGGCGGCAAGTTCCTCGGTGGCCTCGAAACTCTCATGTCGTCCCATATTAATGGCTCCCTTGTCCCTCTCCTCAAACAAGCTGGCGCTCTCTGGCTCTAATCAAACCTTCCCATCTTTCATGTTTAATATAAGTTTAGAATTTGTAATCAACTGCTTGCTATGTTCTTCAACACTTCACCTTACAATATTGTTCATGTTTTTTTTTTTTTTAAATAAAAAATGAGTAACATCATCGTACATGTCTTAATCAACTGAGTTATGCGAAGAAAATATATAGAAAAATTATTTTGATGAAGATCAACTTAATGAATCACATAATTTTAGACTATTAAATGATATTTAGAGAGCAAATAAGTTTAAGATTTACTTCCGACAATTTTATAGAGACCCGCTAATTGAATAATAGTTTGTCATTTTAATTCTTATTTGAATAATGGCCTAAGTTACAGCTGGCAAATATGGTCTTATTTGAATTTCCTCTTAATTTTAAAAAGAGTCTATTATGGAGATATTTCCACACATTTAGAAGGCATGTTTTGTTTTCCTCTCAGTGAGATCTCACAATTCACTCCTCTTTGGGGCCAACGTTTTGTTGGCACATCACTCGGTGTCTAACTTCAATATCATTAGTAACGGTCCAAGCCTATTGCAAGCAAATATTGTACTTTTTGGGCTTTTCATTTAAGGGGGAGAGGTTTCTGCACCCTCCAACGGACGGGAAATCTCACAATAAATATGTCTACTTTCTATTAGGCACTCGATATTCATGAAATGTAATATATAATTCAGTAGAAATTGAGACGAAAAAGTCATCTCCATCTCTATATCCTGTGATAAATTCAATATTTAAGGCTAAAATTGGAAATTTACAATATTTATTTATGACGAAGATAAACATGGTACGTTCTTATAAAATGTACTGATTGGTTTATAAAAAAAAAGAAGAAATTTGATTGGAAGTTGTTCGTTGGCAGCCCAATTAAGGAAATTGAAGAAATTTGGTTGATTTAAAGGCGGATATTGTTCAATTTTTGAAACAAGACTCCTAATTTGTAATAATTATTTGTCAACTACATGAATTTCATTGATTTTTATTTGTTTAATAAATAGGAAGAACAGATGTTAAATAACGTTTAGATAATAAATTTAATTTACCGTTCTTAAGCATTATGAATTAAAAAGAAAAAATGAATGATTTAAAAATGGAGGAATTCCCATTCCAATCTCTCCACGCTAGAAATAAAACAGAAGAAATTGATCCAAAAACCTCAGTAGGTTTCTTCCATAATTGGAAGATTTTGGACGTTGAGTTGCAGTTTGGGGAGATAATTATAAAACCATTTGCAAATCCGTTCGCCCATCGAATTTTTCCACACGTTTTTGGTTGCTTTTTCAGTCTTCAAATTCAATTTATTGGCAGCTGATTGAACCATTGTTCATTGACCAATTTTCGTTTCTTCTTCAAGTCTTCACGCATCGCCGACTTGATCTTTCTCCGTATTTCCCCCTCGAGTTTTTGGCCGCCGGAGACGGGATCTCTTTGAACAGAATCGCCGGAAGTTATGGTTGGTGCAAACGGTCCGAGATACCGATGGGGTTTGATGATAGGAGGTGCTTTCATCGCTATTTTGCTTGCTGTGGCTATGACTTCTCGGACGGCTCCTATGATTTCGCTCTTTGGTCGCACTAATAAGCCCTGCCATTGTTCTAATGTACGTTTTCTGAACCTTAACTCTTTCTCTCTGGTTATGCTCGATTGATGAGAAACTTGGAGATTAAGGCACCTACATTGTTTACTTCTCGTTTAAGCTTAGCACTTCACTACATTTTTCGTGTCTTCTTTGGGCTGCTGAATTTGAGATGAGCTAATGAGGATAATTTAGAAGTTTGGTTTGGTTGATTCTTGATGCAATCTTAAGTTTCTGTGCTTTGAATTCTGGAATTGATAGCTTTAAGATTTCATCCATTTAATTTTTTGGTTCTAAATGCACAGGATACCCCCAAATACAGCGGTATGGTGGAGGATTGTTGTTGTGATTATGAGACTGTAGATCGATTAAACGAGGAAGTGTTATATCCTTCCCTTCAAGAGCTTGTTAAAACTCCATTCTTTCGCTATTTCAAGGTTTGTTTGAGTTTAATTGGCTGATTTTGATGAACTAATGCTATACCATATCTTGTTGTATTTTGATCTAAACGTCAATTTGAGATAAACCCTTCTGTGCTACTTCACGAAATATAAGCTTTCTTGGTTTAGAGGCAGTTTTATATGTTCTTGAGGCTAAGGGTTTAGTTTGGATTAGAATGGAATAAGTTTGGCTGTCGCATAAATGCTCTAGTTTTAAGGTGAGGGATTGTGGAATAAGGCTCCTTTTGGCTATGATTCCAAGAACTTGTCAAGAAACGAGAAAATGCATATGGAGGAGAGAGGTTTCTATACTTTTATAAACAATGCTTCGTTCTCCTCCCAACCGAGGTGGGATCTCACAATCCACCCCCTTCAGGGCCTAGCGTTCTCGTTGGTACTTGTTCCATTCTCCAATCGATGTGAGACCCCCCAATCCACCCCCTTAGGGGCCCAATGTCCTTGCTGGCACACTGCCTCATGTCCACCCTTTTTGGACTTAACCTCCTCGCTGGCACATTGCTCGGTGTCTAGCTCTGATATCATTTGTAACGACCCAAGTACATCGCAAGCAGATATTATCTTATTCCGGCTTTCCCTCATAGTTTTTAAAACGCGTCTGCTAAGGAGAGGTTTACACACCTTTATAAAGAATGCTTCGTTCTCCTCTCCAATTGATATGAGATCTCATAATGATACTTACCTTGTTCTGTCCAATCCATTCACATTGTATATCGTAATATACTCCTCCTATTTATTGTTTTATGCACATCTAGCTTCCTGATATGCCTATTGCCTATGTGTGCTCACATTCACAGGTTAAGTTGTGGTGTGATTGTCCCTTCTGGCCTGACGATGGTATGTGCCGATTGCGAGATTGTAGTGTTTGTGAATGCCCAGATAATGAGTTCCCTGAGTCGTTTAAGAAGCCTCACATCCTTTCATCCGAGGCCTTGGTTTGTCAAGAGGGAAAGCCACAAGCTACTGTCGATCGTACATTAGATCGTAAAGCTTTCAAAGGTTGGACTGAGATAGACAACCCCTGGACCAATGATGACGAGACTGATAACGGTGTGTTATATTAAATACAACACTTCGGTGCGAACATCGGCTATTCTGTTGTCTGGTCTCTTATTTGATTTCCATTGCTTTATTTCTACCAGGTGAGATGACATATGTAAATCTTCAATTGAACCCCGAACGCTACACTGGATACACTGGTCCATCTGCTAAAAGGATTTGGGATTCTGTCTATTCAGAGAACTGCCCGAAACGTAACGTCTCTCACTCTCTTTTCTTCATTAAAGTATCATTTTTTCTGGTCACCAATTAGAACTACTGTAGGTCATTCTCAAGAATTGTTGATTGAATGTATACTTATTTTTCCTATAGTCCACTTTGCATTCCTCCCCTGTTTCAACTTTCTGCTTCTGTACTTCGTTCATTTGATATTTAGTGATGATTTTGTGGTTAAAGGTCTTTATAAGGACTTTTCTCAATGGAGTTATATGGATATGTATCATTTTAATTCATGGTCTTTATCTTGAAGGATAAAATGTAGGAGTTCATGGCATGGTGTAGGCAAATAATGAACATCTCCTTTCTTTCATAAATCATGTCCTTATTCTTGAACATATTTTTCTTTGTTTTCTTTTTCCAGATCCATCAGAAGAGCTGTGCCAAGAGCAAAGAATATTATACAAAATGATATCTGGTCTACATTCCTCTATTTCAGTCCATATAGCTGCCGATTATTTAATTGACGAGACCAAAAATTCGGTACAGCTTCTTATTCGTCGATTTTCGCAATTGCTGTGGCTATAGTTTCCAGTAATTTGAAGTATTTTTCTTTTCTTTACAGTGGGGTCAAAATCCTACTTTGCTGTATGACCGCGTCCTACAATATCCCGATCGTGTCGGAAACTTGTACTTCACATACCTCTTTGTTCTTCGAGCTGTGACGAAAGTGAGTAGGAACTCTGATTCAAAAAGGATTGTACGTAGTTATATCAGGTAGCGCTTGTGTTTATGGTGCTGTAATTTTAACAAATCCACTGTTGGTTGCATTCTAGGCCACAGAGTACTTGGAGCATGCTGAATATGATACCGGTAATTTGAACGAAGATCTGAAGACACAGTCCTTGATGAAACAGCTTCTTTTCAATTCAAAATTACAAGCTACTTGCCCACTTCCATTTGATGAAGCCAAGTTATGGAAAGGTCAACAGGGACCAGAAGTGCAGCAGATACAAAAGCAATTCAGAAACATCAGGTCATTCTTTTTCGCCACACGCTCTTCTTTCCTTTGATTCTTTGATGAAATGTTATGCAAGTAGTAACTCTCTTTTTCTATGTCATGCAGTGCACTGATGGATTGCGTTGGATGCGAGAAATGTCGACTTTGGGGAAAGCTTCAGGTTCTTGGTCTGGGTACTGCCTTGAAGATCCTCTTCTCTGCTGATGATCATCAAGAACACTCGGGTCTGGATGTAAGTAATTTTGCTTCTTCATGTTCAAATACTCTTTTTAAGCACTTAAAACGCATATATGAATCTATCTCGAGTAGGTCTTTTGAATTTCTCGATGAACCATAATCATCCTTGTCCAGCTTGTGCTAGAGTAATGGTAAAATTGCTGCATGACATTGAATAATTGGATTTCGTTACAGACCAACTCGAACTTATTTATTTCATTTTCTTGGGTTACAGTTGCAAAGAAACGAAGTAATCGCCCTGATGAACCTACTCAATCGGCTATCGGAATCTGTCAAATTCGTTCACGAAGTTAGACCATCAGTTGAAACTAAAATGGAAGGACAGATTGTTTCTCCCCCCACAGAAGGTTGTCCACTTCATAGAATGTGGGCATCCATATTCAATAGCTAGCCTAAACTTGTTATAGGTTTAAACCTTGTATCCGAGAAAACTGTTAAAAAATTTCACATCTTAACAAAGTATGTACCTTACAGCCACTGATGTCTTAAGCAGCAATAGTTTCTTGTGACCCTTACAAGTTTGGTAACGTCATTATAGATACAATTGTTGTAAACAGATTTTGAATAATGTAAGCTCATAACCCTTCACATAGAATGATCGCCCTTCACGTTTTTCACTTAAATTAGGGAATAGCTTCTACTTCTCGTGAGAATTTCACTCGCTGATCTCGATTAATTTTGAGTGGCATGGATTCAGCCAAACAAAAAGGGGAAACGAAGCTTATAATTCAAAGGTTGTGAACAAAGACACTCTGTTGGCAAATTGAGTATACAAAGCACACAAATATTTCATATACATCATTGTTTTCATAACTGAGTGTACAGATTGTTGGCTCCATGGAGCATCAGCCTATCAATACTTGGACCATCATCTTTGTGCCATGAGCTTCCTTTGCAGAACGGATGAATCATCAGATGGCGAAGTCGGGTAAGCAGTATCGAATGTATTTATTACCTGCAGATCAAACAATGATAGACTGTAATGGTAGAAGGGTAACAGGTTTGCTAACTCAAGAAATATGTTCTTCTAATTTCAGAGAAGCTGTTTGTTGAATGCATCGAGAATGTTATAACATCTAACATTACTAAGTAGCATTCATCATGAGTTTGTTTGGCAGTCACAATAGTTTCATAAAAGCTTAGTAGATGGATGATCTAAGCAAATCCTAGTATGTTAAGTAATATATTAATACCTAGCGGGCTTTCTTCTGACGTTTGCTAGGCTTCATTGTCTCCTTTCTTGGATCCTCAGGTACTTTTAATTCAATATATGGCTGCAAACATATCAAGACACAATGAGTAAGTAAAAAATATTCAAACTTAAATCATTGGTTTTCTAATATGTGAATATCATTACCATCGTGAAAATTGCATTTATGATTAATTCAGATAGGCCAGCTATACAAGCTTGGTAACATCCCATTTTCGTGAGGGCTTCCCCTAAAGGTTTTTAAAGGGAGAGGTTTCTATACCCTTATAAAGAATGTTTCGTTCTCCTCCCCAACCGATGTGGGATCTCACAAGTTCTTTACCCCAACCGATGTGGGATCTCACAAGTTCTTTACCCTTGATGTGGGATCTCACAAGTTCTTTACCCCTAATGTGGATCTCACAAGTTTCTTGATCGCTTATAATCCTACATATAACTGCTTATACTCCTGATAGCCTTGTGGGAAGCATAGGTGAAGGCAAATCAGGAACCCCATGAAAGTCTATAGGCACATTGAAAGAAATCAAAGTTTATCATGAATGTGTAATCGTGGCTTTGGAACTTGGCTGGCCTGGAAGGAAACCAGAAGGGCACACCGGAAGAGACCAAGTGATATGATAGAATAGGCTGAAAACAAATTAAAAACTCAAACGGTAACCGCCTATTACTAATAGATATTGTCTTCTTTGGACTTTGCCTTTCGAGTTTTCCCACAAGGTTTTTAAAATGCGTATGCTTAGGAGAGGTTTCCACACCCTTATATAAGGAATGCTTCGTTCACCTCTCCAACCAATGTGGGATCTCACAACCCACCCCTTTGGGGGCCAGCGTCCTCGCTAGCATATCGCCCAATGTCTGACTCTAATATCATTTGTAACAGCTCAAACCCACCGCTAACAGATATTGTCCTTTTTGGGCTTCCCAAGGTTTTTAAAACGCTTATGCTGGGGAGACATTACACACCCTTGTAAAGAATGTTTCCTTTCCTTCACCAATCGATATGGGATCTCACACAAATTATCTCCCGTTCAAACATTGAATGGAGATCAGTGGTTCACTAATATAGTTGAAACATCTTGATTAAACCTCTGAAGAAAAAAATATAAGGGTGGATTTCAAACCTCGTCCCACTTTCTTTGAAGCTCAAGAAGCTCTTGGCAGTACAGAAGACACTCAGCGTGATATGCTGCAGCTAGCTCTTTTACCAAGGCTTTCCGTTTGATGATACCAATCACTTCAAAAGGAAGAAAACCACAATCAGAAAACAACTCAAGAACAAGAAGGGAGCTAATACGTCCAATCCCATAGCTAAAATCTATAAATCCATCGAATATCAATTGCTTAAAAGAAAAAGGTAAAAGGTTCTCGAGAGTAGAAACCCCATTACATGACAGATAAGATCAGAACCACCTGGCCTTAATAAATCCCTAAAACGACATTCAACACCAAAGGAAGAAAAAAAAAAAAAAAAAAACCCTAAGTTGGATAAAGGAATGTTACTTCGACTGGGATCAAAGGGAGGCGGGGGCGGCAGTGGCGGAGGAGCAGAAGAATCGGCTTCGAGGGGAGGTCGAGATTGCGATTCGTCGTCAGCCATTGATGCGTTTCGATTGAAAGAAATGAAGAGGGAGAAGGCAGAGGGCATTAAAGAGGCGAATCTCGGGAGTGGGGCTTCGTATTGAGACGTCGTCTGCCAGAATTGGAATATGGTTCTTCGGTACAGTGCCCGGGAAGAGTGAATTGGGCTGTCAATGGCATCGCTTCCGCTATTTGTTTGCTTTCGCCACACCACTGTGACGCCCACTTCCCCAAAAATACTCTCTCTCTTTCTCTCTTCCCAAAAGATCAAACAAAATCCCAGCGGAAAGCTTCAATCTTTGATTCTTCAGTTTTCCCTCTCTTGTTCTATCCAATTTTCTATTCCCATTTTTTCACGGGTATTTTATCTTTTTAAAATAAATTTATTTTCTATAAATATAGAATTTACTGAAATTAACTATTTTTTATTTGTTAAATTAATAAAAATACTTTGGTATAAAAAAATATCTTTATAAATTTTAATAATACTTTTAAACTTAAAAAAAAACTGTAAATAATATTTCAAAAATACTTTTAAATTTTGACCAGTTTAAAAATATCTCTTAATTTTTAAAAGATTTAAAAATTTTACTTGAGTGTTAAAAATTATTATTTTTATTAATTTTATTTTATTTTTATTTTATTAAATTGATCATAAAAATGGGTGCGTTTTTAAGGTAAAATCGATTTTTTTTTTAACGAAAAAAAGAAAAAGAAAAAAGATTTAATATTCAAGAGATAAAATTGTTTGGAAAAGGAAAAAATTGATTTTTTCCCTTAAATTTTATTTTGGAAAAAGAAAATAAATCATAAAAAAGAGCCCTGACTTAATATAATAATAATAATAATAATAATAATATATTTGTGTCAAGGCGCGGAGACTGCAGAAAGCGGCGCGCATCCTAAAACCCTAGCGAAACCCCGCAAAATTTCTCTTAGACGAAGGTTTGTACAAGTCAGGCCAATCTCCGACACCTTGCTGCCGGAGACCGCTTCCTTCCGCCTCCGCCTCCATGAGTCTCATAGCAGGCTCGTACGAAAGATTCATTTGGGGGTTCAAGCTTAAACCGTCCGAACCCCAAACTCTGTCCCTCACCCCTCTTTTCTCCTACCCTTCTCATCTCTCCTCCATCAGAACCCTCGCCGCCGCCGGTCCTGTCGCTGCTTCCGGTGGCGCTGATGATACCATCCACCTCTATGACCTTTCCTCCGCTTCCTCTCTTGGATCGCTTCACGACCACTCTGCATCTCTAACTGCTCTTTCGTTCTACACCCCTCCCAACCTATCGTTTCCTCGTAACCTCGTGTCTGCTGCTGCAGATGGATCCGTATGTATCTACGACGCCGACCCTTTTGTCCACCTTAAGACTGTGTTGCCTCACAGGAAGGCTATTAACGATCTTTCTATCCACCCCTCTGGAAAGCTCGCGTTGACAGTGGGTCATGATGAATGCTTGGCCATGATAAATTTGGTTCGTGGAAAGAGGAGTTTCTATTGCAGGTTGGGCAAAGAGGCCAGCTTGGTGAATTTTGATGTTGGTGGGGATAAGTTTTTTATGGTTATGGAGGAGAAGGTATCGGTGCATGAGGCAGAGGATGCACGGTTGCTGTGCGAATTCGAGAACAAGAAGCGGGTTCTTTGTGCTACGCCTTGCGAGGTCAGTCTCTCTCATTAATGTTTTGCTTTGGATCGTATTTGCTGTTTGTTACTGAACACTGTGTTCCATACTTGTGTAATAGAACTGATTCAGAGATTATAAATTGTTCAACGCTTTTTAGTTCCTAAGTTTACAAAAGGTTTGTCTACCTTGTGTTGAATTGTTCTTGAAACTTTGACAGAATGGCATTCTGCTTACCGGTGGAGAGGACCGTTGTGTTACGGCGTGGGATGTAAAAAGTGGGAAGGTGGCATATTCTATAGAAGAAGCGCATGCTGCCCGTGTGAAAGGGATTGTTGTACTCACGAAGAATTCCTCTGGTGCTTTCTCTGATGATGATCCACATATAGTTGCATCTGCATCATCAGATGGAGTTATACGTGTCTGGGATGTTCGAATGGCCATTAAGGACAAGCCAAATCCATTAGCTGAGGCAAATACAAAATCAAGGCTGACTTGTCTTGCAGGATCGGCTCTTAAATGTTAGATTTCTTTTCTTTTCTTTTCTCCTTATGTTGCTTTACATGTTTTTATATGATGCATTTTCATCACTTGCCTGATTGTATTTGCCGTTTGAAATTTGTGAGATCCCACATCGGTTGGAGAGGGGAACAAAGCATTCCTTATAAGAGTGTGGAAACCTCTTCCAAACCGATGTGTTTTAAAACCTTGAGTGAAAGCTTAGAAGTGCAAGCCCAAAGAGGACAATATCGGGTAGTGGTGGGTTTGAGTTGTTACAAATGGTATCAAGCCAGTCGCTAGGCAGTGTGCTAACGATGAGTTGGGCCTCAAGGGGGGTGGATTGTGAGATCCCACATCGGGGGAGAGGAAAACGAATCATTCATTATAAGGATGTGGAAACCTCTCTTAAACAGACGTATTTTAAAAGTTTTAAAACCTTGAGGGAAAATTCAGAAGGGAAAGTCCAAAGAGAACAATATCTGTTAGCGGTGGGCTTGGGCTGTTACAAATGGCATCAAAGCCAATCATTGAGCGGTGTGCCAGTTAGGACGTTGAGCCTCAAGGAGGTGAATTGTGATATCCCACATCGGTTGGAGAGGAAAACGAAGCATTCCTTGTAAGGGTGTAGAAACCTCTCCTAACAGATGCGTTTTAAAACCTTGAGGGGAAGCTCATAAGTAAAAGCCCAATAAGACAATATCTATGTGTTTGGGCTGATGATCTCCTATGTTGTCTTCATGTGATTGTTTTTTTTGGAACAAAATCTTCACTCGCGTTTACTACTTATCATTGGATAATAATAGCTCAGCTTGATTTGTAAAATGTTTTCCTATGATTGTTGTTGCTAAATGCTCATTACATGTCATCTGCTGGGACTAAAAGAAGTTAATATGATGGTTGTCTTTTATGTATTTACCCATAGAGGGAGGGTCTTATGACTAAATGCGTTTGATCACATTGAGTTATTTTCATGTTGGGATGGGAGTTGTAAGAAAATCCAATACTAACTTTGCATGAAACAGAGTATGCCCGATGCCTATTGTTTCCTGCAGTTAATTCTTTTTATCGTTTCTCTTGCTTAAACCTCGTCAGATTCTATGAAGTAATATAGCAAAAGTTTAATTTGATCTGTTTCCGGGTGTTGATCAGCCCTTAGGCGACCACAGCTTGGGAAGAACATTGAAGAGGGGCAGTGTGAACCAAAGGCCACCGACAACAATGAGTCGGCTGAGTAAAGAAAGAAATTGGTATTAATTAGTTGGTTGGTCATGTGAAATCTGTAGTGGAGGATTGTTCTTCATTCCTGCTATGTTAAGTTTTGACACGAAAGCAAGTGCTTATATTGATTCACATGAGAAAGTATCATTTCATTTAATCTTTCTAGCATTCACTATTGAATACTCTTTTTGATAACTTACTCCAATTTCTGTAACTGGGTTGGCAATGGTTATTATAACATCATTGAGTTTTATTAGCTCTTGGAGAGCTATGATATCATTTGTAACCGCCGATATCATTTGTAACAGCTCAAGTCTGTATTGTTCTCTTATGGATCTTCTCTTCTCTAGTGACCTTAAACAAGACTTGATACTATTTTTTTCTTCTATTCATCAAATTTTTGGGTCAGCTCTCTCGAGGTCAAGGTTGGGCAAGGTGGGCTTTTGTCCAATGACATATTTGCAAAACAACTGAGTGTAGCACACGTAAATTGATGCTTAAGTTGGAGACGTGTGTAGTGCACAATTAGATCCCGTGCGAAGGTAGGGCACTTGAGCCTCTTAGCCCAATAGCCACTTGCTTCCAACCTTGTCTTGAGTTTTGTATAAATTTTTGTTCGACCGTTGACTTTTCAATAGATTTGATCCAAATATTCAACGTCACCTTATTTCATAACAATTTCGAATGAAAGGTATTATTATTTGAGGAAAGAAAGACTGAAATCAATCCTCTTAAATTTACGTCGTCCCCTTAATTAATCATATTATAATTTATAAATCTGTTTAATAAATTTTAGATGGTGTTACTTTATTAATGGGTGTCAATATATTACATCACCTCACGAACATATTCCATGAGAAAACCGAATTGGAGATGGAGAAAATGGAGAAAATGGTGGGAGCAGGATATCTAACACCACCGCACGAGCACCGCTTTCTCCTGCACTACTTCTCGTGCGAAAACCCAAGATTTCAGTACTGATTTCACCTTCTCTTTGCCCAATCAACCCTTCTCGACGCATTACAATGATGAATTGAGTGCTCTGTAATCCGTGTATATCCAATTATTCTTCCTTTCAGCTCCGTCTCTCCGGTTCGACATCTCCAGGTTACTATTTTATGTTTCGAATCACGGTAATCAGCTGTGCTTCGATCCTCTCAGAATTAAATAGAATTATCTTTTGATGTATATTTATGGTACCTTTATCCATTTCAATTTCCCGTTTCTTGTGTATACTGTACTCGGAATGATATAGCGATGGAAGAGAGCAATTAGGGGATTTTAGCACCTTCTATGTGTGTGTGTGTGTGTGTAGTCAATATCATCGCGCTAGCCATATTCGAGAGACTTCAGTTAATTTGGGTACGTTTGTGTTCGGGTGAAAACTACGAATATAGAGAAGGTTAGAACTTGTATTATAGGTAATGAGTGCTCTTCAGTTCGCTTAGCGATATGGTTCGTATTTTGTTGGGTTTTATATATTTAAAATCTCTCTGTCCTGTAGTTGGATTCCAAAGGCAAAGAAATCCGGAGGCAATACAGATTTTTTAAAGAACCACTATTTTCCGATTTAAACCACAATTTATGCAAAGCTATGCATGCACACATATACATATATGCTTATTTATTGTTGTCTTAATGTAATAATAAACATGTTTCTGTTTATACGTTTCTGCGTTCACCCTCCCTGGGAGGTGAAACACCAATTCATCAACCATTTTCAAGCATGCTTGGCCAAAAATTTTTCTTTTTAAAGAAGACTTGAATTGAATTTGCTGTGTGGCAGGACCTCAGTAGCTGATACAAAATTCTAATACTGCCTTCTGGTGAGGTAGCTTTGAAATTCAAAGGCAAACGAAAGCTTGGCAAGTGCAAGTTCCCGGACCTTTGTTTTCTGATTCGTCCCATTTATAGTTCAGGAAAACTATGGATTTGGATGGAAGCAGCAGTTTAGTGGTCCCTGAAGGATCTGGATCAATTCCAGCCGGACATGTACAAGCAAGGAGACATACAGGTAACTTCTATGGTAAAAAATGAAATAAGTAGTGGTCTTTTCAGATCCAATTCTTGGACATAATAGTAAAATCCTTGGTAAATAAGTGGTCATGGATTGAGAACACTTCAATAACTATTTACCTGGGATAATAAATATCCAGTGAGTTTTTTGGCATAGTAATTTTTGAGGTTTTGGTTGCAATTTAATTTTCAACTTTGAAATCTACTGGTTTAGTTGACAAGAAGGGTATGTAATGTAATTTTTAGGATCGATTGATTTTCTGGTTTCTAAAAGCTACTTGGTAAGTGTAGAATGAAGGCATCTCTTTTGTCATTTGATTAAGAGACATCCTGCGTGTTCCTTTGGTTAATGGTGAGGGACCGCTGTACCGTTTTTTTCTGCTAACCTTTAGATGGAAATTGTAGACTTCAAAAGAGAAGGTTTACTATTAAAGGAAGTTGCCAGTCCCCACATACAAAGGAAAGCGTCGTAGTATTTGTAATTGTGGTTATATCAATGATACTAGCCTTCTCGCTAATAAAAGTAGCATTCATATTTTTGTTTGATGTTTTTCTAATTTTCAGTGGAAGTTCAGACATTTTTGAGGTGTTTGATTAAATTTTAAATGGGTTTCAAAGATAAAGTGAAGTGGGTAGAAATATATGTTGATATAGGACTATAAATGAAGAAAAATGTGAAGTAGCAGTAGGGACACTTTTGGGATAATAGTACAAGAACAGTAAGTCTAGTATGCTCAACGAGAGCCTGGGTTATAAAAGATGTAACTTCCACAGTTCCGTCATCCAAGCCACATAATGGGGGTACTTCAAAGTTCTGATGGGTTAATAATCAGTGAAGTAAGTTGGGCAGGCAGTTTTTATAGATGGGTTAGTTGCTTTTATCATATCTGAAAACCATTATTTCCCCCCTTCCTTTTTTATACTTTTAATCTGCAAAAGTATTCTCTCTTGATGTTATTCTTGAAACTCCGTGTGAATTGCTACATTAAATGCAGCTTATTATCATTTTACACAACAGAGCCTCCCAGCTTGTAAGCCTGTGTTGACACCTACATGGGTGAGTTTTTGAATGCTGCCCTACTTGACACGTAAATCTTTTGTAATTTTTCACTATGCATCAATTATTATGGACCTTAAATGTTGATTATGTCTTCTGCAGGTTATTACTGTTTTCCTATTAATGGGAGTTCTTTTCATTCCTGTTGGGCTTGTTGTCCTTCATACTTCCCGCAGTGTAAGTATTCTGTATAGATCTTGAATACTAATCTTCAACTTTATAATTAACACATTTGTGTACAGTAAAATGGAAACTTGCCTAGAAACCCATGGAGCATCTGTTGGTGGTGCGATGTGGGGATAGGGGAACAAGACAAGCCTACAACTAAAAATGCTTTAAATGAAGTATTTACTAATGTTCTTATAAAGGTGCTTATGCAATAAATGCTTCATTTAACAAGTTTTTTTAAAATGCATGCCACACTTGGTAGTCTCTCGGTGTATTTGTAGAGGTGTTAGTTCCCAAAGGGGCAAAGTATTAAAAAGTATTATTAATTTTACATATTGATTAACTTCTTCCCTTCATATATTTGCTTGAGATATCTACCTTTGAACTGTAATATTTTATTTAGTTCTACTAACAACCACTTATTAAATTGCTTTTAATGTTTAATTTATTGACTGACTTGTTTGTGTATTGCTTGATGTATTTTTTATATAAATAAAGCTAAACAATTTATGGATATCAAAAGAAAATTTGTGTATTTTTTCAAAAGCATTTAATATATAAGATATGTGCTGTAATGATGGTTAAAAATGGTCGTGCAGGTTGCTGAAATTGTATACAGATATGATGCTGAATGTGTACCCCTTTCATATAAAAATAATATGGTGGCATATATCAAAGATAGTTCATCTCCTAAACTTTGTTCTGCGACCTTAAAGGTATGCTTATTTTCTGTGCTTGGCATACTTATATTCAGAATCTCCTTTGATCATTGTTCCATTCAATATATTTTTTGTGCGTCAACACTAGATATAGAAGATACAAGCTGATCTGGTGTTTAATGTATTACACTCAACTTTATTATATTTGTCCTATATTACTATGCAGTGCCTAACGCTGCTAGAGCCTTTAAAAAAAAAAAGAGATGAAGCTCTTTTGAGTGCACCATCATCAAAGCCTTTATGGATTGAGAGGAACCAAAGGCTTTTTATTGAAAAAGAACAGGATTATGATAGGATTTTTCAAAATACTGTCTACCTAGCTCTCTCTGCTTCTGGCTGTAAATTCTCACTATTTTTTCAATCTCATAGTTATGCTGTTCTTTTGTCCAATTACAGTTTTTTTTTTTTTTTTTTTTTTTTTTTTTTTTTTTTTTTTTTTTTTT
>NW_019268559.1:486795-540223 GCF_002738365.1 Cucurbita moschata | reverse complement strand
TTTTTTTTTTTTTTTTTTTTTTTTTTTTTTTTTTTTTTTTTTTTTTTTTTTTTTGTAACTTTAGCTCCTTTGTATTGGTTTCCATTTCTTTTGTAAATTTCACTCATCAATGAACTTGTTTCTCATCAAAAGAAAATGAAAGTTTGACTCATATTCACTTTATACCACTAGTGTCTAACACATGTATGGTGTGCTAACAAGTATCCAACATAGTGTTGGACTGTCCTACCATGTCGGACACAAAGATGTTTCCCAAACTGAAGCGTCAGTGCTTCTAAGCCTCCAACTCTACTTCTGCCCTATGTTATGTTTTTGGAGTTCATCTTATTCTAATACTTTTATAGGTCAACAGAACTATGAAAGCTCCAATTTATATCTACTATCAACTAGATAACTACTATCAAAACCACCGAAGGTAAGAACCTTCTGTTCTATGTAAGGATGCTTGATTTTATATTAATTTACCTCATTTAATTAAGTATTATTTCACCCGTATCATCTCCAGTCTGAAATATTGGCTATGTCTGAATGTTCACTGCCCTCAGGCACTTAATCTTGTACTATACCTAAATTTCAGGTATGTCAAAAGTAGAAGTGATAAGCAGCTCTTGCATGGACTGGCCTACAACGATACAAGTTCCTGCAAACCAATACAGTCGCATAATGGTCTTCCAATTGTTCCTTGCGGGTTGATAGCATGGAGTTTGTTCAATGACACATATACGTTTGCCCTTGGGAGTTCTGAATTGAAGGTGAACAGGAAGAACATTGCATGGAAAAGTGACCGTGAGCATAAATTTGGAAAGCATGTATATCCTTTCAACTTCCAAAATGGAACCTTAATTGGTGGAGGAAATCTAGATCCAAATATTCCTGTAAGTACTACAAGTATACCCAGTATCAAATGGTCCGTACATATTACTTCTTTGTTATATTAGAATCATTTAGTATTTTGGTACGACTAAGGGGCTTATTGTGGTTGTCTGAAAGAATTTGGGTTTGGGGCTCAAAGTCAGGGCGTGATAGTTTTTTTCTTTTTTTAAAAGAAAAAATAGCGGAAGTTTTCATTGAAAAGATGAAAAGTGAATGTTGTTCAAGAGATACAAAATCTCGAGAGGAATAAAAACTATCAGCAAATTTTTGAAGAGCTCCAAGGCAAGCTTTAAAATTTAAAACTTCTCAACTTTCTTTGCCATCTTTAGATGTATTATGAAAATTATAGACCTTCTTTCCATCCCAACTTCCCATGCAGTTCATATGATAGCATTTGTCCCTAAGGACCTCAGCTTTCCTTTCGAACAGATGATTTGCAAGAAGCTACTTGGAAAATGTAGACACATACTGCCGGAAAACACCAAACTAAATTTTGAAATAGGAACAGTGTAGAAATATTTGGCTCTGAGTTTCCTCATCTTGTATCCGTAAGCAGCAAATTTTTAGGCAGGAGCCAACTAAGAGTGTCTTCTTTTGGATAATATTACCTGCACATATTTCTCCCAGATTTAAGTTAAGAATCGAAGTGTACCCTGACTTTTCCAAGAGGTTATCAAGCGAGGCTTTTTCTGTAATATGAATTCAGAATGAAGACAGTAGGTTCAACCGTGATTGTAGGCTTTCAGACTGATTTATAGTCTAGTGAGGAATACCAGGGTGAACGTGGTAGGCTTTTTCTAGCATCCATTTATAATCTCATGATGTGAACTGTGAAATGAAGTAGGACTAAGATATAAGCTCGGGTGTGGATCTTCATATGTATTACTATTTTAATTGAATTAGTAGACTCGTAGGGGCCTCTTGATATATATAAATATACACATTCATGTGGATTAATCAAGCTGGTGGTTAAATATTCAGTTCCATTGGTTTCTTATTCCATTTGAAATGAACTGGTTGTGACAAAAAAATTGGCTTATACTGCTCCTTTCTTTTGTGCTGCTGGTCTTGTTTCATATGCTAGTTGAGTGATCATGAAGATCTAATTGTCTGGATGCGCGCTGCTGCTCTTCCAAGCTTTAGAAAGTTATATGGTAGAATTGAAGAAGATTTGCATGCTGATGATGTTCTAGATATCAAGATAATGAACAACTACAACAGTTACAGCTTTGGTGGTAGAAAGAAGCTTGTCATTTCAACATCAAGCTGGTTGGGGGGAAGAAATGATTTCCTTGGAGTTGCCTACATTTTTGTGGGATCTTCTTCGCTCTTGATTTCTATTTTCTTCACATTGTTACACATGAAATCGAGGTAATACTCCAAAGCGTTATCCACTCTTTGGGTGATATTTCACCTACATCTTTGTTGACCCGCATTATACCTAGTCACTGGTCTTATTAAATTTTCACGCTGAAGTAAGATTTAAAATGACTACTCTAGTCTCTACTATCCTGCTTATGCTTGAAGAACTTATGGTCTTTTTCTTTGCTTTAGACTACTGGAGGGGATTTAACTTACATGCTGGTCCTTTATTCTTCTTTCTTGCCTTTTTTGGCAGGCCCTATGGTGAAACAAACTATTCAACTTGGAATAAAAGAAGCAGTTCTGGTTAATGGTTTTTATTGGTTCGAGTTAAGGAACTAGAGCAGATGGTTTCCATAGAATCGAGCACACGTTTTGTTCTTATGGGGTGTAAGTTACAAAGAAAGAATGATTTAGGTATACTTGTTTAAGCGTGACTGTTCATTAGCCTGTTATCTTTTCAGTTCAATCCTGGATATACAAACATTTCAATATTGCCAGGGTTGAATGTGGGAACCCTTTTTCTTTGTAAATTTGTTTGTACTAGCTCAATCCATAGACAGAACTACAGAAGTATTAAATGGACATTTCTAATATGATATTTTGTAGTGGAATTCCAATTTTATGATTTAAATCTACAAAGACTCAAAATAACATCACAATATTCAGAACAATTTTAAATTTGAAAAGAGAAATGAACTCAAATGATTAACAATAGGTCTTTTGACAATTGTCTCGATGCCTCTAGAAACTTCAAGCTTTTAATGTTTTTTTCTCTTGCTCAATTTGCTTCATGAATTAAATAAACGTAACTCAAGGGCAATTTAAATTGCTTGAATTTCATGAACTACACGTTTTCCTTTCCAGATAAAAAAGGGAAATAAAATCTTCAACAGACCAATAATTCAATATAGATATTTTATATCCCGATGGGATCTCGGTATCTTCCCAACATCAATAAATATTGTTGTTCAATTCGTTCAGCAATCCTGTACCATGAAGCTTCTGACACTTGTCAGAATGTTTCGCACAATGTAGTAACTGACAAGACAATTTGTCAGCATCAACATACAATCGGCCAAAAAGTTTAGAAACGTGGCAAGTGGATTTGCCAATCATAGTTAAATCTTCTAAGAGGGCAAATGCAAAAGCCATCGGCCCCAGCAATTTTTGGACTATACCTCCAAATACCACAAGTTAAATCCCCTAGAAGGTCGGGGAAAGAAATCAGACGTTTGAAAACTGCATAAAAAAAGAAAAATATCAGTGGTCGTTGTACTATGCTACACCACCTAATGCCAAATTATTGATTTCAAGGAATCCCCTGGATCAGGACTTGCATTCAATTCATAATCTAAGCAGACCATCGCGAATATCACTCAAAAGCTTGCATTCACTCTTAAGTAGTCCAATCTGTGCTCCTAGAACATCAACATTCTCAACCATCATCCTCCAACACCTTAAACTCCAAAAAAGAAAAAGAAAATGGCGAATTCCCGAATAGCAAGGTTTGTTACTGAAGTTGCGCCACCACAGATCATCAGTGTCATGAGACGCCGGACGTCGAAAGTGCTGGACACCATCAGTGAAGAGGAGAGAGACTGTAGCAAGTATGAGTATCCTGCTTCCCCAATAAGTCCATCACCATCAACTACCCCTGCTCCTACAACTGTTAGTGCCAATTCTAGGTACTTCGTTAGAAACATAAATAGATCTTTCTCCACATTGAATAATTGAATTTGTAATCTCGAGTGAAAATAATAAGCCTTAAAGGCACTATCACCATCTCCTGTAGTTAAATTTTCATGTCCTTGTGGGCCGAGTCCCGGAAATTTGTACTTGCACAGTTTCCAGTGAACTTGCTAAGACTGTAATGAAACCATATGTATAATTAGTCGAGTTTAATGAGGATTTTGTAATGTTCTAATGCTTAAGAATACTGTCTTTCAGTCAATTAGTTTCAATGCAGATTAGTCAAAGGAACAAGGAAGATTAAGTAGTGGTGTTTTTGTTTTACGCTACGGATAAACATTAAATCACGCCTGCCATTTAATCTTTCCCAACACAGCTAGCAATTCAAGTTGTTTTTCATAAATTACAAAATGGGACTTTACTCTCTCAGAGAAGCTTGATTGTTAATACCAACCTTTTCATTGGAGGAGTTCGTATCTTTCCGTTTGCCAACTCTAGAAGACATGATTGTGCTCTTTCTGGATCTTTCTGATTCAACTTTTTCCTTTAGTTTCTCCAGGGCTGTTAATCATTAGGAATCAAAATGAACAAAACATTTAGAAACCATTTACATGAAAAAAAAAAAAAAAAAGAATATTATTTATTTATTTATGCATCAGCTTCATTGAAAACAACACGTCCTCCCAACAAATTAATCCTGCCTTCTTTACATTTGGATAATGTGGAAACAGCAATGTAGATTTGATGCACAAAACAAAGGAATTCGGTTTTTAAAGTTTAACCTATTCCCTTTTCTAACAAAATTATGGGGCCTAACAACTTCAATTACTTCAGCTAGATAAGGCAGTTTTTACTGAATAATCAAAAGAGATGACGTGTTACCAGAGACGTAAGTAGGCTGGAGCAACTCAATTGAACTGGAAGGTAGGGAATGTACGGGACAAGAATCATTATCAGCCTTTTGTAGTAATTTCTTGAAGCGTCGAACCTGAAACATAAGAACCTAAGGATAAGCAAGTTGGACTACGATATATAGCTCAACTATTCAACATTATCATTTTCAATCAGAAACGAAGAAAGCTCAAACCAAACAGGATTTCACCTTCTAACTAAATTACGAACCAGTAAGTATTTCCTTATGGTTTATGCATTACCATAGCATTGTATAAAGCCCAAGGTAAAATAGTATTACTGTTGTATTATATGTACATGACAACTACATAGATGAAATCGTGTTAACCCAGATGGCAGCCCGAGGACAAAAGTGAAGAAATAAAGTCAATTCATGGCTGATTAAGGCATAGACTTACAGAAGAATTAATTGCAAGTTATGTATGTTAATAATATAATTTAATCATGGAGGCTTGAGCATAAAATACCTCATCTTTACACAGCAATGTGAAACAGCGCCCAGATTGCCCAGCCCTTGCAGTCCGACCAGCTCGATGGATATATGTCTTAATAAACGCAGGCATATCATAATTAATAACATTTCTCACACCCTCAACGTCCATTCCACGAGTCATGGCATCAGAACTAACAAGTACTTGAACCTCCCCTCCCCGGAAAGCATTCAGTGTTTTGCTGCAGAACATATGTCAATTTAAACACCAGGTATCGAAATATAATGAACAGCAGAGAGAATGAAAGCAAAACTGTGTTATGCTCAAATATGAACATGTCCAGAGATTAAAATGATAAATGGTACATACAGCAACCCATAAAGTGATGATCTCCATGGGACAAAAATGCTCATCGATGTAAAGTCAGCTAAAGAGTGTCAATTAAAGACAGATTTTCATACACATATATCAGCATTTTCCAGTAAAAAGAAAACACTCTACGAAACAGACCTGGTCCACATTTAATTGTAGAATAATCTGAAGCAGTATTCTACATTATAACATTATAATTTCTTATGTCGGAAGCTTGTAGCAAAGAAAACAAGTAGGGCTGACTATGAAGTCCATGAACCATAGTCCAAGAAAATAAGAGAAGTCTTAGGCTTCATATTTCACATGCTTCAATTACTTCTGGCAATACTTAAATGGGGAAGAACACACTTAAGCTAAAAAACAATCTTCCTGTGTTACCTTCTCAATGATTGACGTTGAAGCCCCGAATACTCTTTGATCTTGAGTTGCAAGTCATCGAAGAAGTTTAGTAATGTACATAGTCGATGAGTAGACTCCACAGAGGATGTAAAAACAATACACTTTTCTCCTCCTAAGCTTTGAAGTAGGGCAACCAGATATAATGGTTTGAGTTTTGATTCACAAATCTGCGAAGAAACAATTTGAAACTAAAAGGTTGATAAAGAAGTATTAACTATGTAAACAAAGCTTATGAAACATTATCCCCTTTATCATCATTGTCCAAATGTCATGGTATCGGCCATTGACTAAGGTCTAAGAGAAGCCAAGACAAAAAATTTAGTGATCTGGTTTAACATCAGGTAATAGGGAAGGTACGGATAAAAGGCTTAAAAAATTCTATAAGAAAAAGGAAAAGAAAGAAAGAAAATTATATAGACTGAGTTGTGTATCATAACGTTTCTTCACATGGAACAGTAACTTTTTTGATACAACAAGAAGATATAAAAGATATAAATAGAACCAATAATTATAGGATCTATCATTATGGAAATTGACGATGGACATGAAACGAAGCAAACTTAACAGTTGGGAAATATATCTCCTAGTATCCTGTTGTCAACAATCAACAAGTACGATTGTTTAAGACAAATGGCATCCAAATCCCAAGGTCAGTGAAATCCCCTTCTAAGATCAAGGGTGTCCCATTTCTATGGTTAAGCATACACTTTTTCCTTTCTAAACGAGCACCCAAAAATTGATTCAATCCCAGATTAATTATGAGACAAGCCAATTTACCGTCATGTATGATTCTAATTTCTCTGGAAGTTTGTATCTTCTTTTCCCAGTAGTTAAGAATAGAGGGCGATGCAGATCAAGCTGAGCAAGCTTGCCTGGATCCTGTGTAAGCGTTGCAGATAGAACCATCTTTGAGAACCTTGGGTAACATGCACCCTTAAAACCCCTCTCTATACCACTGCATTAATTCAACAGTATCTGCAATCAGGACTACAGTTTTATACCACAGGACATTTTGAGAAAACCAAAATGTGTCAGAGATAAAAATGATTAGGAGGATTAGTAATAACAATTATGTACAATACTTCAAAAGTATAACCATAATTACGAGAAGTTAGAACTTACAATCTTCTTATGGTTTTTAAGGATCCAGCAGAACAAGGAAGTGAAGTGTAGGAAGGAAAGATAATATTCTCATCATCAACATGCGTCAACTGAAGCACAGTAGGTAGCCAAGATTGATATGATTCCCTTAATAACCTATCAGTTTCATCGATAACCTGAAATCACATATCTCATCAACAGATTGTATTGAGACAACAATAGCTCAAATTTTGGTAAATAATCTTTAAGGTTTCTCCTCACAATGAGATTACTTCAATATTCAGAATAACAATGCACAACAGCATACCAATTCGAGAGGGTGGTGAGCTCTCCATAAAACTGTAGACATAGGCTAACAATTCAAAATATAACAACATTTTTTATGGGAAACAGAAACCATTTCATTGATGTATGAAATAGATACAAAAGATAGTCCTATCGAAGATAATCACGAAAAACATCTCCATTAAGATTGTAGGGTAGATAAACTATAATTACAAAAAGGAGGTGAGAGATGACTTCAAGATGAAGTAAGACAAGAAGTAGACTCAATAAATAGATAGGAAGTTTTGTTTTGGTGTGCACTGAGCAGGATACAATCAACAATAGAGAAAAATTCACCGAGAAAAGAAATTAAGTAGGCTCAATCACCCATCACAGCTATATTGATTTTTAAAGATTAATTTTCATACTAATAAAGAAATACTGATTTAGGCTATAGTTCAATCAGCGTATTTAATAAGAAACACTTGCAGGCTGTGAAACGTATAGTTTCTGTAATGAGAACAAATATACATTAAAAGACATTCACCACTTAACACAGTATATCTCTTTTTCAAAAGACATTCACCACTGCATATGGCATCAGCATTAAGCCTCCTCCAATATAAATGTAGCTACAAATCTGCGGTTATAACAACACTATGAGTACTTACAAGATAACGTAGATGCTGAAGAGTAAACCCTTTCGTGAAGTTAATATGGTCCATCAATCTTCCCGGTGTTGCCACCAATATGTCCACAGAACTCTGCAGCTGAACTGAAAAATCTTCTGGATCATAACAGATGCCCGCCTCAAGCTTAGGTCTCTTGATGAGACCAGCAATCTCATCTGCTATGGAGGATTGACCCACAGCCAGACCTACAGATAAGCCCACTGCAGGTGCAATCGCAGCAAAAACCTCTTTCACCTTGTTAAAGAGAGCCATGACCCAATAAGAACATGAAGAAAATTTTCTTCTAAAATAAGCACGTATTCATATTAGAATGCTAAGCAGGTGAGAGTCAATCCAAAAACCAGAAAAAGAAGTCTGCTCTCATTTTCATATTTTATTATTTCATTGTCAAGGTTCTTGGACAGATTTTAGAATGAACCTACGTTATACTAAAATAGTGCACTTCAAACCAATAAACCGGAAACTTGTAACATGAATTTATGCATACAAAAAAAAGTAATGGCAATAAAAATACCTGCAAGGCCAGATCACGAGTAGGCAACACAACTAAAGCACGTAAGCATTTGACTGTACGACTTGAAAGCATTTGCACTATCGGTAGGGCATAAGCTAAAGTTTTCCCACTTCCAGTTGGTGAATTAATACATAGATCTCTCTCAAACGAACCAGGCCCTATCGCCTCTTGCCAAACTGCAAGTTGCACTGGGAACAGTGAAGAGATGCCCATGTTCTGCAAAGCTGCCTTCAATCTAGAAAAGGAAACAAAATTATCATAAAAAAAAAAAAACCGTTAAAAATCGACCCTTGAGGAAGAGATCGATACAAGAATATAAAACTTGATAATCTAAACATATGGAGCATAATCTAAGCAATACAGGAATAAGCGAACATTCAATTGCCATCGATACAATTCACATATATATATATTACTATTAGGCCTGTGCTCTTTTAAACGTAAACAACATTTTACTACTCGCCAAATCTTCGAAGAGACAACCAACAGTAGATTCACTTGCATCCAACGGATTGCTATATATGATGAATATCAAATAGAAGTAATAGAAGTAAATTTGAAGCCATAGACCAGATTGAAAGTTCAAATGAGTAGGAAGAAAGAGGAAACTGCCTGGGGTCGAGCGAAGGGAGGATCTCAAGAGGGCATTCCTCGAATAGAGACACATCCACAGGGCTTCGCATCCATGGTAGAACAGGAATGCTCTTTCGCTTCTGCTTCTCCACCATTGTCTCACAAACAAAGCTTCCGAATCAAAAACCCTGCAGCGCTAGGGTTTTAGACAGAAACAGAACTTCCAACCAGAATGGAGGGAAACCAAGCGGGCTTGTATTTTACCACCAAAAAAAATAATAATTTATTCTTAAATTTTTAATTTTATTCTATTATAATTTATTCTTTTTTTGGAAAATTCATAAAGAAAAAACTATATTATAATGTTTATAATGAATTTTTAAATAGATAAGTATTTTATATATATATATATATATATATATATATATATATTTAGAAAAAAAAGAAGATAAGAAGACAAAAGAACTCTGCAATGGTGGATTCCAAACCAGGATCTTCACGGAGGTTGTTCGTACAAAACGAGCCCAATTCATAGATTCATAATACTCATGGTAGGATGGTGCGTTCACTTTTGAGTATTACACCGCAAAATTTATGGCTGCGCTTCGCCGTCGTCAGATCATAAGGTCTCAGTGGCGGCGCTTTTGGGAGGCGCAGGATGCTTTCTCGGATTCCGAGGCTTCCCAGAAACTGCTCCTGTTGTCGGTGGTTTATTTCTCATCGATCGGATACTCATCCAGTTCTTGTATCCCTTGGAATCTGATCGGCAGGTAAATGACGCTTCGTTTTTGTTTGTTTTTTGGTTGTATGATTGTCGGGGAAGAGAGTGCAGAAATTGTTGATAATTAGACCTAGTATGCTTATTATTACTGCAAATTTTCTCCACAGCTTCTTTGTTTAGGTTAGACTCCACATCGAGTTCTTCTTTTTATCGTCTTCTTTATAGGATTTAAAATTGCCAGAGCACCAAATGGTACTGAAAATAGGTCCATTTTGAGTTCAACGATCGAATATTGTTTGTATGATCTGGAAGTGTTTGCCTAGCTAATATAACTCGAACGATTGTTCATCCTTTCATGAGGACCAAAAAAGTAGCTATATTGAGTCTATTCTCTGTTTCTTCCTCAACATACAGATACAACAAGATAATGAACAAACAAATTCTATTTCACCTTCAAAATTTACAAACATACAGATACAGACACACCAAGAGGCAATTATACCTGACATTCTATATGTTCATATGCTTTAATCATCCAAAAGAACATGTAGAACTCTTGCAAGCAAATCAGATCTATTGCTATAATCCGTCCAGCCAGGCTTGGACATTTCAGCAATTGATTGTCCTGACCTACCCCTACCGCTTGTAGTTTCAACTTCCAGTAAACTGAACTTTGAAGGTTTGCCTCTGTTATTAAAAGAAGGCATCTTGGGAAATGAAGGCTGTCCATGCTTCCTATGATCATGACACAAACAATAAGGCTTGATTCATTTTGGTTTTCCTGAATTGATATGATATAGATAGATGATTCAGTGACTGCAAAGAAAATGGTACCTGGAGGATAGTGAAAGCCTTTTCAGCGACATATTTTTGCATGTCTGTGGCTCCTCTTTGCTGCAGCTTGTCTGGGTGGAGGCACAATCTTGCCTTTTGGTAAGCTTTCTTCACCTTTGTACCCTCCATAAGGCTTGCAAGTGGAGTTACATGCCACCCACTTCTGGGCCATAGAATCTGCATAATTTGTAAGCAAAACTATATGTCAATTTGCATATCAACTTCATGTCATTGCAGCGTTAGAAAAAATGAGAAAAGAAAATCTCTTACATGGTGGAGTGTTGAAAGTAGGAGCCGGATGTTGGTTTCCTTGCCGGATGACCACAACATTATATCTTCATCTATATCCTCCATTTCCATCTGAAATATTCACAACGCAATTACAAATCAAAATCTTCTTCCTTCAAAGGGACTGTGGGCAGTAATGCCAAGCCTAGATCCATAAAGAAAACCGATTCTGGCATGTTTTGTGTTAGGAATTTAATTGTGTCAAGGCCATGAACCTTTTCGTTCCCAAAGAACAAATTTATTTTAGTTCCATTAATAGCAGAAGCTTACATCTTTTTCAGACTCTGCCTTCACCCCTTCAGCTGAACACGTTCTTTCTTCTACCTTCAAAAGAAAATATACGTAGAGAACATGTCAAAAACTTGAACTAGTAGCAGATCAAACCAAAATTTTCCTTCATTTTGTAGGGGAATGGATTCAGTGATTGAAAATACAGAATAGTGAAAAACGAAACTTGTTTTATGCAGAAACAATTGTTGGATGATCTAGACTGGAAGGAGCTGTTTCTCATATTTTAGATGATCTCAACGATTTCTTCCTGTTGTCGTTAGAATGATAAAATTTCGAGAAACAGGAGTTTACCTCTGCATATTGTGTTATGTCATGAACCCCAAACTGTTCACCAGAAATTTCACATGAAACAGTAGGCCCTGCTAGATATTACCAATGAAAATTATTGGTTGATTTCCAATATAGAACAATCGTTAAGTCGAACAAAGAAATGGTGAAAGTACCTTCAGTTTCAACAAATTGTTGACTATCATTCAGCCTTGTGCTCAAATCTGTCTCAGAAGTCTGTGTATTAAACTTTTCTTTTGCCCATGCAATGACTTCATCAAGTGCAGCTGCTTCGTTTGTTCCCTCTCTGTAATCAGAACCAATTTCAATGACATAAGAGCTCATTACTTCGTCATCTTCATCTGCCAACACATTTATTTGAATATCATGTTTCCCCTGACACAGTGAAGAGCTTGCAGATGACGGGGAATTAGGTTCTAAATCATCCACTGATATTTTCATGCTCCTGTATGAAGTTGGTTCAAGGCTAATAGTTTCCGGTGACGACACCGGCCGAGGGAACCCCGAATAGGAGCTCCTGAAAGTTTCCTTCACTTCACCATCAACGTACTGGTTTTCCACGGTGGAAGAACGGTTGAATGAAAAGAATGACATCCCTTGTTTCTTTTGGTGCTCCTCTGGTTTCATCTTTGACGAGTTCCATTTTGTTGGGATATTGATAGGCCTAATACATCAAAACAATCAATGATACCCACAAATCATTAGTTGCTTGTTTTTGACAACAAAACTCAGACCACCCTGTTCTAAAACTAATCAACTGATGTCTGCGTGAATTTCAACTTTAAGAAAGAAATCACAAACAAAAGGGGAATAATCAAACCAAAACACTGTTCTTGTTCCAAGTGGATTGCCAAGAATACTATAGAGCTTTTCAGAATCAAATGCAAATCTCAGCCTCCAGACAAAATAGCAATCAGTTTCAGAAGAAACTTTGATACACAAGAAGACGACGTACCCTAAACCCTTGTATTTGTCCACAACCCCATAAACCCGCTAAAACCAAGCCACACTGACAGGGAAAACTCGTGATGTATCCCAAAAGTAGTTGAGCAGGAAAACCGATACCGAATAGCCACGTACCTGAGCTTCGCAGCGAAGGAGGATAACACGACGTCGTCTCCGCTTACATGCCGGAAAGGGCTCGCCTCCTCGGAGCTCAACACCGACGAAGAGTTGGATTTCGTCTTCCCTTTCAAGTTCTGCCTCGTCTTATCTATCGATCGCCGCTCGTGATCGGATCCGAAAATATCGTTGTAAAACCCCTCGCCTCCTGACGGAATCCTGAATACCGGTAAGCTCCGACCAGCATTCTTTGCAGACGAGAAGAATTCCGGCGGTCGGAACATTTCTTCGTAGAAGAAATCGAACTGCTTGTGTCCGAGTTCTCCGGATGACTGACGCGAGAGGACACTTCGCGGCGGGCCGCCAAAGACGTCGGAGAAGTCGTCGGGATGGTTCAGAGCTCTGGCACCTTTGGAGAAGGACCGAATCGACGAGCTTTCAGTCGATCGCCTATGAGGGAGGTCCGGCATCCCCATCCTCATCCTCCAAGATTCGTCCATCTACTGGAAAAATCACCGGCGAGAAGGGGAGCTTAGACGCCGGAATATACTGTGCCAAGAAAGTGTACTAAGCTTATATATATAGAGGAATGAAAAAAGAAAGGAGCTTTATAAAAGGTGATCATTTCCCCCTTCTTTACACAACATTGAGTCTTAATAATTAGTTAAATTTTAGAATTATAATTGAAAAAAAACAAAAAACTACATTTCTAGTGGTTCAATAAATAACTATATAATAATATCATTTCACAATTAATATTCAATTATTAGAAAATATCTCTTTCTTAATAAAATATATTTTTTCAACCATATAAACATATTAATATAGATTATTAAATATTTTTTTCACCATTCTTCTTCGTAACTTTTTTTAAATAAAATAATATGCTTTTATTTATGTCTGAACTATTAAAAGTTTTATTTTATCAATATTCTTAATTTCCTATTTGATAACTATTTCTTTTTTTTTAATTATTTCATAATTTAGAAAAAAAAATATTCAAATATTTTTTTAAAGAAATATGCACAATTTCTTTAAAAAAAACCTAACAACTATCAAACTCGACTGCTCTCTGTGTGTATATATATAGAGAGGTTTATACATAGTCACGACCTCATACCCCTAATCGTGAAATATTATTTCATCACGTTTTATATTTCAATCTCGATCTAAATAAAATATCTTTATGTAAGCGAGGCATTACACAATACAAAACATAAAAAATGCAACATTTAACATTATCCATTTAACATCTATCTTCTTGAATTCTTATATGCTTGTCCCACTTGTATGCTTGTTCGTAAATCATTCATTTTATGTTATGTTATTTCAAAACACATTACACAATTATATAAAAAAAAAAAAAACGCATTTGATGGTATTGATCTTTCTATATGAACGATAAAAATTTTGAAATTGTAGAACGATAATGATTATTTTGTTTACTTTTCCTTTTGAAGTTACAAAATATTACTCATTTTTTTCGATATTCAAGACACCTTTTGTTGGTTCATGAAATATTTTAAAAGCACAGTTCTATCGTGGCCATTGATAATGACGTTAAAAACAATGACAGTAACCCTAACAACAACATCGAAGAGGACAATAACGACAACGACAACCACACTACAATGTGAAAGAAATGAAATGTTCGAGATGAAAATGGGAATAAAAACAAATGAAGACATAGCCAATGTCTCATTTGACTATGCCAAATGACAACACATTCCACCTCCCCTCACTTGCTATTCATCGTGTCAGAAATGAAATCTTTGTGCTTCACAGCTTTAATTCCTTTCATTTTTTTCCTTATTTCGTAATGAAAATCAAAACCATATACGTGGATAAACACCAAACCACTTATTTAAGAGATGATATTTTCAATCAATTCGTTAAAACAAGAATACAGTAATCTTAAGCTACTATTTACAGAGTCGAGATTTTTATATATTCAAACGAATCCATAAGTAAAATGAATCAAAAAAATGAAAAAATGGGATGAACTTAACATGAAGAAGAGGCAAAAAGCTAAAAAAAATTGTGAGGTTGATAAAGTTTGAAGGGAGAAGAAAGATCTTAGGCCACTAAAAATGGAAGAAGGACATGAAAATAAGGAAAGAAACAAGAGAGTTGGGACAGATATGATAGCAACAAAACAACAATACAAAAGTGGGGAGCCATCTGCTTGAGGACACTTCATTTGGTCAGTACCTACTGTCCTTCGAGATACAAACCCAAGACAACCCCAATCTCATGGTGGTTCAAATGGGGTATGTCATGTGGGAATACTTCCAAATTCTTTTGTCATTTAGCCATCAAAACCCGAGCCCGTCAGGTGGGTGGCAAGAGCACCGGACCAGGCGGAGCACTCGAAGAAAGGGGGACACATTAAGCAAATACGAAAAATGTTATTTAATGCACCTGTCACTGTGTTCTTGACATGATCATGATATCGCAATAAAAAAACCATCTTCTAAACTCTTTCAGATATTTAATCAACATGAACATATCTCAACAATTACGAGGTAAATTTTCATCGTTACTTTTGTTGAATTGAAACAAACATGTCTAATAGCTACAAAATGACAGTTGTATGAAACGATTTCTCATAATTAGTGTTTTCACTAATTTTTGTACACTAATGAAGCATAAATCACATGGACAAAAGAGTACAAGTGACTTTATTTCCAACAATAAAATCTTTATACATCTCTATCAATTTTGTACATTATTGGAAGGTTTAAGTCACCACACCAAAAAAAAGTGAAGCAAATAGCTTAATTCTCTTTATAGATTCTTCATTTATAACCTCAAAACCATCTCATTTAATTTTTAATAAACTTTCACGTTACCTTAGTAGATCCACAGGTCGAGTCGAGGCTCTGAGTTCTTTCTTTCTGTGTAGGACGATGCGAACAACCAGACTACAGCTCAATTTTGAATTTTTCCTGCATGAGAGACGAGTCCAGAATTAGTTGAATGCTATCTAAATAAGTCTCCCTATAGCTAACTGGATAAGTTCACTTGAAACACGCCGCCGCTGCAAGTAAACGGAAGAGGAGCACTGCCATCGCCGGAGAAGGAGATTTCTCCGGCGAGGAGAAGTTTACATGGGAAGGGAGCTGGCGGCTGCTGGAGCCCACGAAGCGGAGGGGGAAAATTCTGGCGTGGGCCTAGTTTTATTATTGACGTTAGAACACGTAACATAGGGAAAGAAACTCAAACAATTTGGTTAGATAGTTGTTGAAAAAATATACTAACCATTCACTCAATTCATGAATGAGTATGAAATTTGAAAACCCATCAAGGAAATATAACCAATATCATCACAAATGGTTTGTTTAGAACTATAAAATCACTCCTTGTCCCCCACCAATTTGTGTATTATTTGAAGGGTCTAATCATACCAACAAAATAACACAAATAATGTTCGAAGTATAATTTTTTTTTCTTGGTGGTTTAATGGCAAAATTGATATGAATTTAGAATAAAAAAACATAAGATCTAAATTCTACTTTCAAAATTTTAATATTCATAGCACAAAACATGAAGTATTTTGTGAGAAAACACTTTCGGCTCTCAAGTAGTTCATCAAAGAGTTAAATTGGTCAATTGTTATTGGTAATTCCATTTTGGAAGCACTCTTAAATGCACCCTAAAATATTTTTGACTGATCGTAACATCATTTACGAGGAGTCTCGAATGTATTCTAAAGTATTTTTGAGTGATTGTAACATCATTTACAAGAAGTTAAACCCTTCACTCAAATAAAGATATCTCTTACAACATTCTAGACTAGAATCACTCACTCGTTTTGTTTTTTTCCTAGATTCTTCTTTCGCAATAAAAGCGAGTATAATTCTATGATAAAAGAGTATGCCTCCAAATAGATTTGTCCATAGGGAAGAATGAACACATTGGTGGGAATATAGGCCAAATAAGTCTCACTTTTATTTCACTAGCTCACTCTTTCTAAGAAATGTAAATAAAAGAAATCGAGTGGATTATGTAGCACCACGGATGATGATGTTTTCTTTCTTTTTATGGTAATAAACATGAAGGTACATAGTCCACAAAATGATTGTAGCTATTAATGGAAGGAATGGACAGAATAGTGAGTTAGCTGGAAGTGAGAAAATGTTAAATAGTGGCAGGTGAGGCCAAGGGTTCTTGATACCTTCATAGCAGACATCGTGTGCTTTCACACATTCATCTGCTTCAAACTCTCTCTCTTTACAACAAAGCATGATCATTCTTCTCAACCATCTCTTTGAATCTATGCATTAGAGATAACTACAATTACAATTACATGAAGAGTTATATATCACAAAAAATATCTTCAGAACGATTCCATGAAGATCTATTTATCGTTCGTTAGTTACCGAACACTTATAATCCATATTTTCTGTTTCCATAGAAACTAAGCATCGTAACCTATATTTATATTGTTTTTATTTTTTATTGTCGTCAAATTTAAAACTTCTTGACAAAATAAGCAATGTTTAGATTGAATAAAAAGACGTTCTTACCTATAAAATCCAAAATTTGCTCATTCCAATGACATGACCTCTAGCAACTTGCCTGACCCAAAATTGCTTCCTGCCGTAGATAAATGAATCTTTAATTAAAAAAAATACATTATTTGAATATTACACGTTATTCTCATTTTAACATTTATTGATTGAAAGGACTAAAAAACTTAGAGACAAAAAATTGAGAAATAAGGGGGCCTAACTTGTCGCTGTCAAAACAGATTCTCCAAGTATAAAAATGGAGGATAGTTTCTTAACATTATTTCTAAAAAAGCATCTACAGAGTATAAATGTATATGGAGTTTACAAAGCAAAAGGTCTGAACTTTGGATTTTGTGGCTCTCATTTTCACAGCTTTTGCTGTTGAAAAAGTTAAATGTTGTGACATATGATATAGATGTGTGTGGCTGTGTTGCAAACAAGAAAAGAGAACCACATGGTCAATAAAATATTGTAATAAACTAAGAATTGTTTTGGTCCAACAAGCAACCAAGCAGGGCCTTAAATCTCTGATTATCTGGGGTGGTTCTAAGAAATGCAGAGGGAATAGGGAACATGGGTCAATAAAATACTTACCAATTCAAATGGTAATCATGTAGCAAAAGATAATAAATCTTTATGGGCTGTTTGGATGTCCCTCACTGTATAAGAATTTTTAAATTGAAGGGAGCAAAAAGAATCAATTGCTTTGCAGAAAATCTTTCTTCTTTTTCAGCTTTTGTGGTGTAAGATGGCCAAGTTTTCAGTGTACTGTACTACCAAGAGCATGTGGGGGAAATATAAGATGTCATAAGCCAAATCAAGCATATAATATTGAAACATGTCTTGCTTTTTATATGATAAAAACTAGAAAATGAAAAGGAAAAAAAAACAGAGAGAGGAGAAAAAACCAGGAGAATGTTTCTTTTTATTAAAAAAAATTATATAATGAGGTTAAAAAATTTTACATTTAAGGCCCTGATTGGTTAGGAATTACTGTGACTGAAGAGAATGATTTGATTCGACTCTGGTTGGAGAAAAAAGAAGGGGGGAAACTGGCTTCGATTTTTGACATTTGGACTTGACTTGATTTTTTAATAATTTTTTTAAAAAAATTGGATTGACTCTGATTTTGATGCCTTGAATGCCAGAACTTGTCCTTACATTCCAGTTGTTGAATAACTTAAATTCCCGAGAAAGAAGGGGTGCGGGGACAATACATTAAAAAAAGAACCCCTTGAGGAGATAATAATAGAACTTCTGGCCTACCCATTTGGCAAACATTTGTCACTAGGCTAAGCCTTTTCAAAAGGACATCAAACATGTAACAGAAATAACAAAACAGAGTCAATAAAGACATTTTCAGATGTACCTCAACTGATAGACATTCCAGGCGTAGGACATGTCGACTATCATCTTGCACAAGATGAACATGGATTTTGGAACCTCTGCCGAAGAAATCACTCTAGACTTCCATCTTATCCACTGCAATATTGGAACTGCATTCAAGAAAACCAATCAAAAAAGGAAAAAAACTGTCGATCTCAATTTAGTTTAAAGACGACAGAATTTGTGACAATTTTATATTCAAACACAAGAATAAAATGATACGTGCATCTCAATGTGATTCTGCTACACTTTTGGCTTCAATGGTTTGGAGAAAGTTAGAATTTAACCTGAACTATGTTAAAAGTTAAACTTCCATCTATATAGTTCGATAAAATTTCATAAATAGCCCTACGGTTCGAAAGTCATCAATGGATTGAGTATGTGATAATTGTCAAGTACTTCATCCGTTAATGACTTTTAACAATATGAATTATTTATATGATTTTATCATATCGTATTGACAAAATTCTAACTTTTAAAACTACAAGGACTATAATTTTCTTCAAACTATAAAGGCCACGTTTATAATTTAACAAAAAAAAAAAAATATACAGTCCAAAAAAGTTTCAGGATTGCAACGAGTTGGCTAGAATGATCGCAAAGGGTGTTTCAGATAAATTGCAGAGTATAAGCAATAATGAGACCCATACCATTGCCTTGATGACCCATGCTGCTACATATGCTGTTTGGAGTAAGAAATTTGTCTCGTTTGTTGGAGATTGGGATCGCCAGGAGAGTAGGCCATTCTTTCTGTTATTCTTAATATAAAGAAAAGCAAGCCTAGTTACAATGTCTTTCAAGAGTAGATTCTAAGCATACTAAAATAGTAATAATAATAATAACAATCTTTTGTTAAAAAAAATGATGATGAAGTGATATAATCTAAGATCAAACCTCTGATCTACTTCTATGAAGATCCCCAATTGCTACAGTATAACTTTTCTTCATCCTATTACTTTTAAATAAAAAGGAGATGCGTTTCATTAGTATATTGAAAGGCTAAATGCAAAAACTGCACTCCCTCGTTAGGAGTTTACAAAACAGAGATTCAATAGAAATTAATTGCTAGGAGTAATTGTGTAACATTGAGAAGAACAAATCCTCAAATCATATGGACTTAATTTGAGACATAACTTCCCAAGTTCTTCCCTGTCAATGTAAATTTTGATAGTTTCTCTTCAAGAAAAGAATCCAAGAAATGTTCTAACTGCATTAACGCAAAAGATCTTAGCCTTTCCTTAAAAGTTATGTCAACTCAATAATTGCATCACATCATCCTCGGGCAAAAAAAATTGGTACGTCAAGAAAGATTGAAGCAAAGGAGGAAGATTCCCGATATCTTCTTCCTGAATGAGCATAAGAGCGGTAATTGGTCTAGAGATTCTTCTGGTTTTCCACCCAATAGACACCAACAAGGCAAGAGCCATATGCCGACACTTATTTGTTTTAGTCTCACAACCGTATTGAGCCCTCCATGGCATACCAACCAGCAAAATAAACATTCACCATATAGGATTAGAAGCAAAATGTCCATGATGAATAAATGAACTGAAGGATTTTCTGTTAATGCAGTTTAGTGCCTTAACTTTTCTGTTAATACAGTTTAGCGTCTTAACTCAAGAGCTTAAACCATTAATTTTGGAATTAAAGGGAAAGACAGAAAGTATCTCCAGAGTTATATTCAATCACAATTTTACAAACTTTGTCCTCCAGCTACACACCTTTAAATATTTGTGGAGTACCTGGCTGCCTTTCTTGAACCAAAATTGCGGCCCCATTGGTCATACAGAAAAGGAAAGCTCCCCATCCATCACCAATAATCTCCTGGCCCCCAATCAACATTAGGGGTCCTTCAAAAGAGCACTCCAGTACCCAACCTAGCATTTAGAGGTAGAAACAAGTCATTGAAAAAGAAGTCCCACGGCAGTTAACGTTTAAGCTATGCATAGGCCTGTACATATAGCAGTCAATGTCGCAACAGCAGGTAGTTATAGCATTAATGATTTTTTTTCCCTTCTTAGATTTGAATTATCAAGAGCAATTGTATCAAAAGACAAACTCGATCCTATTGGACCAACCACTTTATTCAGGGCAGATGTGGGCAGTGGGTCACAAGGACCCAGAGAAGGGCCAAAAAATGGAACAGCTTAAGGTCTCTTTCCAGCCTGTAGCAGCAGCAATGAAGGAGAAACAGTACAGGCTTCAAATTGCGAATTTGGGGCAAAATTTATCATAAAACAAAGAGAAACAGATAATTTACCCCGGGTACATTCTTACTCAATCCCTATAATGAGCAGCTTGCCATAAGAAATATCATTCATTGCCCTGCCAGCTTTATCCAAGTGGATGTTTTACATGCAATTCCAACCTACATAGACACCCATTCCAGTTTAGCACATTGAAACTTTTGAGGGGGGGCGGAAACTTAAGTCATAGGTTTGTGTATCGTATATTTCGAAAAAAAAAAAAAAAACACCCTTGAGTTCCTAAAACTCAACCCCAGTGGCACAAGGAACAAGAAATTGAATGTATGCCAACTATTACACTGACATGATATTGAAACCTTTAAAGCAGCAGGTATCTTCTTTTCGTCCTTTGTTCCTTCGTTGTGTAATTTGCTCACGGGGGTATTTGGATAAACTGGATCGGATCTACTCTTAATAAATTCCGGAAGACTATTACCTAGCTCTGCAGTAATTAGAGAATGGTAAAAACTCACAGGACATCAATGTTCGGTAATAGCTACTAAGATCTGCATAAACTAAAAAATGTGCGTGTGCAACTAATCTTTGCCATAGAGCCAACCATGGTGATTATAGCACCTGACATCTTCAATCAAAATTACAAGAGAAATACATGATGCGTCCAACAATTCCAAATATTCACTTGTGAGAACATCATGCTAAACAAAATATCATGAAGAACCACCACGAAGCAAATGATAAGAATTCTGAAACCTGGAAGCAGATTTATGCAACTCACAGCACAGAAATATGATGTAAACATGAAGTCAACCAAGATAGATTATTAGAAATCTTAGTCCTGCAAGTGCTTTTGATCTTGAGACAAAACACAATCACGCTCTACAAACCGTAATACAAGCCTATCGGCCTCCTCCAATTTTCCTCCTATAAGAAGTCTCCTGCTTACCTTCTCACATAACAATAAATCAGGAAGTAGATTTCTATTGAACATTTGACAAGAAACTGTATATGTTGACATAGGAATTCCAACACTTAAATAAACATGACAAGTTTTAGCATCAGTTCTTGAAGCCGTCCTCAAACCCTCACCTAAAAGGCTGTCGGCCTCTTTAAGGTATCCAAATTTACAAAGTTTCTCAATAACTAGATTAAATAGGGTTTGAAATCTGCCTTTTGAAATCATGTTCTTCAATAATTTCATCAAATCTTCTACCCTACCCTTTCGACAATACTGGTGGATGACAGGCCTGTATGTAACAGGAGAAGGAGCCAACCCTTGCCTCAGCATCTTCATTGAAAGTTCAGTGGCGTCTTCTATACGGCCAGCTTTGCCTAGTGCATCAATTAATGTTGTGTATGTCACAGAACCAGGGTCCTTGTTACAAAAGTACATATCATCCCACAATGACAGTGCAGCTTCCAAATCATCTTTCTGACCAAATCCATGAATGACAGTGGAGAAATTGACTACGTTAACAGCACAACCCTTGTTCATGCACTCCATGAGTAACTGCTGAGCTTCATGTGGTTGCCCATCCCGGCAAAGAGACTGCGCCAATAAGTTGATTTCAACTAGATTTGGAAAGAAACCTTTTCCAATCACCTCCCTGACAGGCTTCATGCAATTTCCCTTTCAGGCGTAACCCATGAACCACAGTGCTATAAGTGATAGCATTAGGTGGTCTCACTCGTGTTCATCATCACTCTAACTTCTAATGATTTTCAATTTCGGCATAAACCATTTAGCAATTTTGTAAATGTTATAGCATTAGGTTTGCAGTGATACTAATACATCTGCTGCATCATCTCTTTGTGCTTGATCAAGTTTCCCAATGCGTCAAAACCTGTCAAGGATAGAGGTGCATGTTACAACATCTGGAGCACATCCCTTGAAGAACATTTCACCAACAAGCTCTTTTGCCTTCTTAATCTTTCCTTCCTTGCAATATGCATGAACTATTGCACTATACTCGACCTTGTCAATTTTACATTACAATTATTCAGCTTCTCTAAGAATCTCTAAAGCCTCATCTCCGTGGTCATGCTTGGAAAGCATCTGGATTAGAGAATTGTAAGTAACATGGCCTGGAAATAAGTCACTATCCATTCTCATTTTCTTCATCAGCTCCCTAATTTCATTCATCCTCTTGTGTCTACAGAGAAATCCCATGAAATTATAGCAACTAATTTTATCTGGGGAGCATCCCTTAGATGGCATTTGAGCAATCAGTTGGCTTGGTCACCCTGATGCAAGTTACAATAGCCCTTGATAAAACAGTTATAGCTCACAACATTTGGAGCAATGCCAATTAGAACCTACGTTCTGCAAACCTCAATGCCTTCTTTTACTCTTTAATATGGATTGCAGTGTTAAAAATAGACAAATTAGGTTAATCTCCTGCAAGTTAACGAATGAATCATGTCTGTACCGCCACAATCTATCTGCCCAATACAAGAATATCAAAGCAATTCTTTTGCCATCCTGAGAGAACAAAACAACACAAACCTGTGGCGGATTAAGGCTTCTTACACTAAATGCCTCAACTCCCCTTCAAACTTCCGATTCCAAGAGGAACTTAGCTGGATCAATTTACAGGCATCTTTCACTAAGGGATATCTAAATACATCTTCACCAGTTTCAACTCTTTTGAAATCATTTCCTTATCCATGATTTCTATCAGACATATTAGACACCAAAAGATCCCCGTCATTATCAACATCCACACCTTCCTCTTCTTCATTAGTAGACTCTTCAGCCTCCATAACCACCGAACTTAAATTGCCGATCCGTTTCATATTCCTCATCAGGATATCCGCAAACTCGAATCTCCGAAATCCTCCGAATCAGTTTTCTGAAATTCGTCATTTGCATCATCAAACCCGTTACTTCTCCCATCAATATCACTGCAGTAAGTTCTTAATCAACGACTGAAACTCGAATCTCTCCTAGAGGAAAACGATACAAATGCGCCAAGTTCACTCCATGTTATAGGATGGAAACAAAAATTATCGAAGCATTTATAGACAATTTCATTCACAAAAAAAGTAGAACTAGCACTACCGTTCTGAAAAGTATTTAGATAAGTCAGTTCATGAAGTCCGATTCGCTTTCTTCCAATTCAATAGTAGTAATTGAAAAATGAATAACATACCATTGTGATGGAGGAGAAAACAGTGAAGAAATTGACGAACTAGCGACTGGTTAGATAATCCTGCAGGCACTCTTTCCTGCCGCTCCGAAGGTGAAAAGTAACCAGTCTGTAGCCGCTCCGTCGACGTTCCTCAACTTCGCGCCAAAACAGGGCGTCCCTGTCGCATGAGTAACCAAGTTTGGGATCTAAATTAAGGTAAAATTACAAATACGGATTTGACATAATTTTTATTCGATGCATTATTTTAAAATTTTTAATTTAGAAAACCTTCTTTTTTTTAACTCATATGATTTATATATTTTTTTCTTTTTTGAAAACCGAATAATCGTTATTGATATATCATTTTTATTATATACTAGATAATTATTGATAAAAAAAATTAAATGTTAATTATATACCATTTTTTATTATTGACGTCATAAAAATTAAAATTAGATTAAATGTCAATAATATTATCAATAAAATGGTTAAAATACTCGAGACCGTTGAAATTGGCGGGACTCGAAGAGCATTCATATGTCTCGCGCGACGCAGATTCTCCCGGGAAGATCTCGATCATTGGAATTGCGGACAACGAGGGCAATGGAACTGGATCGGCGCTCATCTTCTTGGGCCCAGGGTTTTCGAGTTCGGTCTCTCATTTGATGTGCCTCGCCAGCCTCATGATCCCCCCTCCTTTGCTTCTCTCAGGCACTGACGGTTCTCCGCAAGCTCAACCTGAACTACAGGTGATTTCGTCAGATTTCTCGATCGTAAGTCTACTTCAAGGCTGTATTATGATTGTTTAGAGGAATAGGTGTTTCCGCATCTAGATTTGTGGTCATCTCTCTGGAGTATGGAATTTGAACTTCATTGCATCTAGATTTCGCTGCTCCGTTTGTTTTCTTCTTCTTTTTTAAAATGATAGTCTGAGGCAGTACTCAACGGGGGATTTCTGATTCATTGGCTGAAATTTCTTTAGTTTACTGAGCAATTTAAGTTGTAACTGGATCTAGGTATATGTTCACTGGCGCAGTTGCTTGCAGTTTAATTGACCTCGTTTTGTCCGTTATACGCACATGGCTACGGTTTGCTAAACCAAGTTTTCATATATTTCAGATGCAATGCATCGTTGCTCATTGATATTGCCGAAGCAATGGCGAGAACAATTACATATTGATCGATGTAGGGAAGACGTTTAGGGAGCAAGCACTAAGATAGTTTACACGCCGTAAGGTTACTCAAATGGATTCTGTGAGTCGTTATCTCTTGCTCCTTCTGTTTATATATATAATTTTTTGCAAAATTTTCAAAATAAAAATGCATAGATAAATACGATCAGGACACTATTTCTTTTTGCCGACCTTTATGGCTTTCAGAAGCAATCTTTGCGTCTTGATTTTTCGATCTACACTTTTAACGTACTTGAACCATTTCTACCTTGTGCCAACACTTGTTTTTTTATGAAAATTGATTCTCCTTTTTGTAAATTTTATAAGAACATTTTCTTTGCATAAAGTTGACTCTAACTGTCCTTATGGATATTTTGCTTTTCGCTTAAAAAAATTTCAGATTATGTTGATTCATGAACATGAGGATTTCGTTATTGGCTTTGATGATATAGGTGTTGTGTGTCACAATTGCACTTTGATGGCAGCAGACTTGCGATTGTGCGGCACTCACTTCTCAGCAACAAGTGAGTTAAGCCTATTTGTTCTCGCGTCGCCTACGGCCAAGCGACGTATGCTCGAGCCTCTGACCCCGGTTCAAGAAGAAAGTTTTCAGAAAGCGGGGGCGAGAGATTTCAAAAGAGAGTTTTGAATGCAAGATTTGAGAAATTGAAATTGGTGTTATATGGGAAGGTAAGCAAAAGACAACAACAACGGCTTACTGCATATAACTATCGGGTAAGGAGAAATTGACAACTAATCATATCCCCCTATAGTACATTTGGGGGCATTTTAGCCTTTGCAGGTGTAGACATGATTTTGGTGAACGGTCATACACCCTCATACTGACCCAATATGAAATGGTAAAGACCTATCTAGGATGAAAGCATGGGGTTTGGAACAGGTATGCAACCATGGACAACACGTCCTGGACAAGCAAGATCGGAAATCTGTCATGCGACCATTGACAATACGCCTTGGACATGCATGACCGTGACACTGTGCAACGTTTTAGTCCCACAAATGAAATCAACCGGACGCCTGTTTGCTTAGCACAAAATACGATGAAAAGGTACTTCTGTGGCAACCTTTCTTTAGATTACTTATCGTACATCTTACTCGCAATAAATTGGCCATGGAGTTCTTGGCCTTCGTTTTAAATGTTGAGCAAGCTACTTGTTCAGAGAATATTAGATAGACGATACGTCTGATGATGGAAGAGTTCCTATTTGGCACTAGATGTAGATGCTTCCGACATCTATTTTTTCTCTGAGAAATAATTTTTCATGTCGTTTTTCTTTTTGGACCTCCCAATAATTAAATGCATAACAACCAGTGGAGCCAACGTGGTTTTTTTTTTATATAGTGAACACTCTTTGTTTTCTCCTTGCTATCCAATAACACCTCTTAAAGGGTTCTTTGTAACTCGTGTAGCTCTGTGCAATTAATTTTTTCTTCTGGCTAATATTCGTTACCATTCATAACCAGGTTTGGAATCAAAATTTGAACCACTGGTGGATGCCATGTGTCATTTCACATCTTCTATAATTTGAGTCAATAGTCTCTACTTCAAATGTTCAGTCACATCAGTAATCCTAAGAATCGGTCCCTTCACTGTTACTCTCTTCAACTCTTCAAATGCAGTTTGACACTCTGAAGTCCAACTCCAACTATTATTCTTTTTCAATAGGTCCATAGGTGGATTCTCATATGGCTTCGACCTTCGACCAATCATCCATAGTAATTGGCTAATCAGAGGAAAAAATGTAGTTTTGTCACTGAAGCTGGCACCTTCCAGTCTCGTATGGCTTCGACCTTTCCATCTTCCATTCCACTTTCCACACTCGATTACATGTCTGAAGAAGCTTATGATTTCTTGCCGTGAACAAGCATTTTTTCCTCTTCACATATAACTGATTAGCCCTTAATTGTTCTAAGACAAGTTTCAAATGAACTTAGTATTCTTCCATCATTGGGCTGTGAACCACAACATCGTTCTGGTAGACTACCACAAACTTGCCAAGATATATGAAACACCTAGTTCATCAAAGTGATAAAGCTAGGTGATGCATTGGTGAGGCCAAAGGCATGACAAGAAATTCAAAGGATACTCGTTTGGTTCGCAATTATGTATATAAGATGTTGCAAAAGGTTGAAATTACTGAAAGATTAGTGAATTGGTTCCTTCGGCAAGTGGTTGTTGGCTCTGATTTCCCGAAGCCGGAACACTCTAACATCTGATTGTCTTGCTTCTCTTGATCTTCTTTGCTGAAAGATCAGTGAATTGGTTCCTTCGGCAAGTGGATGTAGGCTCTGATTTTCTGAAGCCGGAACACTCTTAACACCTGGTTGTCTTGCTTCTCTTGATCTTCTTTATTACTCTTCTTTCTGTCTTAATTCGAATTGGCCATCAGAAGATTCTTGGATTAATTTTCAACATTAGTAAATGAAGAGTCCAATTGAGAAAATTTTGTTGGCTGATGCTAACGATATTCACCTTGTACCTGTTTTCTCCTTTGTGTTATTATAATTTTGGAGATAGTTTTTCTTAGATTCTTCATTTCAGCTTCGCATTGCAGACTGGATCCCACAATGGTCATTTCTGCCTTCCGCAGGTTTTGTAGACAACTTTATGAGTTTTGTTTTAGGATCTTGGAATTACTTTATTGACGTCATAACTCGTGGCCTTTTCTTTGCAGGGACTCTTGAAGCAGTAAAGAGGATATGTCCAAGGTAAGCCATGCTAATTGGAATGGGTCATGAGTTTGATCACCACCACATGAATAATGAGTTCCTTGATGAATGGTCTTAAAGTTACAAAATTTACATTCTGATCCTAAAACAGGAACCAATCAACTTATATTCATTCAATGATTGTCCTGCACATGGCTGTCAAGTTATAGAGGTGGTTTCACTGTTCCTCGGTGATTCTATTATCTTTAAAAGGTCTAAATGAAGTTGGAGGGAGATGGCTTTTCTTCATTTTGTACTGTAGATCGGATGTCCGATACTGATCTTTATGTTCTATCCTTGTACTCATTCAGGAAGAAATTCCAGTGCAGCTTGCTCATGATGGTCCTAGAATCTCCACACACCTATGATGAGGTAAGATTTCTTCTAACGGTTCTTCACGATTACCATTAACTTCTTCGTTAGCTGTCCTTAATGGTATTAATTATATACACCTCGGTGCCAGTCTTTTATTAGACCAAACAAACGAAGAAAGTAAGACCAAGCATTGGTGACCACGAGTGCGAGGGGGAAAGTATTCAAACACCCTTAAACGCTGAAAGTTGAAACCAAACAAACCAATCAGAAAAGCTGAAAGTTCAAAATAAACCACCAAAACTTTGAAGGAAGTGGAAGAAAATTGGCTAACACATGTGACATAAGTCATGGGACCCATTTGCAAAGATGGAACATAATAATGCAATTCCTTCCTCAATTGCTCTGTTCATTTTGGAATCTTCCACAGAAAAACTGGAAAAGTTAAAATTTAATAGAGACAATATGGAGCTAATGGTATGCAAGGCAAGGACACTGTATGTGAATAAAGCGCATACTAAAGTTTCTTTCTTTCTTTTTTTCTTTTTTTTACTTAATAGTAATGCGCATATTGAAGTTCTATTTTTCTAATAATTTATTTTTTGCAGACATCATAGAAACACAATTTATTGTAGAGTTTATTACTGAACTTCTGTTGCAATAAGTGCTTATGGAACCAATCACGAAAATTTATGGCCTAAATCTTACCTCTCTGTTTTCTTTTGCCCTTTGGAGTGTTTTTTTGTTTTTTTCTGTCTCCTAAAGAGAAATTTCTTAATTGCTTCTCTATAGTTGAATGCTATAGAAATTTGACATTTCTAATTTCTATTTTCAAGAAAAAGGTCAATAGCACATTGAAGAGACCAGGGAAAATATAAGAAGGATGTACCAGAAGCAGTGTACTGCGATGGAGAAGTTAAGAGAGAAAAGGTTAGTTTTTTACTTGCCATGCCATGCTCAGAACTTTATACATTTGCACCTAAACGTACTTGGAAATTTCAACTTTTTCCCCAGTGGTCAGTAATTTTTTCCTCCAAGTTTGGGTGATAATAAGATTTAATAAATAATAAGATTTGTGGATTTTTTGATGCTCTATACTTCACTGATCATCCAAGATCTTTTCAAAAAATGATAATAAAATATCAATCCCTGGTCCCACCAAGAATGCTGATGAACACAAAATCTTAGCCAATAATTTGATTGATTTTTTCCATTTTTGTTTGCCCCTTTAAAATGTTGGAATGATATTGTTCTTAAAAAGAAATTAGTTAAAACACTATTTTGTTTCTTGTTTTTTTTATTTAAAAAAAAACCACTTTCCTTTTATTATTTCGGATCAATTAAAATTATCTTTCTTTTGACGGTACATATTTACCAAATATTATTCAACGGTACAACTTCTATTATTTCATCCGGCAATTTTTAAACAACTTCTAAACATTAAAAAGTTGCCATAAAATATAAATTAAAAACTTTCCTCAATACGAAGAAGAAAACAAGGGAAATAAATGAGAGTATAGAGTAGGGACTAGGGATGGCAGTCAACAGAGTCAAATTATAAAATTCTGAACCCCTCATCCAATTTTTCTTTTTAGATTTTCTAAAATAATTTTCCTGGTATTTTTAATTGTTTCACTCTATTTTTTTAAATAAAAAATATACTTTTTAGGGAAAAAAGGTAAGGGTTTGAGCATGGGTGAAAATGCTTTTCGCCTTAAAAAAAAAAAAAGAAAAGAAAGTATCTTTGACTGATGACTGGACAGTCCCTCCCTTTTCCCCAACGTTCTCTACTTCCAAAAGGCCGTCCCTTTCTGATAATCGTCATTTCCTCGCCGCTCAATTCAAACTCCTTTCACCCTCATTTTATCCAAACTCGGAGATTTTTTTTTTATTAAGCCTTGATAGTGCCGAGATTAGCGGTATTAAATTTTCGCCGTTTACTGTTTATAATATTACTCATAACATCATTTTCAGTCTTGTAAATATGTAAATCAATTTAAATCAACAAACGACAGAGAAAAAAACATCATTTTCATCTTTGTATTTTATTCATGAATTAATTTTGTTTGTTGATCTCCAATTTTATCAAGTGATTGAACTATTTCCTTGAATTATTGAAGTTTGATATTTTTTAAGGTTTGTAGCTGGGAGAAATATTGCTTTTTTTTTTTCTTTATTTGGTTTACTTGTCTTGTTCTTTTAATTGTATATGTTTTTGCTCAGCTTTACAATTTTAAAACATATTTTTAATAAGAGGTTTTTACCCTCTCATTCTTTAGGGACATTGTCTATTGTCTAAATTTGGGCTCACAAATTTTTAGAAAGTTTAGTTTTTTTTTAATTGTAAAATAGTGGGGGATCTTAGAATTTATTCTAAGTTTCTCATTTGTTTTGGTTTAACACGTAGATTATTGTTTTAGTTCATGAATTTGAAATTTTAAAAGAAAATAAGGCCAAGTATCTAGTTCAAACAATTATTTTGCTAAATTCCCAACTCGAGAAGATATGGAAATGTTGCTAAATTCCCATCCCAGTGTACGTACTTTCTCTGATGCCTTCTGTACCGACACTTGAAACCCCCATATTTGTTATACCTTTTCTTTTAATTATGTGAATCTCTTTGAAACTTAAATTTTTAGATTTGGATTCATCTTTATAGCCTTATTGATGGAAAAAGAAGAAGGAACACCCGTGATTGGTTGCCAACCCTTCTTCAAAAGTAATAAACCGACAGTGCAGAGGAGATTTAAAGCCAACAAATCAAAGAACAAAAAATGCATCACTGGTGAGTTTCGAGATTAAATTTCTTGTCTGTTTTCCTTTTTCCCCTTTCTCTTTTCCTATCATTTTCACTGTTCAACGCCCTTCTCCTCCTGTCTTCGTTAATCATTTCCCATAATTTTTCACCCTTTTAGTCTTCTCCCCAACTCCCACCTACTAATTTCGAAATCCCTCTTCTAAGTTTTAACAATGGCGAATTAATCGCCGACCATTTGATTAGTCCTTGTGATCAAGTGGCTCGTTCTGATTTAGCCACCTCACGTCGGTGGGTCCGGCAACTGACGTGGATTAATCGGAGAGGGGTTCTTGAATATGTTGTGTTGTGTAGTGCATGCGAGTTGGCCTTGTTCATGAGCTTGTAGAAAAAACCTGCTCTCTTCTTCCCCCCTTTGTCGGGTTTTCATATACTCTGAAATTGACTTGTGGGTCTTCTTTCTTCTTCTTCTTCTTCCACCTGCCATATCCTTTATTTCTTCCTCTCCCTCTCTCTCTTCAGTCATTCTGCAGAGTTGCATCTCCTAGAGAGAGAGAGAGAGAGAGAGAGAAACGGGAATCCAATGGAGTACGAAAGGATTCACAAAGTTCAGGTGGCCGTTCTTCTAGGATTCTATTTTTCGTTCTCTCTTACTTCATTTGGTTTTTAAGTTGGACTATTCCTGTTCTAGGATTTTGGAAAGACAAACTCTCATATGGGTTGGGAGTTGAGAATGTTATTTCTTGATCTAAGTTTGAAGAGTGGTTCCGAACCCTACTGATAGCTTTTATTTGTATGGAATTGATATCAATTTTGCGTGAGTGATGGGACAGTTCCAACTACTTAAGACAGAATAGAATGTTTTGAGTTCTTTCTTTTTCTTTATTTAGTTTTTGTGTTGGAAGAGTTTCATGGGTATTCTTCTCTATTTCAGACGGGTATAATTTCTCCGAGTAAACTGAGGATGAAACTCATGGCACCTCATCATAAAAAGAAGGATGGATCAAGCAGCAACTCTTCAAGAACTTCTCCTTCCAAACTTGAGGACACTGAGTTTGTCAGAAATAGTTTATTATTGGCCACAGAAAATGGTGGCTTTGAAGAGGAAGGTCTGTCTGTCTCGCCCTCTCTTCTTCCCCTTTCCATCTCATTTATGTTCCTTATTATGTCTGAGGGTGAAACTTTTACTTGTTTCATTGTCATGTTTGTGTGGAGGAGACGTATCGTGTTTATGTTTTTACTGATGCAGAAACATGTCATGCCGTGACATCTTCCTGCTTCGAAGTTCTCTCTGAAAATGTTTTGAATCAGGCAGTTTCAGACTCAAAACAAAGTGATCGGTCTCCAAGTCTGCCAAAGGAGTTTCTCTCCGAATCTGATCGAAATAGAATGCAGGAATGCCTGAAAGGTGATAGTTGTAATTCAAGCACAATTAACCCTTCAAAATCATTAGAAGATGAAAATCTGGATTATGACAGTAATGCAAGTTCATCTAGTTTTGAGTTTCATAAAGGAGAGAGGTCTGCACAAAGCTCCATTTCGAGGTCCCATTTGAGACCGATGCCATCGAAGTGGAACGATGCAGAGAAATGGATAATGATTCGTCAAAACAATGGTCAGGCTGCCAATTATTCTAAGAAGAATGTTGCACAAAACCATGGATATAGAATGATGGCCGCAAATATGGTGAGGGTTGCTCCAGAATCTGCAAACTCCCGGCTTCGGTCGTCAATTGGTAACGTTGTGGATGCAAACCATGTTGATTTTTGTCAGTCTGAGAAGTTCTCTTTTGTGCCTGCTGGAGCATATTCTTTTGCAGATGATGAGTTGATTGACCCATGTTCTCAAATTAATGACTTGAAGGAAGTGGATCACAAGCCATCCTCAAAAGCTAGTAAAGAGGATTCGACAGGTATAAGACCAACACTATTTTAGCAGCTTTCTCTCATTTGTGTTATATGTTTAGATCTTTTGCAATCCTATTTCGCCCATCGTATAAGTTTAATGGCTTATTCTTCAGGCTTCCCTGCAATAAGAGCAGTTTCAATGAGAGATATGGGAACAGAAATGACCCCAGTTCCTAGCCAAGAGCCTTCAAGAACAGCCACCCCTGTCGGAGCGTCTCCGCTTCGCACCCCAATTTCTTCAACCCCCTCCACACCTCGGAGAGATGCACCTGCTCCCACTCCTACAGAGCAATCTGCGTTCCAGTTGCAACAATTCACAGAAAATGGCCATAAGGAACTGTCAAAAGATGAAATGAAGCTCAAAACAAGGAGAGAGATTCTAGCCCTTGGTATGCAGCTTGGCAAGTCAAATATTGCAGCCTGGGCAAGTAAGGATGAGCAGGAAAAGAACAGACAGAATGTTGAAATTGCTGACAAGGAGGCACTCAAGCGAGCGGAGTTCGAAAAACGTGCAGCTGTGTGGGAGGAAGTCGAAAAGTCTAAACATATGGCAAGGTTTCCCCCCTTCCATAATTCACATATATCATATAACTCTTGGGTTGAGTTTTAAGATCCAGGAGATCTGATGACAAGTTATTCGTTCTAATTTGATAAGAAAATTTTAACATTGCTCAGATATAGACGTGAAGAGATCCAAATCGAAGCATGGGAAAACCAGCAGAAAACGAAGCTCGAAGCCGAAATGCGGAGGGTAGAGGTATTTAGATTCCTCCTTAAAGATTCAGATTAAGTCAATTGACTATTTTTTTTTATGAAGGCTGAACTTAAATATCTATAAATCAATGATAACTAGAGAGATCTCATATCATACTGATGAAAGATTTTCACTGCTGAAGACACGGCAACTATTTTAGTACTGATCTAAAGCTTTGACACAAATTAGGCCCAAGTTGAGCAAATGAGAGCTGAAGCTGAAGTGAGTATGATTAAGAAGATTGCTATGACAAAGCAAAAGTCGGAAGAAAAACGGGCTGCGGCCGAGTGTCGAAAGAGGCGGGAGGCAGAAAGAGCATCTGCACAGGCTGAGTACATTCGGCAGACGGGACGAATGCCATCCTCCCCTTACATTTGTTGTGGTTGGCTGTGATGAAACCAAAACTCCCATGAAAAATGAAGAGAACAATGAATTGGGGGCCTAACAATGCTCAACTTGCATCTATCAAGCAGCTTCATTTACATTTAGTTCCCAGAAGAGAATTTTACAGTTAATGAACTAACTCCTTACCTCAGAGTGTTCATATCGAATAAACAGAGAGCTATGAAAAATTCACGATTCGAACTCTTAAAATGTTTTGATTGTAACAAGTTTTTTGAAGCTACTTTTAGTACACCTGCCTGATTGTGCTTAAAATAAATGGTGAACTGTTCTCAAAGCTACTTTAAAGCATGTCTTCAAAGTTCAATCAACAAAAAGGCAGAAACAGAGAGCTGCATGAAGCTCTTTCAAGACAAATGAACAGAGTTGAGCCTTAATCTTAATAAAGGACCAGAGATCAAATCAAACTTCACAAGAACATGCAGCTGTTCTAATAAAACTTCATTTATAGGGTGCAATATATATAGCACATAACAAAAGCTATCTCCAGTCATACAGAGCTGTCCTGATACCTGTATGTATGAGAAAACAGAAGGGTGAGAGAGAGAGAAAGAGGGAATCACTTGATTAATTACAGTTTCTGGCTCATATCTGAGCTCAAGTTAAAAAAGAAGAAAAACTAAGATTGCTTTTACATTCTCAAGAGAAATAACTTAGGGAGAGCTAATAGTACAGAGAAGGCATGTTGACCGGTTAAATGCCTCAGTACTCGAGCGACCCGACAGAAGTTATCCCGCTACTCAAATTTCTGGACGACTCCTGTCTATCGGCATAGCTATCAACCCTGCCCATCTCCTGCACTTCCTGTGGTGAAAGTATTTTGATACACCACACGCTGTTGACAAACTCCCTGTCCATGACAACAGGATACCACACTCATCAGGAAAGGACAAAGAGTTTCAACGAAAAAGCTACACAGTTGATGAACAGTTCTAATGAAATAAGGATGTAATTCTTGCATCGAGAATATACTCGATCGAGAGAGGACAGGAAGAAAGGTAAGAAACTCACTGCCAGGGATCGTCCCCAAGAAGAAGGATGTCATTTTCCCGGTCAACAAATACAAGCTGCCAGCCTGATCTCAAAGGGTCCTCCAACTCGCCTTCAAGATTGAACTTGTGAGCGAGCTCACTGCGTAACTGATGGTAGCTACTGAATTTCGAAATATCCAGTGATCTACCGAAGGTCCCCGACTTGTAAACCTGTTAAAAATCCGAGAATACAATCAACAAGAGAAGGAACTAGGGAAACACAGATAGGAAAACAAAAAAAACAAGCATAACAAATCGCACGAACTTCAGTAAAGAGAACAACCTTTACGAAGTTTGGCAAGATACCCGAATCCTCAATGCAATTGGAAGGTGTCCCAGCTGGATTGGCAGAGAAGTTGGTACCAGCAGTATTCACGTAATTGGACGAAAACGGTATCGCTGTTGAGTCACTGTCACTGCAAATTCCCCTAAGATTTGGCATACCATTCTGCATTAGAAGAGATGAAGGCTCTATATTGACACCAAATAGAAGATTACTCTGCGGGTCACCATTCCTTTGATCTAATGAACACTCTCTACCAGGAAACGGCGGCAAAGAAACATTCTGAGAGATATTAGCCTGAGCTGTCCCCATATTTTCCTCTTGGAGATAAACAAACTGAGAATTTCCAGAAGAGATAAGAGGATCGATTGCAGCTCGCTTTGATGGCCACGCAGATGAATGTATCATGGGATGTGTTCTAGGCAGATTAAGCAGCTGAGACGATTCATCTTGCGGAAACGAACCTAACAGGCTGTGCAATGGTGAAATGATAGGATTTGTCATATGGATGCCATTTGAATCAGAAAAACTCTGCTGCCTGCAAAATGAAGGAATAGTTTGCAGGGATTGGGATACCGAACCGAACTGTGTCATTGTAGAGATGCTACTCGGAATTTGTTGGTGATCAAACACTTGCTGTTGTGGCTGCTGTTGCTGCTGCTGCTGCTGCTGCTCGTTGTTGAATGTCTGTTGCTTCATCTCCTGCCGAAGAACGGTAGGCTGGGTTTTGGCCTGAGAATGAGGGAGATGTTGGATTTCATGATCATTTTGGAGAAAGGTCTGGTGAGGCTGAGTCTGAGGAGGCTGAGGAGGCTGCTGCAACATCTGAGGTGACATGAAAGTAGCAGGCCTGTTGGGAAGATTTTGGGTTTGTTGGAACTGAAGAAGCGATGCCGCCTGCGCCTTAGCAGGATCAACGGTTCTCATCTCCTGTAGTGCCGCAGCAGCCATTGCTTGATATATCTCCGGCTGCAGACCCACCATGGAAGCATCGAGCCTCGGCTGCATCCATGGTGCAACTCCGATTCCATGGAGGTTCAGAGGTTGAATTCCACGATCTAGAGCGTCTCCCCGTAGCCACATTAGTTGTGAGTTCAATCCCAGATCATCCTCTTTGAGACCTGACACAGTAAGTGGATATCAGAGTTCATTAAGATGCAACAGAGGAACACAACATACGAAAAGCTAGAGAAAGATAAACCGGACTTTGATACCATAAACGCACGAACATACCATGGAAAGAAGGCAATCCAGTTGGCCAGGGTCGCTTAAGCCTGAGGGGAAACGGAGATGGATACATCGGGAAGGTTGTTAGTGGCTCGATCTCCCACAACGAAACCCTTGGCTGTCTCTCCCCAGCTGTAGATTCATCCCATCCAACCTACATAATGCAAATTCTAAACACCTTTAATGAAACTCTATGGTAAAAAATAACGTTTCGATGATTTTACTTGAATTTTCAAAACGAAACTTAAACCAACCTTGACGGAGCGCCAGTGTGAGTTTGGCCATCGAGCAGGATCTAAGTCACTGATGCCAGTAATAGTGCCCATGTATCTAGAAAACATAGAAATCTTAGATGTTCATGATTCCATAGATCAATTTCTCATAGAATAGACACATTATTTTAGCAACAAGAAATTTTAAAAAACGCATACCGACGAACACTTGATTCTTCTGTTTCAAATAGCATTCTAAAACGCATACCGACAGAAACACGGGTATGGTACACAGCTTTGACATACTTAGCCAGAGGAATGATGAACTCTGATGGGCTAGCTCTGAATGAAAAAATAATGTGACTTATAGTCATAAACCAAACTAACAAGGCTCAAGAATTGTTCAAAAATCGAACCTTGGATTATAAAATATCGTGAACCGACTATTTGTAGCAGCTGCATGGGCTGCAGCAGCAAGAAGCCCCAAGTGCATGCTGTCACTAGATAAAACCGATGAGGGCATCATCGTTTGTGGTCGGCTAGCTCGACGGATCCCCAATAGTAATTGATTCTTTTCATTCCTGAGAAACCCCAGCATTGCGAATATGATATAAATTTGAATGAATAAATATCGAGTCTAAATGAATGAACAGCCAGCCCATACGCTCTGCGCAGTCGTTGTGTAGCTTCAGTTACATGAGTGATTAAGTTTTATTTCGAAAAAGAACCTACATACAAGGAAGGGCATAAAAACGAACCAAATAAAGATCACAGAATCGCCAGCAACAAGCCTCTTAGCACTTACAAACACACTCCATCCAGTTGTAAGAAGATGCCTTTTGGGCTGGCCTGCGTCGAAAATATAATTAGACATAAAAACTGCTGCAAGACGAGGGGTTGAGGCAGTTTTTAAAACGTTAACCTCGCAAAACTCACCACGAAAGATATGCCTAAATTTCCATTCATTATCGTGCAGATCCCTTGCCATCAACTCCTGAGCAGGTGGCTGTTGAGTAAAGTCCTACACGTTCAAATATGGTACTTCTCCGTTACGACATTTTCAAACGACTTAATGTCGTGTTTCTAAGACATTTTTAGGATTACCAATGGAGGAAAAACTTTTTCAGCAGCACGACGAGGAACAGAAAATCCTCCATGCGTACTTGTGTCACTTGCTGTCAATGTTTTACAAAAATAATTGGTCGGTTGTTTGCTTGGAGCACCCAACTCAGCTGGAAGATATGGCTCCTTTTGCTCTTGCTACAGAAAGTTTCGAAAATTATCAGGAAATGAAGTTCTTACAACTTATAAATTCACTATTTGAGTTACGTGAAAGTAACATACAGCACTGAGCGGTTGCAAGGTCATCTGAGCATAAACTTCATCCGTCTCGATATCTGCCTGGATTCATCAAGTCATTCAATAAGAACCTCTGGAGTTTATACAAACCTATGATCAAACTCAATGACAAGCCTTACATGCATGGTAACATTGTGAAGCTGACAGATAAGTTGTGGCGGCAAGCTTGGATAACTTGGTATATGGGCATCCACTTCTTTGTTGGTTGATATGGCTACCTACCCAATGTCAATGAATATTATGTTAGCAACTAATCCCCTCTCGAACCGCCAAACATCGAGCAAAAGCGATCACGAGGAACAAAAATGAACTCCAGATGCAGGTAGACAACAAGCAAATTTTGAATTTTGAAGAAAAATGAGTTGAGTTGTTGATCCTCTAATGATCATCAGAATACACAAACAAGTCCAGACACAGTCCAAGTACAAGCATAAGTAGCTTAAACAAGTGGATTCAGCAAGATTGAAGACAAGCGATGAACAGGAATCTAAAGTTTAATAGGAAGTTGGGAGCTCACAGACAAGAAATGGCAATAGGCAAACAAGTTCCATATCTGAAGAGGGTCAGTTTCTAATATCAATTTTGGGAAACAATGATACTCATAGGCTTACAGCTTACCTGCTCGCTGTGACCCTGTGGAAAGTAAACAGCCCGACTTCCAACAGCAGGTAGAGATACAAGAGGGCCCGCACATGCATGCCAAAGCTCCGAGTTAAGAACTCTCTTCTCCCCTGAAAATTTCAATACATTTCATTACAAGATAGCTATCAACAGAGAAGGGATGTTTTGACAGAGAAATTGAGGCAAATGGAAACAAACAGGGACTATGGCCATCTCAGTCTATACCTTCCGGAGGCTGAGGGCTGAAACCAGCAGCTGAAAGCCTCATTTCAGTGAGATCCAACAAAACCAATGAACTATTGACCCCCAAATTTGAAGCACCAAAGTCAATCTGAATGTTCAAAAAGTAAACTACAAAAGCTCAGCCGAAGCCGGTTTCACTACAGAACACGATCAACTTCAACCTCACCCGCATCTGATTCTCTCCACCCAAACCCCCCACATACAAACCTCTTCAATCACCGACTTCATGCCACAACAAACAAAACCCAACAAATTTCTTCAATAACCCACAAGAACACAAAGGTAATCAAAGAAAACCCAAAAAGGGGAAAAGGGATAAAATCAGATCTCAGCCCTCTAACCGCCAAAAGCCCAGAAGAAGCAGGAAGCAAAAAGGGAGGTAGATCTCAGCACAGTTCAATTGAATGATGTGGGAATACAATGAAGAAACAAAAGGGCTTCAAGGGTGGAGCCACGAAATGGAAATCCGCTGGAATTACACAACCAAATGCTTTGCTGCTACTCAATCCTTTGTTCATCAAAGCCCTTCGAGGCTTTGCCTCTCTCGAATTTGTGTGTGTTCTATTGATGGGTACTCTGTAAAACAGAAACACAATCAATCAACGCAACCAATACTATTGTGAGTGTCTTTTCTGTAACCAGGGATTGGGGAAAAGGTTAGAGCGCGCGCGCGCACACACACACACACACACTCTAGAGAGTAGAGTCTAGAGAGAGAAAGAGAAAGTGGTGGAAATCGTGTGATTTTTATAGAAGCAGCTCCATGAAACCAAGCGTTTCTTCTTCTTCTTCTTCTTCTTCTTCTTCTTCTTCTTCCTTGTTTATTGTTCTCAAATTTACATTTTGTATTTTATATTGAATAAAAACTAATTTTATTTCTTTATGGATAAAAAAAAATTCAAAGAAAATACATTAACTTAATTTAAATAATTAAAAGTGTTTGCTAGGCGCCCGAACAAAGTTTCTTATTGCCTCCCGACATAGTCATGTTACCTATTCTTCATTTTCTCACAGACCAACACGAGTTCTTCTGACATGTTTTATTTTCGCTCATATGTAAAATGAAGGTGCACTTTATTGGCATATGTAGTAACTAGTTGTCTTATTCTTAGAATTGCTCTCATTTAGTTGTGATCTCATTCAGTACTCGTCCTTTTTTTCAAGTGTCACAAATTTTTTTCCGTACATTTTTTATAAGACTCTTTAATTTCAATTCTCGAGGTCAACAAATAAAATGGAACAAATTTAAAATCTACGTGAAAAATCCATCCGTCTCTAATATTATTTTTGTGCATAATTATAGTTTGAAATGAAGTTGAACAGAACTATATTACAAAATTGAAAGAGACGATATAAAGGTAACGTCGGTATTACATTTTTTGCAATATTAGGGTTCGAGAGGGCATCCCGAACATCGTCTTGCTCGGTAGGGATTTTAAAAAATTATAATTATGTAAAAATATATTATTTAAAACAGTTTTTTTTTTTTAAATAATATTAAAAAATAGAGAAAAATTCTCCCCTTACCAAAAATTAACGAGATTATTAAAATAGAAGATTCATGGAGAGAAGTATACTCTACAGCTCATCTGAGTTCGTGGAAAAGATCTGAGCCGTTGATGAGAGAGTAGGGCCCAGGAAAAGATCTGATGGAGACGTGATGTGAAGGTGTTTGATTGGTGGGTTATTATTAAATGTATTGTATAGGAAGGACACAAATAATTATTGTCCCACGTTCCAACATATCAATCACTCATTTTTAACCATTTTACCCAAAACTCACCGTTTTCTTCCTCAATTTCTGCCCATGTTGGATAAAGTCTCGACCTATTATGGTAATTTCACTCTAACTCAACCCTACTTAAATGAATACGAGATTCGATGTAGTAGCTTAAACCCACCGCTAGCATGCATTGTCCGCTTTAACAGTTCGTTACATATTGTTGTCAGCTATTTACAAAGGAGAGGTTAAATGTTTTGTTAAACTAAAAATAATGCAAAATATTAAGAATTAATTAAAATAGATGTAACATGGAAAGTATTGAATCATGGTACGGAATGGAGACATGAACATGATTGTTTGGTCGTGAATCAAAGCTAATGGACAACTCTCTAAACCCTCCAGCTATCTTTTTTTTTTTTTTTCTTTTTTTGCTAGTCTCATTTAATTTTCTTTCTTCGTACTTCCCTTAATTAATTAATTAGTTATTAACTAATTAGTCATTTATTTAATATGATTTAGAGAAGTGATTTATTTTCAAAAAAATAATAAATTAAATCGTTGTTGTAGTGGAAATATATTTATTAAAAATTATAATTTATTTTCAAAAAAATAATAAATTAAATCGTCTCTTAACCCAATAATATCAGCTTAAATATTTGTGAAAAATATTCAGTCAAAAAGGCACAAATTTATTAAATTACTTTTATCAATTAAATGTATATAAAACTCTCTACCTTTCTAAACCAAAATTTTAGACCAAATCTCGTAAATATTCTTTTTAGATTCTATTTGGCGAAAGAAATAATAATTATTGGTGAATTTTATTTCATTAAATTAAACTTTATAATATCCAACAAACGTAGATATTTTTTAAAAAAGTCTTTATATATATATATATATTATATGAAGACATTAATGAATGGGCCAAATATGTGTCACAAAAACAAAATATGGACTATACATTATACACTACAAGTTGTAGAACATGAATAATTCAGATAAAGACAAGAAACTCCCTATCATACATAAACCTAATATGTTTTAAATATATTTTAAAAATTACATAAAAATATAAAATTATCGAGAATAGCAGTTCAACATGGAAATTGATAGTTCTACGTTCAAATTTATGCAATTATTGATAGATAAGATCGACTAGTTTACATGGCTAAAAAGAATCTAAGTAAGTATAAATAAGTTGATGAGATTTAATCGTAAAGTGGATGTGAACGTATTAAATATTTGAAAACGATGTGTGTGAGAAAAAAAATTCGGTGCATGATTTCGAGTGAGCTTTGTTTGAATGATTGTCAAATTGTTGACTTTTCGGCGTATGATTTAACACCCACGACTGTGGCGGACAAACATAAATTTCTTCAAAATATGATTTTCGCAACGTCGTTATAGTATAGAAATGATCCGTACGTATGATTTTAAGCTTTTAATTATATAATTCAAATATATTAATTGATCTAAATTATTAAAAATATATAATAATAATAAATTATTAAATATTTATTGGTGTGGAGAGAGAAAGTGAAAGGGGGAAGAGAGAGAAAGTGGGGATTGGGAAAGAAAAAGTGAGAGATGCGAAGAAAGGGACAGTAGAGGGATTAGATTTGTGGGCCCCACTCGTAAATTCTGTCATTAGATTTTCCTAGTTCCACTTTCTTTTATTTTTATTTTTATTTTATTTTATTTAATTTTTAACGCCAACCCGAATCCATTCCATCCGAACCTGAGGCTCGGTATTGACAAAAATATCGAAGTCTTAATTTCATAGAAAAGGGATGTAAAATATCGATGATTATTAATATTTATTTAAAAATAAATGAATAATAAATATTCTAATTTATAACTCATCCATTTTTAACATAATACTACTAAATTATATATTAAAATGTAATAAATAGTGAATTATATATTTTTTAAAAAATAGAATAAATAAACATTTGAAAATGAATAAGAAGAATGACCAACAACCAATTATCCCTTTTTATAATAATAATAATTAATAATAGTAATTATTGTTATAATTTTTAATAGAGAATCAAATGCCAATTACCAACTACTTTACGACTAATAACTAAAGTTTGTGAAGAACAAATCATTTCTAAAGCCATTGTGTGGGGCCCACAAAATACCACGCTTTCAATTTCAATTCCTTAATTAGTCTACAAAAACATGGTATAATTAGTCGTTAATTACGGTCTCTAATCTTTGTCGTTAAGGACTTTAACGTTTGTCGGACAATGACTTTTAAAATTATTAAATCAAATACAAAAATTTAAATAGATAACTCAAACAACCTTAATGAATTCAACCCTTAGGCTTAAAAAATGTCTCAGACTGATCTAACCTAACTACGAACGCTCTTAGTAATATCCGCAAAACTTGTGAAATATTTTAAAGTTTAAGGCTGTATTTATTTCACCTCCCTTTAAGGAACGGACTTTATTTATCATTTGTTGACCATATCATCTTTCGTGTGATTATTCAAATTACGTTTACGAAATAATAAATTTTTTCTATTGATCTCTATGAAGGGTCCCACTTAAATTATACCAAAAATTTAATGAGAAACCCTAATTCTCAAAGGGAAAACAAACACAAAATCAATTTAGGGTTTGTAAAAGAATTTCCTTTTTCACTTTGTCTTTTTTTGTTCTTTTTTTTTTCTTTTTCTATAAGCTTTCCTTATGCAAAAAAAAAAACACAAGAGAGAGAAAGAGAGGAGAGAGAGAGATTGTTTGTTAGATCATGTTTTGGGCGACATTGAGTTTCCAAATAAAACATATTTTAATTTAAAAATAATAATAATAATAATTCCATCTCTAATCATTTATTTATGATAAAAAAAAACCAACATGCCCCATAATTGCTAATCATTTTCTTGCTTGGTCAAATCCCTTAATTAATTTTCATTAATCAATCAATTAATTAATTCCATCAATCTAATCCCCTTTCTTATTTGCTAAAAATGGCATTTTTTATTTCAGGAATATTATCCTTTTTTAGTGGGGTTGACTTTTTTTTCTTCTCTTACGACCATTAATTAAGTAAAAGAATAAACCAAAATTACAATAATGATATTTGGAACAATTTATTAATGGCGTCCTAACTTTTGGTTAAATAAATATTGGACCTTTATTATTTATGGGGATTTTCTAAAATAAAAAGGCTGAAAAATATACAATAAATTCAGGTATTTGTGGATCCAAGTTTGAACAACTTTTAGGTATTCAAAGCATTTAAAATTAGGGTTGGTATAAGTAACATCATTTACTTATTTTATAATTTTATATTATAGTTTTTTTAATTAATTTTGTGATTTTAATCCATCTTATATCATGACCTAATTCATACCAAATTTATATTTTTGAAGTCTTTTATATTTATTTTGTATTTGGGTTTTTAGAAAATTAAATTTGTAATTTTGAAAAAAAGCGAATATATAAATATTTATTATAAATAGATCATATGGCAAAATTTAATTAGTATCATTATTGTAGAAGGAAAGTCCAACCCATTATTAACAATTTGCATAAAAAATGAAAGAACCAACTCACAAGAAAGTAGTCCACAAGCCCAATTTTTGGACCAATTTCAGACAGCATAGGATCTTTTTTGGTTCAGCTCAGCTACAATAATATTTTTAAAATAAAAATAAAAATACAATTCATGATAAACTCCATACCTCTAATTACGGGGAATCAAGAAAATATTCAACACTAAGCTTATAAAGTTGTGATTAACGGTCGAAGAACGTTGAAATAAAAGCTTTATTTCGATAACCATTTGATTTTTTATTTTGAAGATTAAGCTTATAAGCACTATTTCCACCTATGAGTTTCTTCGTTTTATCGTCCAAATTTAGCTAAGAATTCATTCCGAATATAAAGAATTTTGCTAAGACAGATCAAGAAACTCGCTTCAATAGCTTTCTCTAGTGGATTATCTACAAATTAAGAAGCAGAAACTTTATATTTAAAAGTTCAAAAAGGAAAGGATGATCACTCATCTTCTTCGAAATCCATAAGAAAATCAGTCAAGTTCTCAGAGTCGTCAACGGCTCCCTCCAGTGATGCTGGATCCTCCTTCTTAGGCTTCCCCTGCATTTTCCAATACATATTCTAATAAATAAATTTCAGAGAATCTACCAAAATGGTCGCTTAGTTTGTTCATTACAAGAGTGTATAAACTGCAGCGGATGAACACAAACATATGGATCTTGAAGTGCACATACAACCAGAAATTGAAAATAAAATGAGTTAATCACCTTAGAGTTGTTGAGATGAGGACTGCTTTTCAAGACACTCCAGTTGCGTGTGATTTTTTCCTCCGCCTCTTCATCGCCCTCAACCTCACTATCCTCTCCATCCTAAATAGCAATTCAAGATGAACATGATTGGTTTATAATTGGAGGAATCAATCAAAAGAATTGATATCATGTGTAAACTCTATATCATATGTGAAACGAACAGCAAAAAGAACAAATGAAAAGACATGGACAGGAACTCACGTCATTTTCACCGATATCAATAGCTTGGGACATGGCATCATCCAAATCCGTCACCTGTTTGAAAGCAAAGACATTAAGAATAAAATGAGATACATATCAATTTTCAACATTCATCAGCTTTTTTAAGGGTAGTCTTTATTCAACTTAAATGAATGGTCGGTTATTTTTCTCTCTACATAAATCTTTTTCTCATCACTGATATAATCATCATCAGTATTCAAGATTTATGCGCATCTTGACCCATGGGGCAATCACCTAAACCTACATGGTGAAATATGGCCTAAACATGTGATATCAATGTATGCGAGCTTAGCTTATTGCTTAACCATGGGGCTAAGTGACGATTTGTAACATAAGAAAATATTAGAGCGAGCACATAATAAACGAGTTAGTCCCGAAAAATTACAAGGTTAACTTTGAATTTCATGCTAGAACCAATGTGCCAAATGTTGGAGAACACCATATGCCAAAGAGTATACGTTTATTTTATCCAAAGATCTAAGTTCTATGGTGAATATGGAATATTCTATCAAATTTGAACTTCATACTAGAACCAATATGCCTAATATATCGATATATAAATACCTCAAGCTCCTCGTTCTTTTCTTTAGCCAGTATTTCTTCAAGCTCTGTTCTTGATATAATTTTACCATGCTGATTGAAAAAGGGCAAAAAGGAAAAGGTTAGTACCTTGACTGTAATCATCACAAGCATCAACCTTCGTCATTATACTACTCTAGCAGCTGCTAAATAGTTTTTTTTTCTTTTTTCTTTTAACAAGACATAAAACTTCATAAAGATGAACAAAAACTGAAACATCCTATGGATGAGATATAAAAGCACCCAATTAATTCAAATATCGTTATAAGAGAATTAATAATCAAACGTGATATTGGGAGGCCTTGAGTTTGGCTAAGTAAAACCCCTGACAGCTGCTCACTAGTTTATTAAAATCAAACTTTAATTGGAATATAGAACCTTGAAGGGTGCAGTGGGTTTGGCTGATAGTACATATGGCTAGCAACTTCTACTATGCATAAGAAACCAACGTGTCTAGATCTAGGTCCACTATCAACAAAGACACAATTAGAACGAGAGAATTGGTAGGGTGGCTCTGGTAGTGAATACTTGGTGGGTCAATAGTGTAAAGGACAAACTATATATTTTAACAATTTTAAGGTCATTGTTCAAATTTTGATGGCGACCAATTTAGAACATTAATACCTATACATTTGTATGTCCAAAATATTGCAAGATTAGATAATAATGCCATGAGATTGATTAAGGTGTATACAAGCACTCATGATTGTGTACGAGGAAATGAATTAGAATAGAAGTAGACCCAAAAGTTCATATCCAAGGAACGGATATTACCCAAAAGTTTCTAAATGAAGGCTCGTCATCCCACTAAGCAATCATAGAGCAGAATGGACCCTACTACCTGCTCCCCAGTCATATACAACAATATATTTCTCCTTCTTAAGCTTCCTACTTTGTGTTTTGAACCTAGGAGTGGTTTCTAATCCGATCATCACAGCGCAACCGAATCACAAAAAATTGGAAAGAGTGAAAAGAAACTAGAAAAAAGAATAAGCAAAGTAAAGCAACCTCCTTCAGATAATCTAGCATGTCAGGTGTTGGTTCAGTAAAATCTGGACCCCTATAATCAATTATTTCATTGGGATCTTGAATGTAGTTAACGGTAGGGTACACAGGATCGCCACCCCATACTGCAAAGGCCAACAACAAACTAAATTAGCTTACAGTTTACTTGGTAGAAGAATATCATGTATCCAATCAATCAGAAATGAAACCACTCGATAATTGATACTACGATACTAACAAATTCTTTGAATTTGAAGGCATCATAAATATGAGAAATGGACCCAAGAGAAGTTGGTGATAAACGTAATGAAAACCAAAATATAAAAAAATATGCTTTAAGGGAAGGAATAGGATGAAAATCAATTTATTACAGTTAGTTGGAAAAGAAAAAACTCGATGCAGGAAATTCCGGTGATAGAACAACATGACAATCAATGAACAAAATTGAAAATAACAAACAAACTTATCAGCTTTGGAATGGATACTTTGTTTAATCTGATCTTCTCGCATACGCATTGCCAATGGATCCCGACGAATGCGAATATCAGTCCCCATCATTATGCGAAACTCTCTCTCTGTTTGATTTTGGAACATTTCGATCATTTGGGTATTTTGATCCTCTCCAGTCTCTTCAAAATGTTTTTCTATGGCATCCTTTGAGGTGTCCCTCTTCCAATCTTTGACCCATTCTGAGTAGAATGCTATGGGACCTATTCTTTCCAATCTCTCCTGTTCAGCTTGAAGTCTGAAGAGAGAATCTGCTTATTATTAAAATGTTCCTAAACCACAGAGACACACAAGCAGTCTTGTTCGGCTTGAAGCCCATAAATGTAGAATTTATTTGTTATCAAATTTACTTCAACCAACGACAGTGTACAAAATATTTTACAAGCCTATGTGGTTAGAAAACAAATGGTAAGCACATGAGATTAGAATCAAGAGGAAATTACTGAGCATCAAAATAGAATCCACTAGCATTTTTTTTTAATTAAAACATAAGTCTTAGAAGCTCAAAGGATCCAATAGATTTCCAAATTCCATATATTTTGTCGAGTCTAATGCTGCTATGTATGTATGTATGTATAGTAAGAACCCAAATTTTCATTGAAAAAATGAAAGAATACAAGGGCATGCAAAAGCAAGCCCCAAAAGAAACATAGTCCAACACTAACTACAAAAACGGATTCCATTCCAAGAAAACGAGACCAATATCATAATTACAAAATAGCCTAGGAATCGACATCCACAAGGAAGCCTAAAACCTAAGAACATCCCAAAGCTCCTCATCCAACTTCTCTATCTCCCAAAAAATCCTATTACATCTCTCAAGTCAAATACCCCACAGAACCTAGCATGCCATAATTCTTTCTCCTTAAAGTGATGATTCAAAAGCACTTCCTCCAACAAAGAACGCCCATCTCTACGGAACACCCCATTAACCCCAAACGAGCTCCTGCAACGATCCCAAAGGTAGTTTGCAAACTGACATTCCCACAACAAATGGGGGTGCTTTAAGAATATCTTTCACATTCAGTACACCCTAAACTACTAAATAAGTATGCTTCGTTAAAATAAAAGAAAACTGTTGTATCATAATATCACTCAAGCTAGGATAGAATACCTTTCTTCCTTGAAAAGATGTCGCCGAGCCCTGTACAGAGATGTTTCAGTTAATGTTGGATGTTCACCATAAAGCTTTATCTGCCCGGTCTCTGCCATTGCTTTGAGAAAAACCTACAGATATTAAAAAAGGAAGGTCAGTATAAGATCTAAAGCCATTTTTCTTCATTTAAACAAGATCTAGATTTGTCTGTTGCCTAGTCTAGTCATTAAACACAAGAAAAATAGATCAAAGAAGAGCGCCTTCAAGGTTCATAGATTCTTTTTGTGTGTGAAAAAATAATTTCACTTGTAATCCTAATTTACACTGTTTTGCTAGTATGCAAGCATCAAATAGCAGTCGTTGATGCACAAAATATGCGTCTGTAATAACAAACAAGACTTAAGAGGAGACGAGCAATTGGAAATAATCTAGGACACAAATTCTGTATTTGCACTTACACTTATGGTGCCCGATATAGCAGCATATTTTGCATCACAAAGCATGTTTTCCATGGAGAGGTTCAAATTCCACTCAACGCAATTAAAGAAAGTACATATGCTAAGTTCATTGTTTAACCTTCACTATTTTTTTTTTTTTTTTCCCATATGGACTAACCGTTTCAACATCAGCTTTCCTCCTTTGCCACCTAGACCATTGTTCTTTTTCTGGCTTTCTCCAATTCCACCAAAGTTCTTCACTTGTACGAGGCTCCTCTATTGGCTTCTTCTTTTCGGGGTCAATGAATGGGTGAGGGTTTCCAAGCTTTTTGTCTAGATCAAACCCAGTTTCTTCGTCATCAGGTTCTGTCTTATAAACAACATACTGCGAAGTAGCATCTTTAGGCTCCTCTATTAAGTCCTCAGAAATGTCAGGGATCTCTGAGTCACTTGAATCTACTTCAGTCACTTCGGATGAATCAGAAGCAACAGCTGCTTGTGTTCTATTCTTCTTTCTCCTACTTCCCGGCTTTTGGCCATAGGAAGGAGAGCCCACTGATGCACCGGTTGGCGGGGGAGCCCTTGCAGCTCTAACGCGACTAGCAGTTCCTTCTGGCCAGTATTCTTCTCCTGGAATACTTGCACGTGCCCCTGAAGCTGGTTCAAGCTGCCCAGAAGTTGAGTCCATGTAAACATGGTATGGTGGGCGCTCCACCGATACATCTTCATATGATTCATCCCCATTCTCACACTTGATGCAAGGAACCAACTGATTTCTCTGTAGTGATTTTTTCAAAGCATTTCCCACCAGAACTAATCGTACTGGAAATGAACCAACAAATGGTGTCTGGATATTCAACAGAAAATTCATGCGCATTAAGACTGATGGAAAAAAAAGGATGAGCTAAGACAAAACCAGTCTTATACTAGGTTGAAAAATAAAATTTGCAATCATGACATTAATAAACTGCAAACCTTTGGGAAATTGGACAAAGGTTTCCCGCCAACACACCCATTAGCATAAAATACTCCCTTCCTTCCTCTATCTGCAATTCAACATCATTGGAATATCAGAAATCAATCACGTTCTTCGCTGGCTTATTACAACTAACAGATTCTGTATTGTTAATTAGATCAGCATAAAAGCTGTTAAGCCGTAATCTGGATAATGCTAGCACACCTGGATATAGACATGGAGTAGATAAGGAAGCCATCTCCAACTCAGAAGAAAGCGTAAACAAACCTGTACACATTTTCTCATTACGATACAATAAAATAATTCAAAACATGGGGAACAACAAGAAGAACACCAGGTCTTCTCCGGAAATTCTTTTTCACAGTCTTCACTAGACGATTCGGTTGCAAAATTACACTGATGACTCGACAATATTGAAGCCGGAAAACAATAACATTGCAGAGTGAACAGACAGTTCATCGTCCGTTTAACCAAAATTGAGAGGATACTAACATGTAAATAAAAGAAAGGTGTGGAATGTGAAACTCACAGTTGACAATTGAACAAATAATTCCGACTGCGGCAAACTCCGGTGCGATTTGTATTGATCTCGCGGGCTCCGGCGGGTTTAAGCTGAGGTTTTTCGGGCTCCTGCAGCCCAGAGAGGCGAAGGAAATGAATTCGACTCAGTTTGGAGTGGATAAGGCTAAAAAGGGTTCGAAATTCGGTTTGTCATCTCGACCCATTTTGTTTAGGTTAAGTTAATAATTTCATCCCTTATTTATTTATTTATTATTATTCAAATAAATATTCAAGCTTCTAATTTTTTTGGACAACATGATGGAACATTTCAACCCGGCAATTATGTCGTCCAAAGAATAAACTTTGATCTCAGCTACATTATTTTTCACCCAAAATTGTTATTTTCGTACCCTACCATCGATCCTCATTATTTCATGGTATGATTTTAATAAAGTAACGTAATTTGATTACAAATTAAGTTTAATTAGTGTACAAATTAACTACCGAACGTTGTCAAAATTCAAGAGCTGGAAAAATGTATAATGATGACGAGCTTTAGCATAATTCAAACTCGTTAAGACATGTTATTTTGATTGATCTGGATATCATAGTTTGAATCTCACTCGATATCATAGTTTGAATCTCGAGTGAAGAAGTTCATAAAAAAATAAATAAAAATATTTGTAATTTTTTTTTCATAAATAATGGATGGTTCAAAAACTTTTTATTTATTTATGATGTGAAAATAAAATAGAATATATATATATATATATTAAATTATTTTTTTTAATACTTGAAAATGGTTGGAGGTTTTAAATATAAAATACAAAATTAATTAGACAGAGAATTAAAATTAAAAAATATATTAAATATTCATAAATTGCAGTTGATAAACTGCAGATCTAAAATAAATAATTTTGGTAGGCAATAATGACCTGTTGACCGGCAAAACTTGGAAAATTAATTCAGATCATTGTCGTTCATTGACCGTTGTTTGGAATCAGACAGTCATCTATAAATGCTAAATTAATTATTTTATTTTAGGATTAATTTCCGTGGGCCCTACAGTTACAGTTCGTTATTACTCCATCGTAATATTTGAAAAGATTTTAAATATAAATAACATAAAATTTGATTTTTAATGAAAATAAAATAAATAAAATAAATCATTTGAAATGAATTTTTTGGAGGGATAAAAATGGGATTAAAATATAAGAGAAATACAAAAGATTATATTATATTTGGATAAAAGGTGGAAAATTGAGTGAAAATAATTGGATTGGGCGAGAATATTAAGCAAAATTGGAATTGTAGCCTACCAATAAGAAAAAGGTTGAAGCTGTTTTTACATTTGAGTCCTTGAAGGGTGTTCTTATTTTCATTTCATGGGTGACTTCAATCTACCACGACCACGACAGCCTCGTTTTCGGGCCTTTCCGATTTCACCATGTTTATGGGGCTTTCCATTTATGTCTTCAATCTAAACTTATGGTCAATTTCTTTCCGCCAGGTTGTTCCCCCATTCACTTGATCTTCGGCGATTGATTGGTGTTGCCCAGCCGTGTTCATTGGTTTCTTTTGTTTTCTCTTTCCGTCTAGCATTTCCTAAATAGGGTTTGTTCGGACAACATTCAACTAAGATCATAAAAGGAAACGAACCCCGCTGATTTTGGGGTTCTACACCAGTTCTTCATGTTTCCTATTGCGATGTATTGCTTATTCTGAAATTTGGTGATTCCTAAACCCTGTCTTTCACATTCATTCGATCTCCTGGTTATTGCGGTATGCGCTCTTGCTTGTATATAGATTTTTGTTATTGCATTGTATTGATACACGTACGGATGCTGGGCTGAACATTTGGTGGGTCAGATGAATTGGTGTGTGTAATTTATGGTTGTTGTAGAGTACGTTTGAGCCTCTTGTTAGGTAATTTGTTTTTGTAGATGAAGAAGCTTAAGACAGAACCTCCTGTTGCGAGGAGGTTCAGGTTGTCGCATTTTCTTCTCGTAATTGGATTGTTGTATTTAGTTTTCATATCGTTTAAGTTTCCACGTTTTTTGGGAATTGCTACAACGTTGAGTGGGGATGAAAGTAATATTGGGTTGGATGGGACAGTCGGAGTGGATGGGGAAGGGGTGGATTTTAGCAAAGCATCGTTGGCTTCCGTTTATAAGGATACATTTCATCGGAAATTGGAAGATAACCAGCACTTAGAAGCACCATTGATGCCTAAAACAGAGCCACTCGAAGAGGTGAATAATGTTACCGGACCTATTAAGCCGATTCAGCATAAATATGGTCGGATTACTGGTAAAGTTTCGATTCAGCAGAATCATACTAACGACTTTTCCATCCTCGAGAGAATGGCAGATGAAGCTTGGACATTAGGCTCGAAGGCTTGGGAAGAAGTGGATAAATTTGGATTAAATGAGACTACTGAAAGTTCTATGCTCGAGGGAAAGCCTGAGTCGTGTCCTTCATGGATATCTACGGAAGGGAAGGAACTGTTGGAGGGAGATGGAATCATGTTCCTTCCTTGTGGGCTTGCTGCAGGTTCATCTATTACAATAATTGGAACCCCGCATCACGCTCATGTGGAGTATGTACCCCAACTTTTGAAGCTGGGAGGTGATCCTACGGTTTTGGTTTCACAGTTCATGGTTGAATTGCAAGGATTGAAATCAGTTGATGGTGAAGACCCACCAAAGATCCTTCACTTGAATCCACGACTGAAAGGCGATTGGAGTAAACGGCCGGTCATTGAACATAATACATGTTACAGGATGCAGTGGGGAACGGCTCAAAGGTGTGATGGTTTGCCATCAAGTAGCGACGATGAAATGCTTGGTGAGATTAATCTCCTCCTTTCTGTTTTCATGTGTTTTTCATCACTAGCATTCAATCACTCCCGTGTGACACTCATAACCGGTGATGGTGTATGATGGCTGCAAATTATTGTTCTTCTCGACAATAGTGTAAACTAGTAAATGAGGAATATTTTCAATTTGGTCCAGCTAAAAGAAAGAATTTGTTCAGCATGCGTTTCACCCCCCCCCCCCCCCCCCCCCCCCCCCCCCCCCCCCCCCCCCCCCCCCCCCCCCCCCCCCCCCCCCCCCCCCCCCCCCCCCCCCCCCCCCCCCCCCCCCCCC
>NW_019268559.1:456638-486706 GCF_002738365.1 Cucurbita moschata | reverse complement strand
CCCCCCCCCCCTCCCCCACCCCCCTTATAGTAGGAATTCTTAAGTTGCTTAGAGTCTTAGCTCGTATTTGATAGTCTAGATGTGCATTGGAGTTCTGTTTCTAGACGGATTTCCTGTCCTCATTGAAATCTAGCCAGGAGTCCTAATTTTCTCAATCTATGGTGAGGAAGGTAAAGGTTATGAAATCTCTGATCTTGATTTATTTATTTTCCATTAATTTGAATCTACTCACCAACGATTTCAATTCCCAACTCAATTTTTTCCACTCTTTTAGCCGTGCTATAGTGCCAACGCCATCTTACATTTTGTTCCCTTTCAATCCTCTTATTTGACAGTTGATGGAAATCTTCGTTGTGATAAATGGCTGAGGAGTGATATTGAAGACTCAAAAGAAACAAAAACATCCTCATGGTTCAAGAGATTCATAGGGAGGGAGCAGAAGCCAGAAGTAACCTGGCCATTTCCCTTTGTGGAGGGTAGATTGTTTATCCTCACACTACGTGCAGGCGTTGATGGATACCATATTAATGTTGGGGGTCGGCACTTGACTTCTTTTGCCTATCGCCCTGTAAGTATGTGGAGAAGAGGAGGATGCAGATAGCTATTTCATATTCATTCGTGTTTGATGTTTTTCTTACTGCTGCAGTTGGTATAGATCATCTCTCCCATGCTGTTTTAACATTAATTTTCTTACATCTTTGTTCGACTTTCATTTAGGGATTTACGCTTGAAGATGCAACTGGATTAGCTGTAAAAGGAGATGTAGACATTCATTCTACATATGCTACATCTCTTCCTACCTCTCATCCAAGCTTCTCTCCCCATCGAGTTCTTGAGATGTCAGAGAAATGGAAATCTCAGCCTTTACCAAAGAAATCGGTCTATCTTTTTATTGGTGTTCTATCTGCTACTAATCACTTTGCGGAGCGCATGGCTGTTAGGAAAACTTGGATGCAATCTTCAGCTGTGAAGTCATCAAATGTAGTTGTTCGCTTCTTTGTTGCACTGGTATGACTCTTGTGTTCATCCCTCTAAGGTATACGTGTTCCATTTTTCTGGCAACAAAATCTATATATGCTATTTTCCACGGACAATGGAATAGGTTTACATATGAAAGGAAAACAAGAAAGCATGCAATGGTTAGCCATGCTGGTTCACATTTTTTTAAAATAAGAGTTTATGAACTGCGCTGCAATGTTGTATTGTACTCCTGTGAGTCGGATGTGTTCTTGTATCAACGCCATTGAAGCGGCGGTTCATATTTCTTTTCATTATTGTTATTTTGTATTTCTTCTCATGTATAAACGCGCCGTGTAGAATCCGAGGAATGAGGTCAATGCTGTGCTGAAGAAGGAAGCCGCATACTTCGGTGATATTGTGATCCTGCCCTTCATGGACCGCTATGAGCTAGTTGTTCTCAAGACTATTGCTATATGTGAGTTTGGGGTGAGTTTGCGTTTCCCTTCTTCTGTTTATCAGTATTTGAATCTTCTTTGTAGAACTTTGTTGTATAAACTGACTAGTGTTTGACTTTAGTGTATGCTGTTTTTCATTATGTGTTAAGTACTCCACTTTTCTCCTTGTAGGCTGTGAATTTGACGGCTTCATATGTTATGAAATGTGATGACGACACCTTTGTGAGGGTGGAAACTGTTATAAAACAGATTGAAGGCATTTCATCCAAGAAGTCCCTGTACATGGGCAATCTCAACCTCTTGCATCGCCCTCTCAGACATGGAAAATGGGCAGTCACATATTTGGTACATTGAATAAAATTTGGCTATTTTGTGCTTTTATCCTACTTGTTGCATCCTTGAGTTACAACGGCTTGGCTAATCCACCAGTACTTCTAGATCACTTTCGTCAATCAAGAAATGTTTAGCATAGCATTGCTGCTTGAAAACTAAGATTGGCCATTGACATAACTCCTCCTAGGCTAGCACAAAGGAGGGCTTTTTCTGATGGAAAGAACTCGGTATTGTTATTCATCAACAAGAGGGTATAAATCTATGGAGGACCGGGTAGCTTATTCGCTCTCGACCTGATTATCCAAATTCTCATCATAAAAATTGTGAGGTTCCACATCGATTGAAGAGGGGAACGAAACATTCCTTATAAGGGTGTGGAAACCTCTCCCTAACATACGCATTTTAAAACCTTGAGGGGAAGCCCTAGAAGGGAAACCCAAAGATGACAATACCGGCTAGCGGTGGGCTTGGGCTGTTACAAATGGTATTAGAGCGGGGGTGGATTGTAAGGTCACCATCAGTTGGAGAGTAGAACGAAGCATTCCTTATAAGAGTATGGAAACCTCTCCCTAGCATACGCGTTTCAAAACTTTTAGGGGAAGCCTTTGAAGAGAAAGCCCAAAAAAAGATAATACCTGCCAGCAGGCAGGCTTGAACTGTTACAAAAATATACCCCCTCACAACACTTGCATTCTCAAACATTTCCTTCCCGACTCTCTTTCATTCCTATTTCTCATCACTTGATTCAATTACAAAAGTCTGCCCACCTAACCCCCTTTCCTTTAATATACATTTATCACTGATGGCCTATCACTCTCTTTACACCTTTTAAACAATCCTTTTTGTTTCCTTTCTCATGCGAATGATTTATTTCCATGTACGGTAACAGGAATGGCCAGAAGAAGTGTATCCTCCATACGCCAATGGCCCAGGATATATCATTTCCATTGACATTGCCAAATACATTGTGGCTCAACATGAAAGCAGGAGCTTGAGGGTCAGTTTGAGAATACAAGCCTTGATGTCTCTGTTTGTTTGTTTTATACCGCTTTTGTGTATTAACTTGATGTTTTTGACATGAAAGATATTCAAGATGGAGGATGTGAGCATGGGAATGTGGGTGGAGCAGTTCAACAGTACGGTGGCGATCGTTCAGTACTCGCACAGCTGGAAATTCTGCCAGTATGGGTGCATGGAGGACTATTTTACAGCACACTATCAATCTCCAAGGCAGATAATTTGCCTGTGGGATAAATTAACGCAGGGCCAAGCTCACTGTTGCAACTTCAGGTGACAATTTTCCACGATTTTTACCCGCTCTATTTCTACCTGTGTTTATTGTTCAGTGTTAGCGTTACAAACTGTGATGCATGATAACTGTTAATTTTTTTTTCTTCTTTTCTTTTTATGTTTCATCAACAACAATTTTCCTGTATAGATTATAATGTGGAATGGGAATTTTGATATGAGGTAGCATGATTACTCCCCTTGTTATTTCACTTTCACCCCAACTCTTTGATCTCATAATTATTTTCTATATACCAGCCATTTTTTTAATTATTATTTTCAATTTTATACCCAATAAGTCAATTACTTTTGAATTCTAAAGATTTTCGTATCATATTTAAGAACTTGCAAAGGATAATAGCGAATAAAAATGTACTGGTATAAATTTGTCACAAAAAAAAGAGGTAAAATAAATAAACACGAGCAACTAGAAACAATTCTTTTTGGCCGATCGATTTTAACGTAATCGATCAAATATATATTTTAAATTTAATATTGAGATATTCGAATTTCTACCCGTACACGTCATTAAATTAAAAGAAAAAAAAGAATATTTTCTTGTTTTTGGTTTTGGGAGCAATCTTAATTTAAAAGTTTTGAGGAATTCAATGTTGGGAACGAGAGGATAAGATGAGCAAATTGCAAAAGAAAAGGATTTGATTTGAAGTAAAGCCTTAAATCTTCTTTCCCTCCCATTGGGTCTTGGAATTACATGGGTCCTATCCTTCCCAATCAAATTTGGGGGAAATTTAATATACATTTTTCATTAATTTCATTATATTTAAATAAATACTACTATTAATATAATTTTAAAGAAATTTAATATATCAAAATTCACAATTTTCAAATTAATCTTTTTTTCCCTTCAAATTTAGCATAAATATTTCACCCAGTTATAATATATTTTTTTAACAGTCCTTCAGGATATATTATAAACTAAAATTTTATAATAAAAATTGAGTAAAACTAGATATTTAAATAACTAACTAACAAACAAATAAATATCTGTGTGCAAGTGTGTTCGCACGTGCCGGGACCATGTCCGACGTGTCATTTATCAACTTGCTTTTGTTCCTCCGTCGTTGCCGACACGACACCCGTCTGCCTTGCTGGATCTCATGCCGTCCTGGCGCGTGACGAAGACAATGGAATAAATTTCCCGGTAGGTCCAACTCTCTTACTGGGTCCCGATTTACTGTCGGTAGCTCCGGCGCGTGTTCCTCACGACCTCCACTGCCAAACAAAACGGTTTCTACGCGGCCGTTGGATGCGTCGTTAACATTCATATCGGGACCACTTGCTGCCAAACACAAGCGTTCCCGCGAAGAAAAATCTCCACGTGGCGCGTCCACCGCGACGGAAATAGGGACGTGGCTGATATTTGTTTTTTAAATTTTATTTGTAGTCACGGAATTTTTATGATACTTAATGAATGACAAAAGTACCCTTTATTTTAATAGCAAAAAGCGCTTAATTAAAGATTTTTTTTATTTAAAAAAAATCATACTAAACTCCACCGGACGTTATGTTACACAATAATGATTTGGCTGCATAATCAATGCCATTTGATTAATTATTATAATTGTAATTATGTGAAATGAAAATATCAGTTTAAATTTAACTAATAATTTGTGTAAATTAAAACTTCCACAACTAATTAGAAAAATACATAATCAAAATATTAATTTAACAAAAAAAAAAAAGAATTTCCATTTAATTTAAATATTAAATACTAAATACTAAATATAAAGTAAAGAATTTTACTTAATGTGCATATTCCAAACTTTATTGTAATAGAAACTAAAAGAATATATATAAAATGGGATATACCTTTTCTAAAATAGTTAATTTTAATGAATTTATAAATGAAAATTAAAACTTTACCTCCAACAATTTTGTACCAATTTTAAAAATAAATAATTAAAAAGTTAAAAATAGATTTATTTTTCTCTTTTTTAATTGGGAAAATTGAATTAAAAGTGATTTTGGATGGAGCCGAAGCACTGATTCCAAAATGGAAAGAAAGGAAGGTGTTTTTGGTAATTTGGGAGTTCTCCCGAGCCCTGTCCCATCGCCTTCAATCCTCTTCTTTCCCGCTTATCCGCTTTCACAGTGCTCTCTCTGAAATTGAAAAGCATTGAAGAAAACGATGAAACACGGATCCAACCCCCCACAACCAGCTACCACCAAATCATCCAAATTTCATTCCAAACCCCACAACCATCCAGATTTTTATTCTCTCTTTCTCTCCTTTCCCTTCTTTTAAGCTCACTCTTTCTCTATGACAACGCCATTTCATTTCCTTCCCTTATTCCTTATAAACATCCCACCCAACCACCGTTTTCCAACGGTTACTTTATCCTGACCCAGAAAAGAAACGGAAAATCTAACAAATAAACCCTTTAAATTCGCCTTTGCTTGCATTCTTCTGCGAGTGGTGAAGTTTCTGGAGGTGGGTTTTTCCAGATTCAGACAGGAGTTGAAGAGATTGGCGTTTAGAGACAGACCCAGATGGATTTATCTTCGTTTTTGACGTCCTTAGGGACGTCTTTCGTGATATTTCTGATTTTGATGCTTGTTTTCGCTTGGCTTTCTTCAAAGCCTGGCAACCATGTCGTTTATTACCCGAATCGAATCCTCAAGGGTCTTGATCCGACCGGCGGGTCGAGGACTAGGAGCCCGTTTGCTTGGATTCAGGAAGCTCTGTCTTCTTCTGAGCAGGATGTGATCTCTATGTCTGGGGTTGATACTGCTGTGTACTTTGTGTTTTTGGCCACTGGTTTGTTCTTCTTTTCTTTCTCGAACGTTTCAGTCTCAATTCGAATCATGTTCTTGTGTGTTTATATTGTTTTAAATGTTGTTTCAGTGCTGGGGATTTTTGTGCTGTCTGCCGTTGTTCTGCTACCGGTTCTTATTCCAATTGCTGTCACAGATGATGGTATTAAGAATGCTAAAATGATCAATAACCAAACCGTTCAGACTTTCAGTGAACTTGACAACTTATCCATGGGAAATATCAATGTAAGCAACGCTAACCACGTTTGGTTTAGAAAATGAAGAACAAAAATTGATACTGAACTGGGGGCTTGGCCTTTATGTTGGTTTGGTACTCAGATTTGAGTTTTGACTTGTTTTCATATGCAGCTGCGGAGTAATCGGCTATGGGCCTTCTTATTAGCCACTTACTGGGTTTCCTTTGTGGCATATTACCTGACATGGAAAGCTTATAATCATGTCTCAGCTCTGAGAGCTGAAGCTCTAATGTCTCCAGAAATAAAGGCTGAACAATTTGCCATTATTGTTAGAGATATCCCTCCTGTTCCTGAAGGTCAAACCAGAAAGGAGCAGATTGATTCCTTTTTTAGGAAACTTTACCCAGATGCATTCTATCGCTCAATGATCGTCACAGACAACAAAGAGGTTTGTTCATCATTTCAACTCTCTCACTTTTGCTTGATCTTGTAGTACGTTTTGTGGTTCTTTTCTGGTTGAAATATATTTCTCTGTGGGATTTTTAAGAAATTTTTTGAATTGTATCTGTGAATTATATTCAAATAGTTTTGAATTCTTCCACGTTATTTGATTGTCATTCATTCTTCCAGGATTGCTTGTGATTCAGTTACTTACGTTTCACCAAACACTGTTTGATTTAAACTTGTTGCGACGAATAGAGTTCGTGTTGTATCCACATATCTTAATGTTGAATGTTAAGCAGGTCAATAAATTGTGGGAGGAATTGGAAGGGTACAAGAAGAAGCTCGACCGGTCTGTAGCGGTTTTCGCAGCTTCAAAAACAGAAGCCAAGCCAGAAGGTGTAAGACCAGCACATAAAACTGGCTTCCTTGGTCTTGTTGGGAAAAAAGTTGACAGCATAGAATTCTACTCCGAGAAGATCAACGAGCTTGTCCCCAAATTGGAATCTGAACAAAAGGCTACTCTCAGAGAGAAGCAGAAGAACGCTGCTTTAGTCTTCTTCAATAACCGGGCAACCGCAGCTTCTGCAGCTCAAAACTTGCACGCGCAAATCGTTGATAAATGGACTGTTCTGGCAGCTCCTGAACCCGGCCAGCTTATCTGGGCTAATCTTTATATAGATTTTATTCATAGACAAGTAAGACAATACATCGTGTATGTCATCGTCGCACTGATGATTCTCTTCTACACGATTCCGATTGCTGCAGTCTCTGCTATTACCACGCTCAATAATTTAAAGAAGTGGCTGCCATTTTTGAAGCCAGTTGTGAACATAGGTGCACTCAAGAGTATTTTAGAAGCGTTCTTACCTCAATTAGCTCTGATTATCTTCTTGGCTATGCTGCCCAAGTTGCTTCTCTTTCTATCTAAATCTGAGGGAATTCCTTCAGTGGGACATGCTGTGAGGGCTGCTTCTGGCAAGTATTTCTATTTCACTGTGTTGAATGTTTTCATTGGAGTCACTTTGAGTGGTGCATTGTTTGAAACCTTGGAGACCATCCAGAAGAATCCCAACTCTCTTGTTCCCTTGTTGGCAAGTAGTCTCCCAGGCAGTGCAACTTTCTTCCTTACCTATGTGGCTCTCAAGTAAGCTCCCGATTCTTAGATCCTTCAGTTTTCTTGTTCGGTTTTAAACTCTTGTCGATTTCTTTTGATCCGTTCCTTATATATGCATGTATGTAATGATACTCGAATTGAAACGGTTTAGACATATTGAGACCATTGGTAGTTCTAAATGTCTAATGGTGTAGATTAAGAACCTAGAAGTAGCAATCGTCGTTTGTGAGCTGATTTTGGTTCTGTTGTCGTTCTTGTTAGGTTCTTCGTCGGTTATGGTCTCGAACTATCTAGGATTGTTCCTCTTATCATATTCCATTTGAAGAAGAAATTCCTTTGTAAGTGTGAAGCTGATGTGAAAGATGCCTGGACTCCTGGAGATCTTGGTTATGGAACTAGAATACCTGGTGACTTGCTCATTTTCACTCTAGTCCTCTGTTACTCTGTCATAACACCTCTGATTGTCCCGTTCGGCGTCATATATTTCGGTCTTGGATGGCTTATTCTTCGCAATCAGGTAAAGTAAATCGATCGATCGTCAATTTTGTGCCTTTTGATCATTGTTTTGTTTGTGTTAATGTTGGTCCTTGTTTTCCAGGCCCTCAAAGTTTATGTTCCTTCCTATGAGACCTATGGAAGAATATGGCCACATATATTCAACCGTATAATCGCGTCGCTCTTGTTGTACCAACTTACGATGTTCGGTTTCTTTGGGGTGAAGAAATTCTTCTATGCTCCAATCTTAATACCACTCCCCATAATCTCCCTGATATTTGCCTTCCTGTGTCACAATAAATTCTACCGAGCGTTTGCTGATACCGCCCTTGAAGTCGCTCGTTATGAGTTGAAGGAAGCTCCCAACATGGAACAAGTGTTTAGATCTTTTGTTCCACCAAGTTTAAGCTCTGAGAAGGTTGATGATGACCAATTTGAAGATGCACGGTCGCAGGTTTCGAGATCAGGATCATTCGTTTAAATACGAACTTTCACAAGAATGCGCCATTCTTGTGAATCTTGCGTGAAAATTAGGTGAAAAATGTTGATAGTTTGGAGTAGGGAGAGATCAATAAGTTTAGATTGTGATTATTGTATATGTCACATTGTGTTTATGTTTGTTGTTTCATTTGGTTTAGTTTAATAGCCATGAGAAAGGTAGGTGATATGTGTTCAAGAAGAATGAATTATCCATAGCAATTCTTCATTTGTGTGTACTTAATGAAATCGAAATAGTGCTATTTTCTTCCTTCAAATTTTGATGAACATTCATTGATTCAAGTTTTGAATGCGTATTGTTTAAGATTTGATGAGCCTAATGAATCAAATGAAAGTAACTGGAAGATAATTGAAATTCTTTCGATTTCATCTATGTATAAATTCAACCACTAAATTTGTAACTTTAACAAACTATTTATTCTTTTTCATGGAAAGGGTTTTGAAGTTGTGGCGTGTGCGCTACAAACAAAATTGAATTGGGAGATGGAGATTGGAATCGCCTTCGAAGCACCCCGCTTAAACCACTGCTAAATCCTTACTTCCCGACGGATGATTTCTCTGCAAACGCTTTGACAAGCAATCCCAGTCGATTGTTTTCAACTCTCAATCGCGGAATCCTGGTGGGTTTTTATTTTGATTTTGATTTTGATTTTGATTTTGATCTTGATCACTGCAAGATGCCTTCGTCTTCTCTGTTTTTCGGAGTCCCGGAAATGGTTGTCAAGAATCGTTTTCTGGGTTTCCTTATTTGGCAGTCCATTCCTTCAACCTTCGTCTTTTTCCTCTTCAAAATCTTCGTTTCAGCCATTTTCTCTGTTTCTGGTAGCAATTCCTCGAGTGGAACTAGCAATCCATCAGCCCCTTTTGCGTCAATGTTCACTGGATTCTTCACTTTTCTTACATTTCATCTCTCTCAACTCCTCTTCTCTGCATCTCTCTCTCTCCTTGCTTCGCCCCAGCTCGAGCGCCCTGCCGCGCCGCTTGAGCTCACTTTTGGACTCGTTCGGTTTCTCGTAGTTTCAGGCGGTGACAATGCTTCATCGACGTCGGCGTTCAATGACTTTCGCCGTCGTGCTACGGTTTCGTTATATTTGCTTCTGTTTGTAGTGGCAACTGCGATTTCAGGTTCCTTGGCGGCCGTCTCTATATGTTGGGGAAAATCGGATGGTCTCAGAAGTGCTTGGCATACGGGTCTTTCGATGGGTCTGATTTATGGCGCTTTCTACGTTTACAGCAAAAGATGGGTTCTAACGTTCCCAATCATACAGGTTAGTTTTTGTTCCTTAGTTTGTAATATCCATCACCATCATATTCATCGTCGTTGAATATCATCGCAAGCTGAGTGTTGGCTATTTATATATTCATACTGTAATTCTTGCCCTTGTTTGGGTGATGTTTCTTGATATCAACTTTCATGATGTGATATTATAATGTGAAAGTGTGTGTATTCTTGCATGTTTGAATGTTGAGCCATTAAGTTTCCAGTTGACTGATTTTCAAATGCTTTTCTCTGAACAGCGTCCCCCATTTTTCAGCTTCAAGATGGGTTTTCCTGCAGCTACCAGATTGGCTTCCAAACTTTCTGCTGCAGCTTTCCTATTTTCAGCTGTATTAATGGTGCTTTTGCCTGATCAATTTAAGAGAAATGTTACAGTCAGGAAGTTCATAGCTAACCAAGCCATTATTTTCGTTGGGAGCTTTGCAATATTTCTTTCTTGGGAATTGACTCAACACTTGCATCAGGTGAGTCTGTTCTTCATATCATATATTTTAGATTTGATACTCAAAACCAACTGTGTTTATGGTGTCATAATCTCGTTCTCATGCTGTATTTCGTGATCTGTTGCTTAAATATGTGGGTTGATTCATTATATCGTTCCTCATAATTGCGTCGGTGTTGCAACAATCCTTACCAATAGGTCACCACTTTAATGTCCCTTGGCTATTTATACACACTTTTTTCTTATTAATATTGTGAAGTGAGCCATTTTGTTCTTCCCTTTGGGTTTTTGAATTGAGGGGTAGATGCCTTTTACCTATATTGTTTTTTTGTTCTTCTTCGTGATCAAACAGAGGACACTGTTCCATGATCCCCTCACTGCATGTAACCTCTATGGCAATTTGGGCATTCCTTGTCTACACATTGAAACTTAAAGAATTAACTCCTGCTATTCCATTGTGAGTGTGATTTACACATTAAGAACATTTTGTTTGAGTTCTTAGTGGCTTGCAGCAGATATTCCGACTCTCTTGTGATTTTGATGAATACCCCCCCCCCCTCTAGGAGACCGTCTATACTCAAGCCCACCGCTAGTTGATATTGTCCTTTTTGGGATTTTTCTTTCGGGCTTCCCCTAAAAGTTATTAAAATGCATCTGCTAGGGAGAGGTTTCCACACCCTTATAAAGGATGCTTCGTTCTCCTACCCAGCTAATGTGGGATCTCACAATTAATCTTTTTTGTTGTGCCATTAAGGACGGTCATTTAACAGTTTAGAACAGAACATTTGTCATGTTAAGACAGGTTTTGCTCTTTATATTGTTCCTCTGTAAGTATGTCTTGCCAGCTTTTTGATTATTTACTGTGTGTAGGTCCTGCATACCAAGAGGTATGCGTTTGCACCTCCAAAGGGATCTGCAGCAGCAGAAACAAATCCCAGTGAGTACCTCTTTGCAGCTTTAGAGGACAGCAATTCAGGGTCTCTTTTGCAATATCTTGCATTTCTAGATCTCTGCATGGTTTGTGAGAACAATGTGGATATATGGAGGAGAGCTGCATTTTTTGAAGAAACAGGTGAGACATATAAGCGAATTATATCCATTTCCTTGAAGCCTTTGGAGCAATTTGCACTGAACTTAGGCCAAGGTTTGGAAGGTGCTGTGGACATTACCTCCCAACTATCGCCAAAGGACTCTCACTTCGACGTAAAACAATTCGAAACTCTTAAAAACTTTCAGGTTCTTACATTGTTTAACCTCGAAAATTAACGAGTTTACTGTGAACATCATCTGTGTGGCTATTGAATGTGACTGATCGTGCTTGCTAAATTTTGCAGTTGTATGCATGGTGTGCTCGAACGGTATCTATGTTGACTGCACGCTCACATGCAGAAGATCGATTCGGTGTTGCTCAACTCTCTGGTAGTAATGCAACTGTTATGTCAACACTGTTGTCTTGCCTGCTTGCTGTTGAAGTGTTGATGGGTAAGAAAACGACTATACAGTCTTCAAACGGTTTATTCGGCCTGTCTAGTATTAAATGGGCAACGTCAAGTATTGGAAGAGTAGATGCTTCGGTTGGTAAAAGGAAAAGTGGTCCGCTACATTCGAAGGCATATGCTATTGCGAACGTATTGAGGGTGTCGATCTATGTCGTCGTTTCTGCATTCCATAACGAGATGGTGAATAGTGCCAAGTCCGGTGTTCTTGAGAAAGATTGGATCACTGGTGAAAAGCCCCTTTATGGTACTCGTGAGTTGCTTCTTCAGAAATTGCATATTTTCTTGGACTTTCAAGCTTAGATAGAATGGCGATTTCATTTTCCCCGTCTCCGCCCCGTTCGTCGAATTATAGCGAATCACTTGTGAGGCAGTTTTGTTGTCTTTGATTCTGAAGAGTTAACTAAGCTGGTAAGTTTGTAGTTCATTGCCTTTCATAAACATCAATCTTTTAGTTGAATCTGTGTCTTTTGACAACACTTCGAATTTCATATCTTTTAGAGACGGGGAATAAATTAATTGATTAAATATTGGTTTACATTTTATTAATTTCTCATAAAATTTCAAATTCATTTACTAGTTTCCATGCGATTATACTTTTCATTCACAGATTATGCTGTGAAATTATTATTATTCACATCTTAAATATAAAATTTTAAAAAATAAATCATATCTTAAAATTTCAAATTAGGAGCCTTAAAATTCTTATTTTAATAGATAAGAAAATTTGTATAGATATAAGTAGAGTAATTGAAGTGAATATCTCATGAAAAGTAAACAAGAGAACCAGTTTTGTTCATTGAGTTCTTCTAAATCCCAATCTGATAAGCCTTAGTTAATTACGGCTCACCATGTGCAGCCTGTAAACTTCTAAGAAGAAAGTGTCTTCCAGATTGCATTTTTGCGCCACATTTTCCAGCAGACCAGCTTCAGAAATTCCAAATTGTTCACAGAAGTGCATTTTTGAGCTATGATGTGCGCAATGAAGCTGTCGACTCTTTGGTCTATGAGGCAGAGGCTTTGGCTGCATGAGCCTGTGTATGGCTGCGTCTGCTTTACATCAATTCTTCATAAGAGACTTGAAGATCTTCAAAACGAGCTCTCTGTAGTTCAAAGCGAGCTTTCGACTTACATGGCATCAGAAACACAAGCTGCATATGTTCAGATCCCGTAGCCATTGCATGAACCTCGAGTGGAATAGACCGAAAACCCATCAGAGCTTTGGCGCGATCATCGGCCGAACAACGAACAACGAACAGCGAACCAAATCTAATGGCTCCTGAGATTCCATTGGCATCTGGAAGGAAAATAATGAAGTGAATGAACGTAGTAGTTGAATATTAAGTTTGAAAAAGGGGCGGGATAAAATTCAGTTAATGCAATTACTGCGGTAAATGTTCTGTGTGATTCAGAAATCAGAACGATAAACAAGAAAATAGATTTTTGAATTTGACATTTCAAAGCAAACAAACAGAAGAAAGCATAATAGTGGTGTAAAGACCTGGTTGAGGTACCGAGATTTCAGCAATCTCAGCCACAAGCACAAACTTAGGCGCTTTTGATAATTTGGCTGGAGGAGGAAGATCAAGGAAACTTCGAACTCAAGGACACAATGATACAGCCTAAAGAACAGATCTTGTTCAAGTAAGGTCCTATGAAGATAAGGGATCTTTTACAACTTTATGATTGCCAAGGTGTTTACAACAATAAGAGAGCAGTGTCTGTATATGTAGAGCCACCGACTTTCAAAATTCTTCCAAGTGATCATCTCGTAATCAAAAGGGTTCCATGAGGCTCTAATTGATATGCCACTGTTTTTAAACCTCACGAGACAAACTTCTCAACGTGAAGCTCTGATATCACAGTGAATTATAGTATATGAAGTAGGACTACAAATCAAATGCACAAAACCAAAGACTGCACAGAAATTGATTAACGAAGGCAGACTAGACAACCTAGTTGGAATGAACTTGCAGCTGAAACAGGCTAATGACTGCAATTTAAAGGGAATGAATCCCTTCATAAGACATCAATATCAGCTGAATTTATACAACTCAAAACGCATACATAAATTGAACTAGCATTACCCCGTAGCTATCTTGGCCATAAAACGCTTCCAACTGCTTGCATGAGTATAACTAAAACTCAAGATTGACAGAAATACAAGTAAAACATACCATTTCTGCAGAGATCTGAGAAGTGTATGGCAACGGACTTACAAGTAAGCTAAGAACATTCATTGACCAGCTATAGAAAAAAAAAGAACACAAAACAATCATCCGTTACCTGCTAAACGTAATCTTCATCATCCAAAACATAAAAGCATCATTTCCCTTCGCATCCTTTTCTGTTTCTTAAATAATTACGGATTCAAAACCACTTTTCAACCTAGAAATAACGACGACCATAAAAAATTTATTATCCTCCAATCATCGGAAATAAAAACGTAAACCTCGATGTCTTTGAAATTGGAGCCAATGGCTAGTTACGAACAAAATTTCAACAAATTCACAGGATTATAACTAACATTTGAAAAAGAGAGAGAAAACAATCACCTGCATAACATTAAGAAGATGAATCGGTAACAAGAAACCCGGACGGCGCGCGTCGGTGAAATACTGAGGGGGTCGAGGGGAAATATTAATGGCGACATCAAGAGATTCTGTAGTATTTAGATTTTAAGGCGGCTTTATATTCAAAAGTTTACAATCCCTAATTAAAACATCAAAATGGGACAATTTTTTTTATTTTTTAAAATTTCAAATATATAATATATTTATTAAATATACAATTTTAATTTTAAGAACATATAATATACTTTTAAAAAAGAGAGCGTAAAATTGAAAATTTCCAAATATTTCATAAATAATTAAAAAAAAAAATCTAAAATTTATAATCTCTGAAGTTCCAGTTCCAAGTTCCAAGTTCCAAGCATGTTCCGATGCGCTCAAACCGAGCATCGTATCTCGCTTCAACTTTCTCCACTCAAACTTTCCCGGAAAATCACCTCTCTTTCATCCTCAGAAAATGCATTTCTCTCTTACAGTTATGCGGCTCCTCCCGATCCAAGTTGAAGCAAATCCATGCTTTCTCCATCAGACATGGCGTCCCACCCCCAAATCCCGACTTCAACAAGCATCTCATTTTCTCTCTCGTCTCCATTTCAGCCCCCATGACCTACGCCACCCGGATTTTCCAACAGATTCAAGCCCCCAATATCTTCACGTGGAACACCATGGTTAGAGGATTTGCCGAAAGCGAGAATCCCAGGCCGGCCGTGGAGCTGTATTCCCAAATGCACGCGGCGTCGTCCATTCAGCCTGATACGCATACTTTTCCCTTTCTTTTTAAGGCTGTTGCTAAGTTAATGGATGCTAGATTAGGCGAGGGGATTCACTCGATTGTTGTTAGAAATGGGTTTGATTCGTTGCTTTTTGTTCAGAATTCGTTGGTTCATATGTACTCTGTTTTTGGGTTTGCTGAGAGTGCGTACAAGGTGTTTGAGTTTATGTCTGAGAGAGATCTCGTGGCTTGGAACTCTGTTATTAATGGCTTTGCTCTTAATGGAATGGCGAATGAAGCTCTGACCCTTTTCAAGGAAATGGGCTCTGTGGGTGTGGAGCCTGATGGGTTCACTATGGTTAGTTTGTTATCTGCTTGTGTTGAGCTGGGGGCACTGGCCTTGGGGGAGCGGGTTCATGTGTATATGTTGAAGGTTGGTTTAGTACAGAACCCACATGCTAGCAATGCGCTTCTTGATCTCTATTCCAAATGTGGGAACATTACACATGCACTGAAGGTGTTCGACGAAATGCATGAAAGGAGTGTGGTTTCTTGGACTTCTCTGATTGTTGGGTTGGCTGTTAATGGATTAGGAAATGAAGCTCTTAAACTGTTTGGGGAGTTGGAAAGGAAGGGGTTGAAGCCTAGTGAGATCACATTTGTTGGAGTTTTGTATGCCTGCAGCCACTGTGGGATGGTTGATGAAGGCTTCGATTACTTTAGAAGGATGAAAGAAGAGTATGGCATCTTGCCAAGAATTGAGCACCATGGCTGTATAGTCGATTTGCTGTGCAGAGCGGGCAAGGTCAGAGATGCTTACCAGTATATTCGAAACATGTCGGTCCCGCCCAATGCAGTCATTTGGCGGACCTTATTGGGAGCTTGCACAATCCATGGCCATTTGGAACTAGGTGAGATTGCAAGAGCTGAAATCCTACAATTAGAACCGAAGCATTGCGGCGACTATGTCCTTCTCTCGAACCTTTATGCATCGGAGCGACGTTGGCTAGATGTTCAAAACGTGAGGAGGACAATGCTTATGAAAGGAGTGAAAAAAACTCCTGGGTATAGCCTTGTCGAGTTGAAGAATCGTGTTTATGAATTTATCATGGGCGATCGATCTCATCCTCAAAGTGAGGAGACATACGCAATGCTGGGGAAGATCACGGAGTCGTTGAAAATCGAAGGATACGTTCCTCGCACGGTTAATGTTCTTGCAGACATAGAAGAGGAAGAAAAGGAGACGGCATTGTCTCATCATACAGAGAAAGTTGCAATTGCTTTCATGTTGGTTAACACTCCACCTGGAACTCCAATTAGAATCATGAAGAATTTGAGAGTTTGTGCAGATTGTCACCTGGCAATCAAACTAATATCCAAGGTTTTCGAACGAGAGATCGTCGTAAGGGATCGTAGTAGATTTCATCATTTTAAAGACGGTTTGTGCTCGTGTAAAGATTATTGGTAATATTAGTATCGTCTCCTTATTATATACCTCCATTGACGTCTGTAATTTTTGTTTAAAGGAGAACGATGATTCTATATTGTTTGATATAGAAGATTTTGTTTTTTTATTTATAAATTTACTAAATAGACATGTATTTAACGTTTTTTTAAAAAATATTTTAATTTTGTGATTTAAATAGTAGAAATTATTTATTTAAATCTTAAATTAAAAAAATACAATAAATTTTATAAATATAATATTTTTATATTTTAAGCTCATATTAGTTTTGTTAAAATTAAAATATATATCTTGAATATTAAAAATTTATTCCAACGGTATGATTAAAATAAATTGTCATGGCTATGTCTTCTCGTGCAAGAATTCGGCCTCTGGTGGGGACATCATCCACGTGTCGAAATGTAAGTGGTCAGAAATATGTAATATTAATAATAAGAGATTGAGAATGAAATTATAAATTCATCCTTAAAATGTTATTTTTTAACCCGCGAAACAGTCTCATGAAAAAGGCGCGTGCGGGTTTGGCGTATAATTTAAATATATATATATAGGCGCGAAGCGACATCCTCACACATCGGCGTCTTCTTCTTCGTTTTCGTTCTTAGCCGCCATTTTCGCTGCTCCTTAGCTCAATTCTTCTTCACTGCGTTTTAGTGTTTTGTTTAGGTATCTTATTGTTGATTGTTTTTTTCTTTTTCAATGGGGGATTTCAGTCACCTGGAGAAGATGGGAAGAGAGCTCAAATGCCCAATTTGGTAACTCACTTCTCAATTGCTTTAGCATTTTAATCATTTCTCTCTCTCCCTCTTTCTTTCTTTGTTCGAGTTTGATTTCCAAGAATTAGGATTTTTTTTCTTTTTCAGATTACATAACATTTAGTTTAACAATCTGAAAATGGCTCTTATGTTATTATGGATTTGATTGTTGATGATGTATATTTATCTGATTCATGTGATTCATCTTTTTTCGCTACTTATTTCGTGAATTTTTCCGGAAATTCTCTGCAGTTTGAGCCTTTTAAACTCTGCCGCTTCACTGGGATGCAACCACGTATTCTGCTAGTAAGGCTCTCAACACAATCGATTTCCCTTTCTGTTTAATTATCTGTAAAGACGTCGGCCGAAGGAATCCTATGGTTTTCTGACCTCTTATTTGTTGTGAGTTTAGTGTATGTATAGAGAAGTCAATGAAATCGGCTTCAAACTGCCCAGTTTGTAAGGTGCCTTTTCGGCGTAGAGGTATGATTTTCTTAACATTTGGAGGTCTTGAACTGCCTTATATGTCTCCATTTTACGAATAAAACTGGCATGCACATATCTGCTATTAATATCTGTTAATTATGCTACGCCTCACATTCTGTTTCATTTCCTACAATCTCTTTTGGTTTTTGAAGAAGTTTCGTTGGCTCATTTTCTGACATTCTTTTTCATTAGGGAATAATAAAATGTAAAAATCAATGACCATTCATTCTAGGAGAATATATAGTGGTATTCCTTAAGAAATATGATTTCTGTCAAATTTTATCATGTCTACTAATTTTATTCTTGCTCTTTACAATCTTGTCTTCAGAAGTTCGTCCTGCTCCACACATGGATAATTTGGTGAACATTTACAAAAGCATGGAAGCTGCTTCGGGAATGAATATATTTATTTCTCAGAATTTGTCTTCTGCTAAGTTATCTGGTAAGATCGTAGTGAACATGGAAGACACTCGATTCCATTTTCTTACTATAACCTCAATGCAACTTATGCAATTCAAAATTTGATAGAATTTCTAATCACGCTCTTTCCTTTTGTTACTCCATACTGAAGATGGAGAGAATCAAGTGGAAGGTGATGGCAAAGGTTCAAAACGGCATAATGCAGAAACCAGCGAGTTCATAGCTTATGAACAAAGAACTTTGGAAAAAGAGCCACAAAGGACACGAAAATCCAAGCGGAAGAATTCTGCTTGTTCCCCTGTGAAACCTTCATTTCCAAGAAAGAAAAGGGTTCAGGTGCCGCAGTGTCCCCTTTCAGAAACACCTACCCGATCTGCAAAGTTAGTACATAGTTTTAACAAGGAGAATGAAGAACCGAGAAAAAGTGCAGTTGCTTCGGAGAATAAAGGTCAGCCAGTGCTTTCGCCTTTTTTTTGGTTGAGAGAAAGAGATGAAGATGAAAAGTCAAATCAGCAGTCTGATATGGATCAGCCTACGGACTCAATGACAATGAACGTTCTTTCCTTCAGTGATGTTAAGGATTCACTGGATGAAAGCCCTTCAAAGCCTTCAATGGTGAGTTTACTAGAAACATCTTGTGATTAAATCACTGTGGATATTGATTACAAAGCAAGTACAACAAAGTATGCAATCATTCTCACAACTTTATGTAGTTTCAATATCTTCTGCACTTAAAGTAATGTTACTCTTCTACAATCATTTTGGAAATTTCTATAAAATACATGAACATTGAAACAACCATTAAGCTCTGATGTAGGCTGCAGGCTACACATATTCAACCTCTCTTGTTATGTCATGTGTGGGCCTGCGGCAGCCTACAAACTTGACGTCTATTTTATTAGAAAAAGAGAAAGAAACAAAGCTAGTAACCCTCTACATTTTGAAATTTCTGATTTTGCTTATTTTATCTCGTTTTCCTGATGTAGGAGGAAGTGTGCGACAAGCCATCCTACGACTTGGATCTTTTTGATAGTGAAATGTTTGAATGGACTCAAAGAGCATGTTCCCCCGAACTTTGTTTAAGTCCCTTTAAACTGCAGGTATTAAAAATTTCATCATCACATCTGATAGATACATCAGAATTCCCCCCATACACTCCATTTAATTAATGCCATCAACGTGTGCAGGTTGAAGATATTGCCAGAACTGAAATAGCATTATTAGCAGCAGCACCTAATGAAGAACCTAGGGTTCAAAATCTAAATGGAAGGTCTAATCACAGTGGTGGTATACCGGACGAGTTGGTGGTAGCTGATGTGTCCCTTCTAGAAGACAACAGTACGAAGGATCATACTGGAAGTGCTAAACTCAGCAAAAGAGGTAGAAAGAGAAAGGAAACTGCACTGAGGAAATGTGCTAAAAGATTGGGAGAATCAGCCATTGACAATTATTCCCATTCAGGTATGGAAACCGAATGCTTGCTTCAAAAGCAGGAACACCATGTTAGTAACAGCTCTGATAATCTGAAAAATGTTACCAAAAGGAGCAAGAGGAAAATGCACCGTGGTATTGATGCAAATAAGATGACTCTTGAAAATGTTCCTGACGATCCAATTAATTTAGCCACTCCAAATGAGAATTTTGGAACCGAGACATCAGGCTTCCCAGAAGTGGAAAAGGTTAGTCAATTCCCGGAAAAGAGTCACAAGAACGGCAGAGCCTGCAAGAAAACGCACTTCGGTAGGGATGCCAAACAGGCGACTCCAGAGAATGCTATTGCCGATCCAGTCAGTTTAGGAGCTCCAGATGATGAACACGAGAATTTTGGAACCGAGCTGTTAGCTTTACCAGAGGTCGAAAAGGTTTGTCAATTACCTGAAAATAGTCGCATGAAAGGCAGAGGCAGGAAGAAAGCACACTTTGGTAACGATGCAAATATGACGATTCTTGAAGACGTTCCTGCACATCCCATTGGTTTAGGAACTCCAAACGATGGTTCTCGGAATTTTGGAACTGAGCTATCAGCTTTTCAAGAAATCGAAAAGGTTAGTCAATTCCCAGAAAAAAATAACAAGAATGGTGAAGCCGGCAAAGACCAGAGATTGGTCCAATACCGCAGGAAGTCTAAGAAACAAAAGTTATATTCAGGGGACGACAAACTGCGAGAGAAACAATCTTTCAATCAGAATCAACAAGATGGTTGCGCCATTCCTGATTTGACCACCACACCCGGAATTGCTACATCTACTGATAAAAAAAGGGAACATGAGAAACAAGATAAAAGTTCCTCTGCTTGCATAACAACTAGTGAGTATGATAACGTCACTCAAGAAAAGCCTGTTGCTCAGGAAAATCGAATTGAGCTCTCTGAAATTTTTCCATGCTGTACCGACACAAAAATCCTGGATCCTATGGCCAAAAAAGTTGGTTCAGGAAAACATGAAAGATTGGATAATGAATTTCATTGTGCTTTCTGTCTCTCATCAGAAGAGTCAGAGGTAGATCAACTACGCCTTTTCATTTACTTCCATCTGTTTCTAATTATAATTGTTTCGATTTTACCCGTCTGCCCAAATTCTTTCCGTTGTGGATTGCTTCAAACGCCAGTTTTATCTTAAAACTGTACAGGCTTCTGGAAGAATGGTCCACTACTTCAATGGAAAGCCGATTGCAACAGATGACGTAAAAAACTCTAAGGTCGTACATGCACACTGGAATTGTGTTGAATGGTAAAAGGATCCCTCCCACTTTGCAACAGGATATACTTCAAATTGCTTCCTTTAGTTTCATTGAAACTGCAGCTTCCTTTAGTTGATTATGCTTTCCTAATTTCAAAAGTACACCAAAGTGGAATTACATATCCAGGAGGAAACATTCAGCATTAAGTGAGAACATGCACAAGGTTTTCTTAGCACTAATATATAGGTTGCTTTATATAAGCAGGTGCTTAAAAGTAGCACGTTATATATACATTGCATGTGATACAAATGGGGCCATGGGGTTGATGGGCTAGACGATCATATCATGATGATTTTCTGTATGATGTCAGTAAATATATACCATCTTTATTTTAATGTGCAGGGCGCCCAATGTTTACTTTGATGGTGACACAGCGATTAACCTTGAAGCTGAACTCAGTAGAAGTCGAAGAATTAAATGTGGTTTCTGCGGAAACAAGGGTGCTGCTCTTGGGTGTTATGAGAAGTGTTGTCGTAAGAGCTTTCACGTTCCTTGTGCAAAATTGATGCCACAATGTCAATGGGATACTGTAAGTGCTGCGTGACCTGATTTTCTTTTTTCTTTTTTTTTTTCTAAAAAAAAAAGCATGTGACCTAAATTCTTATTGCATAACTTTTTGTGACACGTCTTTTCTGTATGTCCATCAACTTATGTTTGATCGCTTGAGCAGGAAAATTTTGTGATGTTATGCCCACTTCATCCGGATTCTAAACTGCCAAGCCAATATTTGGGACATCAAGAACGGAAAAGAAGTTGCGCTCCTAAGCGGTATGTCTATATTTGCTGATTTGAAACGTCTTTGCCGGTCATCATTTGAATTTATGCAATCCTCTCTATGCTTTGGTTTGTTGCCTTCTCAATTGCAGACAATCGAACACTAAATGTATAGCAGTTGCGCGTGAGATCAGCAATAGTAGAGGGTTTACATTTCGTGAATCATCTAAGAAATTGGTTCTGTGCTGTTCAGCTCTCACCACAGCAGAGAGGGTAACATTTTATGAACAAATATCGTTCATGTGGCACTTTTTTCTTCACAGTGAATTTTTCAGGGTCTTGATGGTTGGAAATGGGAATTGCAGGAAGCTGTTACTGAATTTCAGAGATTATCTGGAGTTCCAGTGTTACAAAAATGGGATGATAGCGTTACACATATTATTGCATCAACAGATGAAAATGAAGCATGTAAAAGAACCTTCAAAATTTTGATGGGCATTTTGAAGGGAAAATGGGTACTGAGTCTGAAATGTAAGTTCTATTCCTACATGATATTTTATGTTTTAGTTGTACTCTTGTTTTTTTCTTTTACTTTTTATGATAACAACAATAGTTCGTCCTCTTTAAGAAAAGAAATTGTCTATAAAAAATGATGTAAAACATGTCTGGTGGAACATGAATGGGACAAATTGCATCTGATACGTTCTTGCTCATCGTCCATGTGCAGGGATTAGGGCTTGTATACAAGCCATGGAGCAAATAGAGGAAGAACGCTTTGAGATAACTCTAGATGTGCAGGGAATCAGAGATGGCCCTCAACTTGGAAGATTGAGAGTCCTGAACAATGTAAGTCCCTTTTGCCTATGCGTTGTGATATTATCATACATGTATGGTTCTGCAATGAATCGCATTTTGGAGTGCTGGGTCTGGCTAATGCTAATTGTTGCGTAATGACCATTATTCTCAATTTACCTCTTCATGTCGCTTGCAATCCTATCTTTAGAACTTCAATTCCTGCTTAAATTTTACTTTCTTATTCCGTTTTCTGTGCCTTTTGAATTCAAACATTTTCAGCTATCTTTTGCCGTTGATTGGAACATTTCCTTCAGAATATGAAAAGATACTAAATGCTCTAAAGATGCAAACTCTACTAGTAGCGAAAAATAAAAAATTAAATCAAGAACATTAATGGAACATAAAAGCACCCCAATGTATCCTTGGCTGTTCTAATATTTTTGACGGCTAGTCTTAATTTGTTTCCATGTCAAATGATGTACTGAACTAATCTGCACAATTCCTTTGATAATTGAATCCAAGTTGAACAGTTTTTAACTTCTTATTTTCATTTTCAAGTATGCTGGGTTGTACAAAATGTTGGCAACAAGGCAATAAATTTTCAAAACTACGACCAATGTTTGTTCGAAGTATCATATAAATAATGACACGGGGATTAAAAGACTAGTTTTGTTTTTGTACTTTTGAGTTTCATCCCCACTTTTAGTCTTTATATTTTCTAATATTTAAATTTATTTCTGGTACTTTTCATAAATTTTAAAATTAGTCTTAATTGTTGGATGGAAATTACTTTTTATGAATAACAGCTAACAGCTGTTTTCTCTGTGCAGCAAGCAAAACTTTTTTCTGGGTTCAAGTTCTTCTTTACAGCGGATTTCTTACCTTCATACAAAGGATATCTCCAACAACTTGTTACTGCAGCTGGAGGAACTATTCTGCTTAGAAAACCAGTTTCAAGCAATCAAAACACCCCTTGTTCTTCACCTAATTGCCAAGTTTTCATCATTTACAGTCTTGAGATTCCTGATCAATGCGATCCAGGTGAAAGGAGTAAGATTCTCAATTACAGACGTTCCGATGCCGAGTCGCTTGCTAAGTCGGCTGCAGCCAAAGTTGCAACCAATCTATGGCTTTTGAACTCGATTGCAGGCAGTAAATTGAGCAGTCGTCTTGTGGAGTAACTGTGAGCCATGTATGTATATTTTCCTACTCAGCTCATTTCAGTTGTATTTCTGCTAGAAATAAGCATTTGAAGGCATATACAACTAACTCTTGAGAGAGAATGGCCAAACATGTCAAGCTAAATGTTATATCATATCATATCATAAACCATGTGATACAGATTTGGTATCTATTGATTTATAAATGTATTTAGTGTTATTTGCTTCTCTGTCTTCTTATGATCGTAGATTCATCGTCCATGCTTACTCATTGATGGTTTTCTCCACTTGGTTTGTTTCGATTTTTTCTTTTGATTAGATGAAATGTTTTCGATTTTTTTTTTTACTTATGATCTGGTATCCTTCTGTTTATGATTTAATTTCAAAATACTGTGTGAAAGGATACGATTTATTCTAAAATTAGTCAGTATAAAAAATTAATGCACGACTGAGAAAACCTTGATTGGAGATTGAATCCCTTGCTGGGGTAAAAAATTTTGAGATTTGATTCTCTAATCTTTTTTTGGAGAGATTTTTTTTTTTTTTTCAATTATGGAATTCAATATCACTTGGTGAAGAGATTTGATTCTTAAGTTGATTGAATTAAAATTACTAGGAAAAAACTACTAATGAAGATCCTTAACCTATCTAAAACAAGTGATGTATTCAAGATTTGTTGTTATCAAATGATAGGAAGTTACGTTAGATGATATGATTTTTGATTTTTGAAAAAATATCTGTGGATTTCATACCTCAATATTTCAAAAAATTTCCTATATATTTGATCCGGGTATGAGTAATTTCCCCAAGAAAAACACTGTTCTGTTTGATCGTTTCTACTCCCATGGAGTCGTGCCCCATCTCCGAACAGCCGGCGACGAACTGGCTTGATCTGCCCGATGACCTCATGATCACGATTCTGCTGAAGTTATGCGCCTTTGATATCCTCGTCAACGTGCAAAACGTCTGCTCGTCCTGGCGTAGGATCTGCAAGGACCCTTTCTTGTGGCGTGTCGTCGATATCCACTATATGGATAGTCGCGTGCAGTTGAGAACAGACCGCTTTGCGGAGATGATGTGCATGCAGGCTGTCAACCTTAGTTGTGGTCAATTGGTTGATATCAATATTGAGTCCTTCGGCACCGATGACTTGCTCCTCCATATCTCTCAGAGGTACGTTCTTATTCTCTACTCCCTCTTTTTTAGAGTTGTTTTTCGCAATTTTGTCATACTCGTATCTGCCGGTAAGTTTTCGGCTCGTATTACGATTTGTTTCCGAGTACATACACTCAAAATATACAATGCCTTCATACATACAAGCTTAGATTCATTATTGTTTAAGGTGTTTTTGTTCTATGTAGCTAGTCTGAAACTTTTGGACCAAATTTGAATTTGAACCTCCGTTCATGTTATAGCTGTAGGTGAATTGCATTTACATCGATAAGATAAATCTGAAGTTGTGAGAATAGTTCACATCTTTTGTGTCGTTTTGCCAAATTCGTAGCAGTTATGGATCCGAGATAATCTAAAGAATATCTATTATGTTCGATTCAACATATAATTCTAGGAAAGTGACAATTATTTCCTTGATTTTGTTTGAGGTTTGTATATGTAATTTGTTGCAGCTCAAAACGACTTAGAAGACTCCGGATAGTATGTTGCTCTGACATCTCTGCTGACGGAATCACTAAAGCAGCTTTGAAATTTCCATTGTTGCAACATCTTGAAATCTCTGGCTCTGCATATTGTTTGAAAACTTTGGCAACTGTTGGATGTTGTTGTCCTCGTCTGAAAACATTGAAGCTTAATTACAACAGAAGACGGTCTGAATTTGAACGGGATGAGGAAGCCTTGGCTATTGCTGAAAATATGCCTAATTTACGTAACCTTCAGATACGTGGCAACCTTCTAACTGAATGGGGCTTGCAGGCCATTCTTGATGGGTGTCCTCATTTAGAATATCTTGATTTACGCTGGTGTTACCATATAGGTTTTGCAGGACAGATGAACCTCTTACGTTCTGGAAAGATTAAAAGTTTCCGCTTGCCTGGTGAGTCCTTTGATGAGTCTGACAGTGTGAGCGAAACTTTTAGTTACGTTGGTGGCGATTCTGATGACAATTTCTCCGACGATTTCGACTCCGACACCAACTATTTCGACTCGAATGCCTGCCCTCCCTTTCCCACACACTGCAGGTTCATAAACGAAGCAGAGGAGCCTCGCAACTGCCATTTTGATTCTCTCTTCTGCAGGCAAGTAAGTTGTTGGTGTGTTCATTATAAGTTGCTTAGTAAGGAGAGAGTTGTAGGGAGTTGTTTAATTTTCTTTTCTTGTTTAATTTTTCTATTTTGGAAGTGTATTTGGATATGATCTACTTAGTATTTAGTTTAGATTCCATTAATTAGCGATGATGAATGGTGCAATTTTGTAAATGCTTTCCTTTCCCTTGTTTGTGTTTCAATTCTATCCAGATTAAACCAAAATTGAGCATTTTTTGTGGTTAGGGTTTATTTATAACTTTTATGTACAAAAAGAGCGAAATTTGCTTAGATTAAACGAAACGGCGTATTCAAGTAAATATTAGTAACCAAAAAATCTTCGTGGGCCGACCAGGCCCAATTAACATTAATGGGCTTAAGAGTGAACAAAATTGAGCAGCCCAGAGAATTTCCAGGCCCAGCAACGCCTGGCCTACATGCCCCCCAAACCAAAGCCTTATCCGTTGAGAGATATCCAATAGAACGGGGCCACGTAAGCAAGCAGGATCTAAAGCTAACAAGCTGTATCCAAATCCACCAATCAGAGGGCGCAAATTTAGTCCACGTGGCTGAGTGGATAGTCGAATTAGTACACTCTCTCTCTTTCCTTCTCTGAAACCCATATATGCTTTAAACAAACCAACAAACACAAAAGAAATAAATTAAAAATAAATTCAGTGGCTATAGCAGCAAGAAAATGGCAGCTACAATGATGACTTCGATCCCTCAGTTTTGTGGGCTGAGGCCAGCTGTTCCAGTGGCGGCTCCGGTTCGCAGCCTGGTATGTCCACGTCGCCGCCGTATCCGTCGGCATTCTTATTCTCTGTGATCGGAAATAGCTGAAATGTGTTTGATTTTGCAGGTGGCGGTGCCGCCCTTGAAGCGGAGAGGTGGCGGCGGCGCTCTCAGTGCCCGCTGCGATTTCATTGGCTCCCCCACTAATTTGGTAATCACTCTCTCAATTTCCACACTATCGAATTTTGTCGTTCCCTAAGAAGTTCAATTTTGTTTTAAAAAAATAATAGATCTGATTTCTAGTTGGGATTAATTAATAGTTTAGGATACGATCGTAGATATTGGATGTGAAAAATATATCCTATGAAATTACCAAAAACAAAGAATTAAATTACCCGGTTGAAGCAAATGGCGTAAAAAAAGACGAATGATATGTGTACACGTGGCGTAGATAATGGTGACGTCGACAAGCCTGATGCTATTCGCTGGACGGTTCGGATTGGCTCCATCGGCGAACAGGAAATCAACGGCGGGGCTGAAGCTGGAGGTGAGGGACTCCGGGTTACAGACGGGTGACCCAGCGGGCTTCACCCTCGCTGATACTTTGGCGTGCGGCGTCGTCGGCCACATCATTGGCGTCGGTGTCGTTCTTGGCCTTAAGGGCATTGGTTCTCTCTAAATGTTCTCTGTTTTCTTTGTTTGAATTAAAAATAACTTTTAAAAAGTTCTGTATGCTTCTTCGTTGAGTATATATATATTATTATTAGATTGAGCTCCCAATTTTATTGGTAATGGAGAAAGTTATATATATATATATATATATATATATATACATACATATATATATATATATCTATGCGGCGAATTGAGAAGGCGGAGATTTAAACCAATTTATACCCGCTTTCTTCTTCCACTCCAAACTTCGCGCTCCATTCGTCGTTTTACAATTTGATTCGCTATAAAGACAACAAATTTCGAGGTCTGATGCTTTTCTGATCTCTCTCCGACAATGGAGATCTTCTTCTATCTCGTTTTTGGGGCACTGGGCTTCATTGTTGCAGCCATCGAGCTGAGTAAAACCAACAGGGACAGGATCAACGCCACCACCGCTTTCAATTCATTCAAGAATAATTACCTTCTTGTTTACTCTCTCATGATGGGTACGTTCACCAATTTCTTTCTCTTCTTCCGCTTTAGATCTCAATCTTAATCTCACTCGACGTCCGCATTCTTGGTTTTGTTTGTTTATTCGCTCCGACCATATCCGTGTTTAAGTTTCTCGGATTTGTCGTGGATCCGATCTAGTTTCTTCCGTTTTTTTAGACTGGATGATTGGATCGTGTATGCCATTTGGATTGAATCTGTTTCCAATTTTTTTCATATACTGGCGTGGTCGCTTTGTCGGTATGTTTCTCGTATTGGATCAGAAGCAATTGTCCAATCGTCAGAAGCCGCACTCCCTACCGTTGTATCCAGAAAGTCCTAACGCTTACTGTTGGCAATAAAGCAAACACTATCTTTCTTTAGGAACGTATTCCAAATGTTGAATGCATAAAATCGTGAAATTTGTCCAATAAACATACCTCGTTCCTATATGCTAGAATTTTAAAAAATGATTCGGTCACGGTGTCTGAATCATGTCATATCTATGTCTCTTATCCGTATCCGTGCTTTATGAAAGTACTTGGGAAGGTTTAGGCCCCTCCCCCCGTAAACAATTTTGTTGTCTGCAACCTTTCTTTAAATGGACAAAAATTATAGCACTTTGTTCTTCCTCGAAGCCTTTTGGGCACCAACCGTTTTGTGTTATAGACATTATTCAGAAATTTGATTAGTTAGTTCTGATTTCCTTTGTAAACATTTTCGGTAAGAAGTTCACCTACAAATACAATTAGCTACTTTAGTTTCTCATAATCACAGTAAGTATAAACTATTCCCATCAAATTTTAGTCCTACATTTTTTTTTTACTTCTTGGGCAGTAAAGTTCTGATGCATATCCATGCTTTTTCTGGCGATAGCTGGGGATTGGTTGCAGGGCCCTTATGTGTACTATCTTTACAGTCAATATGGCTTTGGAAAAGGGGAGATTGGACAGCTTTTTATAGCTGGTTTTGGCTCCTCTATGTTGTTTGGGACAATTGTCGGATCACTTGCTGATAAACAGTAATTCTTCGCTTTTGAGCTCTGTTGTTACATCACCATGCTTTTTCAAAGGAAAAGGAATATTAGTATTGTTTCCATGCTTGTTCATGCAGAGGTCGAAAGAGAGCTTGTGTGACGTATTGTCTCACTTATATACTGAGTTGCATCACAAAGCATTCACCCCAATATAGAATTTTGATGTTGGGCCGCATTTTGGGAGGCATTGCCACTTCTCTCCTCTTTTCTGCATTCGAGTCGTGGCTTATTGCTGAACATAACAAGGTAACTCATTGTTGCTGAACATAACAAGATTTTACGCCTCTGCTTTTAATTTTGTTTTACCAATTGAGACTTTGTGTTTGGTCATGTCAATATGGACTTTCTTAACGATGGTGTTTCTCAAAAGCTAATGACCGTTTATTGCTATTAGTATATATCTTGAAAGTCTTCTTGTTATTCTCAACAGAGGGGCTTTGAGCAACAATGGCTATCAGTTACTTTCTCAAAGGCAATATTTCTTGGCAATGGTCTTATTGCCATTTTATCTGGGCTTTTTGGGAACGTACTAGTTCACTCCTTGGATCTTGGGGCGGTAGCGCCCTTTGATGCGGCTTCTTGCTTTCTTGCCCTTGGTATGATCATCATCTTATCTTCGTGGACAGAGAACTATGGAGATCCATCTGAAAACAAAGACCTTCTCACCCAATTCAGGGGTGCAGCAGTAGCCATTGCTTCTGGTAGAGTCCTGACTGCGTTTTATTTATTTTTTTATAAGTTCCGGAAAATGAATATACTTCACTATATGAACCTTTTGACACAGGATCTATTTTCATATATAGATGTTCTAGTAGTTGTTTTGGGGCACAGGATCTATTTTCTTGTCCACTCAATTCGTCTTGGTCGTGGATCATATAGTTTCATGAAGTCTTATGTTTGGTTGAAGGGATTCTCCCCCATTATTACACCATCTTTATTTAGCATGTCTCCGCTGTTGATCAGATGAGAAAATTGCCCTCCTTGGTGCTATTCAGTCCCTGTTTGAAGGTTCAATGTATACCTTCGTCTTCCTTTGGACTCCTGCTCTGAGCCCCAAGAATGAGGAAATTCCCCATGGCTTCATCTTTGCAACATTCATGTTAGCTTCTATGTTAGGAAGTTCCCTAGCATCTAGGTTACTGGCCCGCGCATCATTAAGGGTGGAGAACTATATGCAGATTGTTTTCGTTGTCTCAGCTGCATCTCTTGTTCTCCCAATAGTTACAAGTGTAAGTTTGTTCCATGCCTTACCCCCCCCCCCCCCCCCCCCCCCCCCCCCCCCCCCCCCCCCCCCCCCCCCCCCCC
>NW_019268559.1:446035-456463 GCF_002738365.1 Cucurbita moschata | reverse complement strand
CCCCCCCCCCCCCCCCCCCCAATTATATTTTCAAGGATCATTAAGCTTCCAATTTATCATTCTTTCTTTCTGCTTTTGCTGGATTCTGAAACAGTTCTTGGTAGAACCATCCCAAGTGAAAGGTGGGAGCATCTCTTTTTCAGGCTGCATCCAGTTGGTTGGATTCTGTGTCTTTGAGGCTTGTGTGGGTATATTCTGGCCATCCATTATGAAAATGAGATCCCAGTACATTCCTGAAGAGGCGAGGAGCACCATTATGAATTTCTTCCGCATTCCTCTTAATGTCTTTGTGTGTGTCGTGCTGTACAACGTACGTATAATCATGCTATTTCTTTTTGCGCCTCTTGTCAAGTATTGATCGATTGCTTGTGAATTTTCTTTGAAGGTTGATGCATTTCCAATCAGTGTCATGTTCGGTATGTGCTCAATTTTCCTGTTCGTGGCCTCCATCCTGCAGCGGCGCCTCTTGGTGATAGTAGAGAAGCTAAGTAAGTATACTTCACAAACAAGCTAATAAGTAGTTTTGATAAGATAATGCGAAGTGGGGCAGAGAAATGATGTTTCTCAGATGTTTTAGTAAGATTGTAGTGCGCGCGTGTGCGCAGTTGGATGATGGAAGTCTCACATCGACTAATTTAGAGAATGATCACGAGTTTATAAACAAAGAATACTCTCCATTGGTATGAGGCCTTTGGGGAAGCCCAAAGTAAAGCCATGAGAGTTTATGCTCAAAGTGAACAATATCATACCATTGTGGAGAGTCGTGTTCATCTAACATGTGCAATGACATTATCCATACCTGATGTGTGTATGACAGAGATAGAAAGCAGGCCTAGTTTCCGGGAAAAGGATGCAGAGATGGAGCCCTTGAATGCGTGAGGCCTTTGGGGAAGCCCAAAGTAAAGCCATGAGAGTTTATGCTCAAAGTGAACAATATCATACCATTGTGGAGAGTCGTGTTCATCTAACATGTGCAATGACATTATCCATACCTGATGTGTGTATGACAGAGATAGAAAGCAGGCCTAGTTTCCGGGAAAAGGATGCAGAGATGGAGCCCTTGAATGCGTAAGGTCACAAGAACACATATCTGTGCTCCTCCTCAGAAGGAAGAAGAAAAAGGTTTGAATATCTCTTTCATGGCTGTGTTCTATGCTTGAAGTTGTTAGCAGTAGTAGTAGTAGCGCATATCTACTTTTTGTAGTCTAATTCTTGCTTTCTTTCTCAATTAATATCTATGCCCGCTGCTGCTCTCCCACTGAAATCTAGGTGAAAGATGCTCTAATTTGTTGCCATTCACATTCCCATTATGTTACTGTTCTCTTTTATATGTAGACTTATTCTTTTCCTGTATCTTAGTCACTTTCTATCTTTTTTGCCAATTGTCATGTGCTCCCAATCCCAATATGTAGTAATGTCACTTTGAGAACAAGGGAATTAAAATATGAGAATTGTGATTACAGGAATTTATAGGAAGTTTGTCTAATAGGATGGAAAATCTCTCCTTAACGGTCTGTACGCTTGAGTTGTTTTAAAAACTTTGCGGACAAGTTCAAAGAGTACATATCTTTTAAAAACTTCGAGGGAAAGTGCCAGTGAGGAAGTTGAGCCCCGAGAAGGGATGAACACGAGACGGTGTGTGAGCGAGGATGTTGGACTCCGAAGAGTAGTAGATTAGAATCCCACATCGATTAAAAAAAAAACGAGTATCAATGAAGATGCTGAGCTTTCAAAGAAGTGAATTAGAGGGTGTTCAAGGGGTTGTTTTAAATTTTACTTTTATTTTGATGATATTGTATTTTATGACCACCTTCTTCCCACACGACCGCCGGCTTTGAATCTTGATTTTTTCAGAAAGGGGGCGGCGGCGGCGGCGGCGGGGGGGCTCTGCATTTTTTTATTGTGCCTCCGCTGTATGCGCTGATGCAATTTCCATGTCCCACTGGCATTTATGTGATCATAATGACAACATTGCCCTTTTTCTTTCTGCTCTCGAGTCTCGGCTGCTGATGGTGGTTTAAAAGACAATACTGCCCTTCTCTCTTTAGTCGTATACACACCTATCCATACTAATTACTAACAATGAAACCCTACAAATAAGAGGTCTATTTATACAAATATTAATTATATTTATTTGATAATAATTAGCTAATTAACTATTATGATCACAAATAAATGCTTACAGTAAATTAATAATAACTGGAACTAAATTAATTAATATATTATTAATCAATATACGATTTCCGTACTTAATTGCATCCGTTTTAATTTTAAATTTTTTTTTAAGTACATCGGCTTATTAATAAAATTAAGTATATATTTCAATGAAATAATTTATTGCAGCGGAATAATTAAGTTTTTTAGTATTGATTATACGCTTAATTTAAATGTACTGGCTAATTTGATTTATTAATTATAGTAAAATGGGTGCATATTAAATATAATTAATCAAGAAATATACTCTGTACCCGTGATTTTTTAAAAAGAAAATCACTCTTAATTAGCTAGATTATTATTATTATTATTATTATTATTATTATTATAAGGCAAAAGAATAAAGTGGCGTGAGTCCAATACAATGGGAAAGTGGTGAAACAAAGGACAAAATCCTATCGAAATTGCTTGCTTGTAGCTGTACAACCATCCATACCAAATCTTCATTTTTGTGATCATAATCCACTCAATTTAATCAATTATTTTCAATTTTATTTTAATTAAACTTTCAACAAAAATTCTATATTTTATTTTCAATTTTCGATTTCATCAAATTTTACTTCAAATCATCTCTAACCTTTCTAATCTTTTTCTAAAAATTTAAAAACATTAATATTACCTTTTAAAATTAATGTTTTTTTTTTTTTTTATCATGTACTAACTATCGGTCGGCTAAAATTAACTATAATAATATTTTTAAAAAAATTTAAAAGCATTTTTGAGGTTTATTTTTTAAAATATATTATATATATTTTAAAATAAAATAAAAAATTTAGAAGTATTTTTTATTAATTTGGCCAATAATATCAAAACACGAGATTGGATACTCCATAGTAGGATCCAACGGCCGAAACACACTTTAAACGCCAAACACGTTCCATCTGGTTTCCAAGTCACGTGACTGACATAGACTGTTCACACGGGTCCCATGTACCTCGTAGGAATAAATATATATAAAACAAACAGTTTCAAATAAATGGTCTTCGGTTTTATTTTTTGTAATTAAAACTGGAATACATAAATATAATTATAGATGGTTTAAATATTTATAAAATTTAAAAAAAATCCAATTAAAAAAAATAAATAATTGTCACTCCTGTCTGCCAAATCCATACGGGATAGATCTTCCATCGCAAATCAATAATAAATAACGTAGAAAAGCTTGGAATTTGTGAAGGCTGTAGACTTTTAAAATTGGGAGAATCAAACTTTTGTGAAAAGACAATATTATTTTATTTTTCTTTGGGTCTTCCAAACATTTATAATTTTAATCATATAATTTAGAAAAAAATTAGAATTTCACTGTCCAGTAAATTTATGAAAAATTTATCTTATATATATATATATATATATAATTAAATAATAAACTTTCTTCATTAATAAAAAATAAAAATAAAATAAAAAGCCGCAAGCAATGATGCATGCACCACTGGTCAACGAGGGTGAAGCTAAAAATTGGAGAAAAGTTGAAAGAGATAAAAAAGGAAAAGTAAATGATGATGACTTCCAATAAAAAATGATCAATTTTTGTTTTTTTATAAAATAATAAAAATAAAATAATCATAAAGTAATAAGAGAAATATCGTAAGCAATGATGCATTTGAGCTTAGTTTTTGTGCCCCCACCGGACACTGCACAGTTCCCACGTAGAAAATTATCCTGTTCTCTAAAATGTTATAAAAAAATAATAATATTTTAGTTTTAATAAACCTTAAAATTAATTTTGATGGAGGCGGATTATATAAGTAGCTGTCATTTTCATTATAAAAACGCAGTGAAATAAGTAAAATAAAATAATGAACACAGGAATAATTAGTATTTGTACTTTATTGAATTACGAAAATAAATTACAGTTCAAATATATGTGATATTATTAATATTTGTGATCAGAAATTATATTTGTAGTCAAGATCCAATGCATTGGAAAACTGGTTGATTTATATTTTTAATGAAAAAAAAATAAGAAAATTATCATTTTTTATTATGTAATTTTGATACCAATCAATTTGACACCGTTCATCCCGCGGGCTGAACTGTTCCTCTTATCTGTATATTACATACAGCTCCATGTTCATAAAAGGAATCTGATGGTGGCCACGGATTTCTGCTGCTTCAGGCTGTGATTTTGGTTCTGTAGCTGGATTTCTGCTACTTCAGGCTGTGATTTTGGTTATGTAGCTGGATTTCTCAAGTTCCGGCCTCCAGATCGATTTTTGGCGCGTTGTCCTCTCTGTTCTTCAACTTTTCCGGGAGATTCCATCATTCATTCGCCATCTACCGGGTAAACTCTTGCTTTCTCTTCGTTTCTTCCCTGCCTCCTCTCTCCGGCCTTCATACTTGGAGGTTGATTTTCAGGTTCTTAGTTATATGGATGTCATTCTGGTTCTGTTTTATCTTGGATTATCGAGTAATCAATTTCCGGTTGTAGTTTCTTTTATATTTATTCATTTCTCGTACCTGAGATAATTAGTTTCGATATTTTTTTTCGACTCAATGTTGTTGTCTTTTGGATTGTATCTGCGCTTATATGATTACTCTAATTGGAGATTGGCGAAATGCATTATACGGCCATGAGTTTTAGTTCTTCGTTTAAGATTCTTGAACTTTTCTGTTTGGTTTTGTGTCGCAATTGGAGCGACGTGCTAATAATTTTTTTTTTCACCCGGTATCCATAGTTTGATCAGTGATTGCTTACCGAATAATCTTGACAATAAATGATCGTTTCGAAAATGGTGAGCTCATGCAGCTATGAATTTTCGGTTGCAACTAGCAGAATTATTCTGCTTAGAAGACAAAATTTGAAGACCGACTAGATTTTCTGTGTAAGGCTAATTTTCATTGATTATTCGTGTATAGGCTCGTCCTCGTGGCAGGCGACAACGCCAGGTTAAGGAAGCAGCAGAGGTGGATTATGTGCTTGCAGTAGGAAAGTAAAAAGTAAATCAAGAATGGCTTTTGAGCCGTTTGTTTGGTATTGTCGACCAGTTGCTGGTGGTGTGTGGACGAAGGCAGTGGAGAATGCTCTTGGAGCTTACACACCATGCGCCATTGACTCTGTGGTTATTGTTATTTCTCATCTGGTCATTCTAGGTCTATGTATCAACAGAATATGGCTGATCAAGAAGGATTTTAAAGCACAGAGATTTTGTTTGAAGTCAAAGATATACAACTACGTTCTGTGTTTATTGGCTGCTTACTGTGTATTTGAGCCTTTATACAGATTGATCAGGGGAATTTCAGTTCTGAATTTAGATGGCCAGGGTGCACTTGCTCCATTCGAGGTAGAGTTTTCTTAAGATATTTTAATTTTTTTTTCTAAGTAGCGTTTCTTTACCGAATTTAGAGTATTCACAGTTTGCAATTGGAAATGTGTTTACATGAGAAAAGTAAAAAACTATTTTGATCTTTTACTTTGCAATTTAGTCAAAATAAAAAAAATTGTAGTCTTTTTTGGTCCACAATATTATTTAAAAAGCTAAAATTATATGAGATGATGTAAGATATATATGATATGTGGGCTATCATAAGAATGAGAATTTAGTCCGAAGAAGATTTCAGGGTAAGAAAGATTGAGATATTGTCCATTTAAGTTCTTGATGTATAGCCGAGTAGAAGTATTTTGTCTATCATTGGACATATTGGGTGTTTGGATCAATGAGTTCATTCTTATGCCCTTTTGTTTCAGGTGGTTGCCCTGATAATTCAGGCTCTTGCTTGGTGCTCGATGCTTGTAATGCTTGTCGTCGAAACTAAAGTTTATATTTCTGAATTTCGATGGATCGTCAGGTTTGGAGTTGTTTATACATTAGTAGCAGATGCTGCAATGCTCAGTCTAATTTTATCCGTGAAGGACTTTTACGAGAGGTATTTTCTATTTTAATCTTATAATTAGCTACGATAGCTGGATGCCATCTTATTGTTGTTCCTGCTGTTCTTTCTTTGAATTATTAGTTGTCAAAGTTAAAAATACACTGTGGAAGATGCAGAAATTATTAGAAATTGCATTCAATATATTATTTTGTCTGTCATAACAAAAAGAGAAGTAAAGAAAATAAAAGAGATTAAGATATTAGGAGGAAATTCAACAGTATGTAAATCTTACATAGTTGTGAAATATGACATCCATCTTTTGAGTTTAGAAATGTAGAGCATATATCAACTAGGATGAGATCGTTGTGGCTGTGATAATCTAACGACCTTATGATTATTAAATTAGTTTCATTTGCAAGTAAAGGGAATTGGAGTTTAAATGTAAAAGTTTGACCAGTTTTTTGAGCATGCATTTGGGCATAAAACTGAATCACTGATTAATGGTCCTATTTCTGTCTTTTCAGAGATGTCCTATATTGGTACATCAGCGAAGTCTTTGTCCAGGTTGGTTTATTTCTGTCTCTCATCTCTTATACAGTATCTGCATTATTTTGCAATTTATTGTTGGAGGAGAATATGAGGATCTCTAATGACTAGTTTGATGAGTTGTTTTGGTATTTGCTACAGTCAAAGCGTTTACCAATATACTTTTAAATAATTATAAAATACCTGTAATATTAAATATAAATTATGTTAATTTTTCATTTCCCCTTGTGAGCTTTCTTCTGAGATTTTATTCTCGCTGTAGGTTTTATTTGGTGTTCTCTTGGTCGCATATGTGCCTAGCTTGGTTCCTTTTCCTGGTCACACCCCTCTTAATAGTGAATCTGTTGATGATGAATATGAAGAACTCCCTGAAGGGGAACGTATATGCCCCGAGCGGCATGCAAATTTATTTTCAAGTAAGTATTGCTTTCATAAAATCCCATGCCATTACTTTTTGTGAGATGGATTCGGAGGATATATAAGTTGTTTTGTATTATCTAAGACGTAAATGATGTATGGATGTTATGAACTATTGTCAATAGTGGGGGGAGTTAAAATAATGGGGAAGGTGAGTGTCTAAAAGGTACTGGCTAGGGTGGAGCTAGAAATTTTCTTAGGAAGGAAATTTCTTTTACATGCCAACATCACATGTCATATGGGCTGTGTGTGATAGGACTTCAAAATTTAGAAAATGTTTAATAGGTTCTTAAATTTTAAAATTTTTACCTAATATGTCCTGAAGGACTTGTTTACTTCATAGATTTTGTCCTGGGTTTTCAAACATACATATCCTTTGTTTTACAAGTTTTCACTTTTAAAAATTCAGGGTATTATTATCTAGTGAACTTAAAATTCCATCCCACCTGAGTTTTTTTTATACCCTTCGTATTAGATAGATTAATTTGATATATTTGTCTGAACCTTGGCAGATATATACCTCCTATTAATTCACTCTTAGGTATTTTTACTTTTTAGCTTGAGTTTTGGCAACCCAATCAGTTTGCTAAAGAATGAACTGAACACTTGTCCAACAATTTGTTTTGTTCTTCTTAAATATGTATTGCCGTTCTAATTGTGGTTACTTTATACTAGAAATTACTTTTGGGTGGATGGATTACATAATGAAGTTAGGATACAAAAGGCCACTCACGGAGAAGGATGTATGGAAATTGGATTTGTGGGATCGAACTGAAACATTATACAATAAGTCTCTCTCTCTCTCTCTCTCTCTCTCTCAACATTATTTCTGCTGATTCTTGCACCTCTTTTTGGAGCTTATTTACTGTTATTTGTAGCTTCCAGAAAGCTTGGGCGGACGAGTCTCAAAAATCCAAACCATGGCTTCTTAGAGCATTAAACGGCAGCCTTGGAGGAAGGTAAGTAGAACGCGAGTGAAAAATGGTTTCTTGTTGATACAATTGTTAATTTAGAGTTTTTATATATAAACCCCCCAATTTTAGGGGTATAAATTGAATATTTCCCTTTAAAAAAATTGCCTATCTAAAACAGTGCTGATTAGAGACCCTTTTAGGCACATCAATGCTTCCAAATATAATGCACTATGAGAGGTAAAAACAAAAAATACAATTTTTCAAAAAAAAAATCTTTAAGCAAAATTAACTGTGGTTAGATTTTTAATGAAAATGTATTATGTGAAGTGCTGAAAATGAATTGGATATGTGCTACTTCCTTTTAGTACATGATTGAATACTACTCGTTTTGGTTCTTATTCTTTGCATTGTTTTTGTTAATTTTCTTCTCTTTTTCCCATTCAATAGGTTTTGGCTGGGTGGCTTTTGGAAGGTAATATGATCTTCCTCTTGAATTTACTAGCATATTTAGAGGAACTTTTTTGGGAACGTATCCATTTATGAACAAATATTTGGTTATCAAATTTGTAAATGTCATAATACACCCAATATCTGAATAATTTTTTAGCCTTAGTAATTGTTATTGTCATTGTTTATTGGTTTAGCTTAAAGAAACGTTACACTTCCATCCCAAATATTGAAGGGAGCATGTTTTCCATCTTAAGAAAAAAGGATGGATAGTATTGAAGAGGCTAATTTACAGGAAAAATTGAGTTCAATTCTTGTGTTGTTGTGTTATTTTTGTACTTTCTGTTTGACTAACATGTTGTGGGACTTGTAGATTGGCAATGATCTGTCTCAATTTGTGGGGCCTGTCATCTTGAATAAACTTCTCGAGGTTGGTGGCCTTTTTTATCTGGTGTACTATACTTCTGCTTCACCATTATACATTTACTTGGTAGTTTGACTTGTGAACTTGCATCACGTTCCATTTATTGTTTTTGGAGCACTGTGTAGGAATACTGATTAGTTGAAAGCTTTGAAAGTATATTAGGCTCCCCTATGTTTTGACTTTCTACCTCATCCTTTTAGGAATGAGTTAGACTTATTCCGCATTAATTGTTTAGTGAAAGATAAGCTACAATTGGCAGCATTTTTTAATAGGTTAATTTAAAGAAAATAAACATTTTCTTTTTTTACCACGTTGGGTGGGAAAGGTTGCTGAAGAAATGTGGACAAGTTATCCTCCTAGAAGTTTTGATGCTACATTGCACCAAACATGAAGAATCTAAAACAAAGGCAGTCAATGGAGATGCTTTGCTATGCAAGCATGTAAAAGAATAAAATGACTTTATTTTCTAGCCAACTCTATTGGACTTTTTTGGTCCTTACCTTTATTTTACTTTTAACAAATTGATTGCATAGCTTGAGTTTGTGTATTTTTGTGTTAATGTGAGCATGTATTTATGCCTCATAGGTTGGAGGTGAGTATTGGGTAAGTGGATAAACAATTATTTTTTGAAACTTTGGAAGTAACATAGAGATTTTGAAATTCAGTAATCAAAATGAAACAATTCAAGGACCAAAATGTGCATTTTAAAAGTTAAAGGGGTCAAAATAGAATAAACTTGAAAGTTTAGGAACCAAAATGAGATTTAGGTCAAGCAGTCAGCTTGACCATAGGTCAATTGGTTAAAACATATATCTTTGTTCAAGATGTAAGAGGTTTGAATCCTCCACTCTCGTGTTGCTGAAACAATAAATGAGAAGAAGAGAGATTTAAACCTAAAATATATATTTCCATTATAGTTCGGTTTTCTATGAAAAGAATTATGTAAACGGATAATCTTCTATACTTGATCGATTGTAAGTGAATAATATGATATATGCTTTAGGCAATAGGCATTCTTAGATGAACCACAGTGAATTAGTTTAGTAGTTGATAAGGGTCAATGTAAACAATAAAGGGCTTAGAGGGAATGAGTTTAAGCAATGGTAGTCATCTACCTATAACTTAATATCTACGAATTCTCCCGGCAACCAAATATTGAAGGATCATGGGGATGTTCTGTGAAATCAATTTGGTGTGTGAAAGCTGGCCTCTACGCTCATAGATATAAAAGGAAAATAGTCCCTTCTTGGATGGTTCTTCGTCCCATTAAGTGTTAACTATACAAGCTTAAAAAAGCAGGAAACTTTAGCCTATTTTTGTTGATTTGAAAACCAATTTAATTCAACTTATATGAATTATGGTTTAAGCGGAAGCATCAAATTTTTTAAGATGAGTAAACCTTGGTTGGAGTGTTTCAATATTTTCAAGTTTGAGGCTTCTCAATGTTCCTTTTCTAATTTCTTTGATTGTTATTCCCTTAGTGGTATTTGTATTAATTGATGTGCCTTCTTTAGCTTTTCTTAAGTTACTCTGTTTTTGTTGATTTCGCATTTGCCCTTTTTTCATCCTTTACGAGTTGGTATCTTGAATGTTTTATCCTTTTCACGTAAAAAAAAAAAAAAAAAAAAAAAAAAAAAAAAAAAAAAAAAAAAAAAA
>NW_019268559.1:438282-445315 GCF_002738365.1 Cucurbita moschata | reverse complement strand
AAAAAAAAAAAAAAAAAAAAAAAAAAAAAAAAAAAAGAACGGAAGAAGAAGAAAATCACATATGAACAAATAATTGGTTATTGGAAAGTCTTATTACCTGATACGTACCTGTTATCTTGTTAGCACTTAGCACATAATCTGAGTTGTGTATTTATTAGGGAATTTACATTACCATGAATGTTTAACTTTATAAACACCTTTAAGAAAATTTTCCTATTTAATTCTATCCCTGTAGATGTTCTCATATTTCTTTCGAATGCTTGCAGTCCATGCAGCGTGGAGATCCATCTCGAATTGGTTACCTTTATGCTTTCTCAATATTTGCCGGAGTGGTATGACCCAAATTCCTGCTTTAATTTGTCAAATCAATGCCTGTCAATAAGTAGATTGGTCCAAGATATTAACATGCATTCATCATGACGTCAAAATATGGTACAATGCATCTTATAAAATTGTTAATTTGTTAATATGCCAAAAGCAGATTTTTTGGTTGTATTTTATTATTGTGAATATTGACAATAAATATTAGTTTTCAATATTATATAACTGTGCTATCTTTTTTTTTCTTTTTCTTTTTTTTAAACTATTCGTAATGGGTAAATATTGACCATAAGTATAGTTTTAAAATTTTATAATTGTGTTATCGTTATTTCTGTTTTATTATTTGTAACGAGTCTTTCCTATGTAAGAAAACCCAGCTTGTACATTCTTAAATATACAGAATATTAGTATTAGTTTCTAGTTTGATCTAAGGTTAGAGCATGTAATTTTTCTACTCCTGTCATATATGTCTTCAATATGCTCATTTTGGGCATGAGTTGTGTGACTGCAGTTTGATTACACACATAGTACACATCTAATGGGTTTTCACTTTTGACACAGATCTTTGGAGTGTTATGTGAAGCACAGTATTTTCAAAATGTGATGCGTACTGGTTATCGACTGAGGTCAACCTTGGTAATTTTCTCCCTTACGTTTTATTTCTTATGCTCGGTTATTACCAATGTGAAATGCTGCCGTGATGATATTTTGACATTTGAGTGGATGATATTTTGCCCAAGTGAACTTTTTAAGTCCTTGCAATCAACGTTATGTTCTTTCTTTCTAAAATTGTAGTTTAGCATTTAAAATGAATCCTTCAACGTTCAGCATTTAGAATAATTTTCTCTTTCTTTTTTCCATGCCTTCCAAAGTGATTTGGTCTCTTGAGATAATAGTGAGAAGCTTTACATAGAAAGGCATCACCGAAAGATCAGGCCTTCATTTGGTAAAATGGGAGAGTTCTCCTTGCATTGGAGAGTAGATGGTTGGGCCTTCATGGCCTCGCAGATAAGAACAAAGCCTTCCTAATTAAATGGCTATGGAGATACCAAAATGAAAAGACGCCCTATGGAGAAGGTCCATCTATGCAAAATATGACCTCTCACCAATGCTTAGGCCCTGGGGTTTCTCCTCCTCCTCCAATGCCAAAGGTCCATGGAAGGATATATATTGGAGTTCCTTTTATATTTTTTGTAATGTTGATGGCGTATTATGCATATATTTCTTATTTATATTTTCAATATTTTTTTCTTTATTGGTTGATGGTCTTTCTCCTATAGAAGATGACATTATACTTGTTTTAGATGTATAAGAAGAAATACAATAATATTATTCTTCTTCCCTAAATTCAAGATGATATCAGAGACAGAAAACTTTAGCCGTCTGTAAAACTCTAAAGACCCTAGCCATTGCCACCAAAACACTAGCCACCACTTTTGATTGGTGCACCCTACTTCTAGCGTTGGTGTCTCTGGCTTCAACCATATTCGTTCAACCAGTCGTCTTCATTATGTTCTCCATTGTTTCAAGCATTCATGTTCACTAGAGGACTGGTTCGAGCATTCAACGTTTGTGTTCTAGAAGCTCTAGATGATCCAAATTGGAAGCTAGTTGTCATGGAAGAAATAAATGCTCTAAGACAAAGTAGTACGTGGGGAAATAACAAACTTGCCAAAAGATAAAAAGACTAAGGGATGCAAGTGGGTGTTTACAGTTAAGTGTAATGTTGACGGTAGTGTTGAAAGATATAAAGCCGAATTAGTAGCTAAGGATTTACTCAAACCCATGGAACTGACTATCAAGAGACATTTGCTCCCGCTGCAAAAACGAGCACCATCAGAATTCTTCAGTCTCTTGCACTGAATTTTGATTGGTCACTTCATCAACTAGATGTTAAGAATGCTTTACTCAATGATGATTTAAAAGAAGATATATTTACAAGACTATCACCAAGATTTGAAATGGAAGTTGGAAATAGTAAAGTTTTTTATATGGTCTCAAGTAGTATTCAAGAGCTTGGTATGAACGCTTTGGTAAAGTGGCCACTGGCTTTGAATACCTTCTAAGTCAAGCAGATCATAAAACCACCCATACTCATGACAAACTCCAACTCAGGCTGCTTTACATGACTGTTTCTCCCCACTGGTTTACCATTTGCAAAAACAGTAAATCTCAGAGCCATATCTTTGCCCAAGCCCAAACCTTTTGGGAGAGCGGTTCTCTCTTATATTGGATGGACCACAATTCTACTGATTGATCTGCATCTTCTTCTTTCCTACACTTTGGTGGGACACCCTTTTCGGAAAGAAAACATCCTATGAACGCACTTGGTGGGGTCGTTTCTCTGGGCTTTGGACAGAAAGGAACTAAAGAATATTCCATAAAAAAAGGAGCTCACTTTTGAACAGTTATTTGATTCTACAGTTTTTTTGGTTATATCTTGGTGAAAATGTTCCTCTCTTTTCACCACTGTAGCTTTTATTCTATGATATCCAGTTGGAGAGGTTCTTTGTAGCTCTCTTGGATTGGGGCCTTTCCTTTTTTTTTTTTTTTTTCCTTTTCTTCTAATTTCATTCCATCAATGAAATCATTTCTTATAAAAAAGAAAAAAAAAAAAAAGTTTGCCAAGTTATAAGTTTCGTTTGAGTCTCTTGCCCTCCAAAATACACACACATTTAATATCTAGTTACAAAATAAGTTCTTATCTAAAATTCAATGTTCTGCCTCAGAGAAGTACCATGGGTGTATTTACTTTTGAAGATATCCATATGTTTGCCTTTTAGTCCTATTCACCATCATGACCTAACATTCAACTTTTATTTTATTTTATTTTGGCTTTTGGCTGTTTCATTAACTGCTATTAAGATAAATTAGTCTACCATATTGGTTCTTTGTGCTTATATATATCATTTTAGTTGTTATCCAAGGCACAAAGGTACTTTAAAAAAAGGTTATTCTTATACAGGTATGTTTTTATCCATTTTTAGGTTGCTGCTGTTTTTCGCAAATCTCTAAGGTTAACCCATGAGGCTCGCAAGAAGTTTGCGACTGGAAAGATAACAAATTTGATGACTACTGATGCTGAGACACTTCAGGCACTTTCAAATTTTCATGCTCTTTTGTGATGCATATGCAATATTGTTTCTTATTTGTTCATATATCTTCCTTTTGTTCTTCTCTAGGCACATTTCCCCGTGGGAATTTCATATTTTAACATAAAATGCATTTGTAGAAAATAATGCTGATAAACAATGATTTCTACACCTATGGGTTTGTGACGATCATGGACTTAACCAATGTGATCATGGGATTGAAATCCCCAAGGGACCCCCTGGGGTCGCTCACTGGAGTTAAAATTGAAGGGGGGATTGAGATTTCTAGACTCAGTCGAATCAAGATTATTATAAAAAAGGAAAAATGATCAACTAATGATTATGTGTGGATATGCAAATGAAGATATTGGTCTTTTATTGCTTTGTTGCATGGTGTTCATTGCTACTATTGTGATCTATATTTGTTTATCTTTCGTGGGTTTTGAGAATAAGTATTACGATGCAGTAAACTACTAACCCATAATGTAATCCTGGGTTGAGAGAAAAGATAGACAACCTTGAAAATATTTTGGAAAAAAACATTATTGGCACAAAATTTGATTTATAGGCTCATGTACAAACCAATAGGGAGGTAATCCATATGATTTTAAATTTGAATGGTCAGATCTTGGTACTTTATTTCTTTTTCCCTATATATATGCCTTGCTTATGTATTTGTAAGTTCTCTCAGTATTCTTTCTATGATTTTAAAGTCTAGTGCTGCTTTGTATGTCATTGTCAAAGAGCATGTCTTATAGAATGAAAGTCTAATTCTAAAATAAATTCTTATCTTTCTAATTAAATGCTAAAACTTACAGTAGATTTTTTATGTGGGGCTTTTTGGTTTTGGTATCCAGCAAGTAACCCAGTCACTTCATACATTATGGTCAGCTCCATTTCGTATTACTGTTGCAATGGTTCTTCTTTACCAGCAGTTGGGAATCTCTTCACTTTTAGGTGCATCGCTACTAGTTCTTTTGTTTCCCATACAGGTACGTATCTAATTATTCTTAATATTGAAGTAGTTTCTAAAGCAACTGTAAGAATTGGAGGTTTGAATTTAAATTTGGTCTGCTCCTTTATGCTTCCTCATAGTTGTCGCATCAGATATCGGAATCATTAATAATCTGAATGCTTGATGGCGTTTCTATTTCCGCCATTTTAATTTGGTTTTATTTCTCTTATACACAATCAATGGATTTAATATGTTATTCCATTTTTGGAGAGCTTTTCGGAACTATTAGTGTGCTAAATAATTGTAGGTTCATGAGATTAAGTAATCTGATGAATAAGCCAAATGAAGGCAGTGAGAAATTAAAGACATGGGATTCTCTTTAACTTAATTATTTTTCACTATCTTTTTTTCAAATAAATTTACCTTATTTTTCTTCCACAGACCCTATGATATTCACGTTCATAATCCTCTTATTGATATCTACCATATGTCCCCCCACCCTCCAAAATCACGCTCAAAGCATTTTTCTCACTTCAAAATCCCACATCTCATCATTTGACTTTTTAATTTCATAGAAATAGTATAGCTTTACTAGTATATCTTTCATAAGAAACTATTTCACCATGTACTTTTGTTACTCCGGGCTCAACATAATAATTTTCATTCAATTCCTTCTCTCTCTATATTTTATTATTATTTTTTTTAATGTTTAAATTTAGTTTTGAAGAAGTTGCTGCTAAATTTTTCTTTAGTGTCTTTTTTCTCATCATTATATAAAAAATTGATAATATGTTTTTGGATCTGGGAGGAGGCATCCATATATTTTGCCAATATTTGCTTGTTTGTCTTCTGCCGTTGGTAGTTGATTTGTTGCATTCACCGTACTTTATGTCAACATGCATTTAGCAGTGCAGGATGAATATTTAGTCCCCTGTTCCCCTTTTTAGCAATCGATTAAGTTTTGCATGAATTTATTCTTCACATATGATTTGGTATCTTCATGCAACTTCATTGACATAAAAGGCAGTAGGTTTTGAATGATGTTGAACCCACTGGTTATTGTTTCGCGGATCTTGCAACATTATACTTTACTAGAAATACCTAATATTTATGTTGTCGTGTTTTGTGGCTACAGACACTTGTAATTAGCAGATTGCAGAAACAATCCAAAGAGGGATTACAACGTACAGACAAGAGAATTGGTCTCATGAATGAGATTTTAGCTGCAATGGACACAGTGAAGTATGCAATATAAGAATAAAATACTCTTTTCTTTAATGTCTTCACTTGAAGCTTACTGATGTAATTCAGAATCTTATTAAGCTTTATTGTCAAGCCTTAATTGTGGACTTGCAATTAACCTTCTGTTAAAATAGTCTTAGTATTTATTATCCATAGCTTGCTGATAAATTTATTGACGCTGGAAATGTATCAGATGCTATGCATGGGAGAGTAGTTTTCAGTCAAAAGTACAAAGTATTCGAGATGATGAGTTGTCATGGTTCCGTAAGGCGTCACTTCTTGGGGCGGTATGTTATTATTTATTTCTTGGATGTTATCTTCTGTTTGTTTCCTAACCTATGAAAGGAGTAACCCATTTTTTTGGGTACAAGTGTTGAAGGATATCAAGTATGGATTCAATTTCTTTTATGGAGTTTGATGATGGAAAACATTTCTTTCTCTATCTTATGGGTTTTTCAATGTAACTCATATTAATCTTTCACGAATTATGGACATACATTTGTCAATTTTAAGGGTGCATATTGGTTTTTCAGCATCGGTTTTGGAGTATTTGTTGTTTCAAAATTGATTCTGTAGGATAATCCGTCTTTGTGGTTGGATCGCATTGAGTTTATCAAAATTGAAGTTTCTCGCTGGTGCTATATAACAATTAGGGGCCTTTAATGTAGTTTCAACATTCGAGGGTTTCCTGTCCTTTATTTTTTTATATTCTACCACGTTCTTTATTTTGTTAGTTTCTGTTTGTCTTCTCTTCTGCTGTCTTCCCTTTCCAAAGTCCGCTCTTTTTAGGCTTGGTTTCTTATATCTTTCATAACTTATGTGACATCAATAAAGATGAAAAGCTTTGTTGACTTTTTCAAAAAAAAAAAAAAAAAAGAGAGATTCCTTTATTCTCTATGGATTTCATTCTGTACTGGTGAAAAGAGTATTTTGTCCGCCTATACATGGATGTATAATTTAACAATGCCAAAGAATTATCGACAACAAAAATCAAGTGAACTTTTTGCTCCATTTGTGTATTTTAATGATTTTATTTATTCTTGCAGTTGAATGGTTTTATATTGAATAGCATTCCTGTTTTGGTGACTGTGGCTGCTTTTGGATTGTTCACCGTTCTTGGAGGAGACTTGACACCATCTAGGGCATTTACGTCACTTTCTCTATTTGCAGTGTTGCGGTTTCCTCTATTCATGCTTCCTAATATAATTACTCAGGTTTCTCTCTTATTTGCTTTTCAAGTTTTATCTTTTTAACCATTTTTGGCCTGGATATGAGCCTGACATTGGTTGTTGCCATTTGAGTTTCTTGTTTATGCATCTCACTATCACACTTCCCTTTCTATTTTTGTTATTTAGCTTATTTCTTATTTAATTATTTTTGTGTGTGTGTGTGTGTGGGGGGGGGGGGGGGGGGGGGGGGGGGG
>NW_019268559.1:425829-437515 GCF_002738365.1 Cucurbita moschata | reverse complement strand
GGGGGGGGGGGGGGGGGGGGGGGGGGGGGGGGGGGGGGGGGGGGGGGGGGGGGGGGGGGGGGGGGGGGGGGGGGGGGGGGGGGGGGGGGGGGCGTGGAGTGGGGAGAAGATACATTTATGAGATATTGGTAGGCTATGAAAATGCCATTATAGTTATTGAGGTTAAGGTTTTATTTCTACTGTGTTACTTAAGATGCTATTAATTGGCAGGTGGTAAATGCCAATGTATCTTTAAAGCGTATGGAGGAGCTACTTCTGGCCGAGGAGAAGATTCTGCTTCCAAATCCACCTATAAATCCACAACTTCCAGCCATCTCTATCGAGAATGGATACTTTTCTTGGGATTCAAAGGTGCCTTCTCTCTTCAATAAAGATGTTGTTTCGCTGTATTTTGATTCATGTATGTGAGCAGGCATACAAAAATAGAAGGTTATTTAGATGCATGTTCATTGTTATCTCAGGAAATGATGCTTCATTGTTCTTGTTATCTTGCGATTGGCTTGTGTTGCAGAGGAAGAATAGTTACAAGATTGCCTTTTAAGTGCTTATAAGAGGGCAATAATATGAACTTTTCTTTACAGTGGAAAATATATATATTTTGTTCCTTTATCCACAAACTCCAAAGAATTTCTCAGCTTTATAGCCTTTCTTTCCCCTTGTAAGAAGCACAGTGGAAAAGATTTTTCTGAGTGAGTACTTTGAATTCCTCAGGCTACACATATTGAAATGACACGCACCCAAGGATTCCTCCCCTGGCTCTTTTATTGACATTTGAAAAAGATAGGATCTAGATTTCAACTTCCTTTCAGCACAAAAAGCACCCAAGTCTTCTTGAACTCATTAATTCCTTTACTGGGCGTGGGTTGTTTGGTATGTAATAATGAGGGGAGGGAAAATGAAGCCCCTTAAATCTGGTATAATAACTAATATATGATTATTTTGCTCAATATAATTCTTTAATCTTACTTCTATCTATTTTTAATGAGAATTTGTTAAGACTTAAATTTACTATAAAATAATTTATTACAAAAAGTCCTATTAATATGTTTTTGAATTCTTGTTGCGCCATTGGTTTAGGTAACAGCAAGTTATTGTGTTTTCACATTTTGATAGAAAGCGGAAATTTTCAATTTTAATAATTACATCTACAAGCACAAAACAGTAATTTATTAATTCTTTCGTAGTTGAAGTCCCGCTGCTGTGAATGCTATATATTTAATTTAGGCAGCAGATCACAACTGCTTACATATCCGAACATTATGCTGTATAATCTATCTCAGTCGAGCTAATAACTTGGCACATTTGAACTTTGCTCACAAAATGTCTTTGCCCCAAATGGTTTATTTATTTATTTTTTATTTTTGTCTCTAGATGCATTTTCTTTACACATTGCTTGCCCATATTGAAGTGTAATTTTCTCCCGTGCTTACCAACGTCAAGAGCTCTCTGCTATTTATATTGCTTCTCAATGGTTTCGTTTTTCATTTGGTCATTTATTTATCTTTCCAGGCTGAGAAACCTACATTGTCAAACATCAATTTGGACATACCTGTTGGTAGCTTAGTTGCAGTTGTTGGAAGTACTGGAGAGGGAAAGACATCGCTAGTATCAGCCATGCTTGGAGAACTTCCAGCCATTGCAGCAGATAGTAGTGTTATTATTCGGGGAAGTGTTGCTTATGTTCCACAAATAGCATGGATTTTTAATGCAACGGTGAGTTGGAATAAATTGCAACAGAAAAGAGAGAAGATAAAATTTCTTTTGCTCAGATTAATGTGTGATTTAAGTTTTTACTTTTCTTGGAAATATTTAAGCATTTAGTATTATTTAGCTCAATGTTCTTAAAGCTGTTACTAGACATTTTGCTGATACGTGGTTTAAGGTGTCTTTCTACTGTACTACCTTCTTTTCAGAATCTGTTGACCAACCTATTCAAAGATTATTTTCCATTTTTAGTCTTATGAGATGGGGTTGATAGTTTTAACATATAACTTCTCTTAAAATAGAATTTAATGTTATTATTTCAAACTATAATCATTTCATTGCTTAATTTAATTTCTTATATTAAAAAGGATAAAAGGATACAACTTGACTATTTTAGACCGAGGAACTTTATGTTCATCATCTGTTATTTTTTATCAATAGTTAAAAAAAAAATGAAAGAATACAATGACGTACAAAAAAGAGAGTCCACTAAAGAGGGAGGCAAACTAAAAGAAAGTCCTCCAATCAAGTAAAATTAGACATGGCGGATAATTTTACAGAACAAACTTTGCTACTGAAGCCTAAAGAAAACATATTATTAACTTTTTATATTTATGGAGCTCAAATTTTATTTGCAGGTGCGTGATAATATTTTATTTGGTTCTGGTTTCGAGTCTGCTAGATACGAGAAGGCAATAGATATAACTGCTTTACAGCATGACCTTGACTTATTGCCGGTAAGTATTTCAGTATGGCTTTATATCAACATTGGTCCGTGATGATTATAAATCCTGCAGTGAGCTTCTTTCTTTGTTTGTTGTTAGGGTGGTGATCTTACTGAAATTGGGGAAAGAGGAGTGAATATTAGTGGGGGTCAAAAGCAAAGAGTTTCCTTGGCCAGGGCAGTTTACTCCAATTCAGATGTGTACATTTTTGATGACCCCTTGAGTGCTCTTGATGCTCACGTGGCTAGAGAGGTAAACAGACCATTAGGATTTTATTCTTCTTGTTTTTTGATTTTGTAAATATTTGTATATGTGAGTGTGTAGCCTCCCATATGTTGTAAATTATGGCTTTTGACATATTGCTAGATTTATAACCCATAAAGTATATGGTAAGTTGACGTCTGCTTTTTTTTTTTCCCCTCAATTTGCACTAGTATAATTCATGCACTTTTGTGGTTTTTTTACTTGAGTATGATTTCTATGTCATTTTAATTTAACTAGAAGCAATACTTGTATCAAGAGAGTTTTCTTTGGCTTTTAAGTCCACTCTTGTGAGGGCTATTGTGAGGGCTAGTGTTAGAGTGTTGATATAATTAAATTTACCATAACCCATCAACTTAAGCTTTTAGGTGGATTGGTGATTTTTGGTGATTTAAGATGGTATTAGAGGAGGAAGTCTTGAGTTTCAACTCTAGTAATGTCATTTACTACCCAATTACTATTGATTTTCATTCGTTGGGTCTTCTACCATTTCTCAAGTGAGGGAGTGTTGGAGTGTTGATATAATCTAATTGACCATAACCCATCAGCTTAAACTTTTGGGTTGATGGGTGAGTTTACACTTTTTAACAATTTAATAATTTGAAGAGCTATTCACAATTCGATCCCCATCTCTAGGTCTAATGCATGGACATTTTGCTCAGGGTCATCCTGTAACTTGTTACCCTATTACTGTTAGTTGTCGTCAGCAAATCATTGTTATTGGTAGCAGCATTGGTATACTTTTCTGTCACGTTTTCCCTATTTAAAAGGATGTTAGGCTAAGCTCTGGAGGTTATTATCTGCATTCAGGTTTCTTTTTACGATCATTTACGTTCAAGAGAGTTTTGACTGTAGTTTCTTGTTTGAATTTTCTTGTACTATTCTTATGCGATCACTCAACCATTGACAGGTTTTTGAAAAATGCATAAGGGGAGAATTAAGGGGGAAAACGAGAGTTCTTGTGACCAACCAACTGCATTTTCTCTCCCAAGTCGACAGAATTATCCTTGTTCATGAAGGTGTGGTGAAGGAGGAAGGAACATACGAAGAACTTTATGAAAATGGAAAGTTGTTTCAAAAGTTAATGGAAAGTGCTGGTAAATTGGAAGAAAATACCGAGGAAAAGGAAGATGGTGAAACCAGTGATAATAACAAATCATCAGAACTTGCTGTCAATGGAACGATTAATGATCACGCGAAGGATGCTAGTCCTTCGAAAAAACGTAAAGAACAAAAATCTGTTCTTATCAAGCAAGAAGAAAGAGAAACAGGTGTAGTCAGTTGGAAAGTTTTAGCGAGGTAAGAATTCTTGACCGTGAATCTCATTATCCAGTTTTTTTTTCCCCCTTTAATTTTACTAAATTACATATTTTCCAATTCATAAATCTTAGCAGGCGTGAGTATGCACCTTAAAAGATCTTGTAAAACCTGTTGTATGGAAGGACTATTAACTGACAAAGATAACTTATTGCTGATAATGCAGCTACTACTTAAGAGTTCAAATTGATTGAAGAAAAAACAATGATAACATGCTCTGATAAGAACTTCAGTACGTGAAATATCTACCCGAAATTCAATAAGCTCTCATTACTGGTGTGATGGATTGAAATTTTGAAATACCAAACAAGGCAGAGATTTCATTAGGAAAAAAAAAAAAAAAAAAAAAAAAGAGAGAGAGAGACACCAACTGGGTTGAAATAGCCTAAGGGACTACACGTCCATTTTCTAAAAAGAGGGGCTCCACAATCAAATCTAAACCAATAGAAAAGATCAAATAGTTACAAAAGCTTGTGTTTAGCATCCAATTAGAGGCTGTGAATCATGCAGGTTCTTGAAAATTGAGAGTTATTATTAAAACGGTTCACAGCTTAAAGTTTGTTTTCTGGCAGCCTGAGAAAAGGGAAGCTTTAACTCTTAATCCGTAGTTTTAGCAGGCTGTGAATCTTTTTATGGAAAGGCAGTTTTCTGGTGGAGCCAACCAGCTGATGATGTTAGTTTCAATTGAAATTTTGAGGATTTTTTTTTTTTTTTTTTATTTGAATCGGAGATCATTTTGAGAAAGAAGTGAATCAAAATAGACCAAGGGTGAATTCTGTTTGGTTAGTGATTCTTGAGATCGTTTCTCTAATTCTTGGTCAGTTATAGTAAGAAGAAATGTGTTTATCATTCTATGCTTTCTCCTGCTTTAATTCTACACATTTTACTTGAGACGATTGATGTTAACGGAAACCCTGCAATTTTGTCATCATCCAACTGTTTTCTTTTAAATTCTTGCAGATACAAGAATGCATTAGGAGGCCTATGGGTGATTCTTATACTTCTTCTATGCTATGTTCTATCAGAAACTCTTCGAGTTTCTAGTAGCTTATGGTTAAGCAGTTGGACTGACCAAAGCAATATGGGATCAAGTGAAACTTTGTTCTACAACATGATATATGCAAGTCTATCGTTGGCTCAGGTACGAGCATAATCAACTAATTTGTGCATGTTGTAAATCTTTGTCAGTCTTTTTTTTTATTGCAGATGAGCTTTGACTGCTTTTCCTTTCGTTTTTCCCCTCAATGTATGCAAATTAATAAACTGCTGTTTCTAACACATAATAGTCGAGGCTCTAACTTAAAAGTAACAGTAGTTTTTTCTCAATTTGTACCTTAAACTTTTGATGTCAGGTATTTGTGACACTGATAAATTCTTATTGGCTGATCATATCGAGCCTGTATGCTGCCAGACGGTTGCACGACCAAATGCTTTCTTCTATTTTAAGAGCTCCAATGGTGTTCTTCAACACCAATCCTCTTGGGAGGATCATCAATCGGTTTGCAAAAGATCTTGGGGACATTGATAGGAATGTTGCCCCTTTTGTCAACATGTTTCTAGGGCAAATTGCACAGCTTCTTTCTACCTTCGTCTTGATAGGGGTTGTGAGCACTTTATCGTTGTGGGCAATCCTTCCACTCCTGTTATTGTTTTATGCCGCCTATTTATATTATCAGGTAATTGGAAATGCATCTTCTACATTTACTTTTGGTAATTGTAATTAATATCATTGTTTAATCATATCCAATTATACATCTGACTTCTCTGATTTATATCTTTCATTGAAACTTTTCTCTACTTCTAATTTTGAGTTGCATCCAATTTCTACCTCCCAACTAAAAGTCTATTTCAATCCAAAATTGTGTCTTTACTAAAATCTCATCCTAAAATGGGTTAGGCTGAGTTGGTTGGGATCTCATATTTTGCTTGGCTTGTCCAGTAGGTGGGTTATGCTTACATATGTTTAATAAAAGATGTATTTATTTGCATTTTGAAAGAAAAATAGTAAAAAGCATTTATGTTTATGTCCCCTATAAAAATATGTTTTTATAGAATTTATAATCAAATGCTAAGGAATAGTAATCAATCAAAATTTACAAACATACCTTATTTAATTTGGTTTATTATTGACATGATTTAAAAAAAAAAAAATCTCATCAGTTTCTATTTATTAGCATTAATCAATTTATATTTGAAGATTTTAATAATTTTTAGCATTGAACAACGTGTACATAATAAGCTTATATTTAAAGCTTTTAATAGTTACAAGCATCGAGTAACACGGGTATATTCAAGGGCTAACCGTTCATTTTTTTGTTTTTTTCTTAAATATAGAGCACGGCCAGGGAAGTAAAGAGGCTAGACTCCATAAGTAGATCTCCTGTTTATGCACAATTTGGGGAAGCTCTAAATGGTCTTCCAACTATTCGTGCATACAAAGCTTATGATAGAATGGCTGATATTAATGGAAAATCCATGGATAATAACATTAGATTTACACTTGTGAACATGAGTGGAAATCGATGGCTTGCAATTCGTCTAGAAACAGTTGGTGGCCTCATGATATGGTTTACGGCAACCTTTGCTGTGATGCAAAATGGCAGGGCAGAAAACCAGAAGGCTTTTGCATCCACCATGGGTCTTCTTCTTAGTTATGCCTTAAATATTACCTCTTTGTTGACTGCTGTACTAAGGCTTGCAAGTTTGGCTGAGAATAGTTTAAATTCTGTAGAGCGTGTTGGAACCTACATAGATTTACCTTCAGAAGCTCCAGCAATTATTGAAAGCAACCGCCCCCCTCCAGGATGGCCTTCTTCTGGACTTATAAAATTTGAGGATGTTGTCTTACGTTATCGACCTGAGCTCCCCCCAGTTTTGCATGGATTATCGTTCACAGTTTTCCCAAGTGACAAGGTTGGCATTGTCGGAAGAACTGGTGCAGGAAAGTCAAGCATGTTAAATGCCTTATTTCGTATTGTTGAACTTGAAAGGGGAAAAATAGTGATAGATGGTTTCGATGTTGCAAAGCTTGGTTTGTTGGATTTGAGGAGAGTTCTAGGGATCATACCACAATCGCCTGTTCTTTTTTCAGGTAAACAATCTATAGTAGCCTCTTAGTCAAGAATATATTATATCTAATTCTCATGCAGACATTTGCTGCCTGCTGGAATGTAGTTTTTCTTTTTTTGCTGTTGTGGTGATACTAACTGAATAGGGGAAGTGAAAAGTACTCTGCTACATTGCTTCATGTTATGGCAGAAAGATGTGCTACCAATTTATGAACACTAAAGAAGATTAAAACGCTCTTTCTTGTTTTGTATAGGAACCGTTAGGTTTAATCTAGATCCATTCAATGAGCACAATGATGCTGATCTTTGGGAAGCTCTAGAGAGAGCACATTTGAAGGAGGCCATAAGGAGGAACACCTTTGGCCTGGATGCTGAGGTATGTCCTAATGAACCTTGTGTGAAATGTATTCGTTTTGTAATGGAATCAATTAAATGAAGATCTGTTAGGAATGACATTTTGAATGATTAAAAATGGTTTTTAATGTTTAAAATACTTTTCTATCAGACAAAGTTTAGGTCATCAGCACTCATTGAACTTTTGGTGCAAAACTTAAAATCGAACTGATGTCTCAGTTATCCATAGTGTTCCCAAAAGATTCCTTATTATTAGGTTCCGTGCCAAGTGACTTCAAAATCGAACTCAAAGTATTTAACTAAACTAGTTGTAAAATGATCGTACAACACTCCTCCCACAAACAGAACTACAGAAGCAACAAAACTAAACTGGTAACTTATTTGGTTTCTAGGTTTCTGAGTCCGGGGAGAATTTTAGCGTTGGACAAAGGCAACTTTTGAGTCTTGCTCGGGCACTTCTTCGAAGATCAAAGATATTAGTTCTTGATGAAGCAACGGCTGCTGTTGATGTTAGAACTGACGCCTTAATCCAGAAAACGATAAGGGAAGAGTTTAAATCATGTACAATGCTCATTATTGCACACAGGTTAAACACCATCATAGACTGTGATCGGATCCTTCTACTCGAAGCTGGTCGGGTATGTTTATGTATTAAAGGTTGTTAAATTATGAAGATGACTCCTTTTATTATGCATTCTCATTTTAATTTCAAGTTTGTTGATTCTGCACTCTTAGGTTTTGGAGTATAACTCTCCCGAGGAACTTTTATCAAATGAAAAAAGCGCTTTTTCAAAGATGGTTCAAAGTACAGGAGCTGCCAATGCCCAATACCTACGCGGCTTAGTACTAGGGGGCGAGGGCGTAGGTGAGAAAAAGCTGGGAATAGAGGACAACCATAAGGTGGAAGGGGAAAGGAGATGGTTGGCTTCCTCGCGGTGGGCTGCAGCTGCCCAATTTGCTTTGGCTGTCAGCCTTGCTTCTTCACAAAATGATCTTCAAAGTTTGGAGGTAGAAGAAGAGAATAGTATCATTAGGAAAACCAAGGATGCAGTAATAATGCTACGCGGAGTGCTGGGAGGAAAGCATGATAGTGAAATTAACGAAAGCTTAAATCGCTACCAAATCTCGACCGATGGATGGTGGTCGTCTCTTTTCAGAATGATTGAAGGTATTTCCAAATCTTCTCATATTATATTATACCCCCCTTAAGTACATAAATTCAAGGATTACAAATGTTCACCTGTGCTGCATACAAATTCAAGAATCTCATGAATCTATCCATCTTCTTTTCCTTTTCCATCTGCCAACTGCCGTTAAAAATTCTCTGTGGTTTTACCTCTCCAGGACTTGCTCTGCTAAGCAGATTGGGTCGAAACAGGCTTCAAAATTCGGAGTACAGCTTTGAAGACACGACGATCGATTGGGATCAAAGCACAATGTAGTATTTAAGTGAAATTATGGTAGGCTAGCTTGAGACCTTCACATCCAATTGTTTGGTTAATGTTGTTTCTTGCATTTACATGGATGTGGAATGGAATGGCTCTAGATTTTGCACTAGGTGTTTCGTTTTTTTTTAAATATTAGTTGGGATGGTAATAATACAACAACTGATACAACATGATTTCCTTCGACTTGAGCTTTCAGTATTATCTGTTATCGCTTCTGTTGATATAGTCTATCATTCATAGAGTCCTTGCTTCTATCGATATAGCCAAGTAGCTAATTTTTCTCCCTACAAATTTTCAAAAGGAGGAAAAGGTAGTAAAAATAATAATTTTGGAAGGATAAAATGATGTTTTTAATACCAAAAAAAAACAAAGGTTAATGGTAGTTTTTTTTTTTTAACTCCCATTTTTAGTTTAGGATTTAAATGGAAAGAGCAAAAAAGAACTTAGCCTTTTTTAAAAAAACGTATTCTAACCATAATTAACAGAGAAAAAAAAATCAATTAATGATTTTTGATAAATATAAAAGTTCCTTATCTTTCTCACCAAAATTCTAAACAAAGTTTTGATACAATATATTTGCTACTCCCGAAAACGAAACGAAATTATATAAATTACGGACAAAGAAAATAAATTGAGAAAAATAAGAAAGAACGTTAATAATTCTCTAAATTGGTAACGGATTTGAATCCTATTTCTTTAATTGCTAATTCTATAAATCGGTAACGGATTTGAATCCTATTTCTTTAATTGTACGGAAGAACGATTATTATTGCAATTGTTATTGTGTTTAGATGAAATCCGTCAATTCAAGAAAGAGATAACATTGAAAAGACGAAAAGATCGACCATACATTTTAGTTAACAATAGTTGATGGAAGGGTAAATAGAAACTTCTCTTTTTTAATTATTATTCTATTTCATCCTCTATTTCACTCTTTAATTTATAACATATAATATAATATGTAATAAGTTGAATTTCTATATGATAAAATTGGGACATTAGAATATAATTCCGTTCTCCGCCCCGTTTAGCTAATATTGAGAAATCTCCTTAGCTTTTTCATTTTTCATTTTTCATTTAAAAAAAAAATCATAATCCGTAAATTAAATCAATAACTAGTTGTACGTATTATAATATTAAGACTGCAACAAAAATAATTCAAACTGAGTAGATATTAACCATTAACCATGAAATAAGAAATAGGATAAAATATATAATTGTACGGACATAAAAAAAATGTACAAGAATAATAATTATAAAACCCAAAACTTTGTATATAATAATTATAAAGCCCAAAACTTTGTATGATTTGGATATTGAAAACATTAATTAGATGAATTTATATAAGTATCTATTAAATTATTATAAAATATTTAATTAAGATAAGGCTAATTTGAAATAATTATGTTGTATATTTAAATTTATATTTATTTATTAGAATTTAGCTAAACTAATAGAAAATATAAAATTCAATTTACGATATTTTATGAAAATAATTAAACTTGTAAATCTGAATTATGGATTAAATTTGAAATAACCTAATTTATCATTTGAACTTTTATAGATTGGGATACATTTGAACTTTATCAATTATTAAAAAAAGAAAACAAAATCAATTATTAATTGAAAAAAAAAATAGAATAGAAAAAAAGAAAAAATCCCCGCCCGCCTACCCGCCCTCGCCTCCCTCCCTGCGTCGCTGCAGCCCTCTTCCATCCTTTCCAATCCCACCACTTTTCTCTGTCGGTCGTCATTTTCATCTGCTATAAACTCTAAATCTACTGCTCCTCATCTTTCGCGCGCTCGTCAATGATCTTACTCTCATCCCTAACAGACACATCTCTCGCTCGCACCGAAGCTTGGATTTATTGAGGGTTTCGGCCACATTTGCCTCTGTTTCAGTTTCCACGACTTGCATGATCTTACATCCCACCAGTACTCCGATATCAGGTGCGCTTTTTCCACTATCACGTAAACCATCTCAATGTTTTGAGCCAAGGCATGTGTATTTGTGTGTTCTTTATTCAGATTGAAGTCTTGGCATCTTGAGAAGTTATCGGTTGTGTCCTTTTCGTGGCTTTAATTAGGTTGAAATATGGCTTATTGTTTTCGTTTTTCATCAAAGAAACGCAACTTTTCGTTGATTTTTTTGAAGTAACGAAGTTATAGCTTCATTAGACAAAATTCAAAATTTCCGCTCTAAAACCAAACCCTAGAACTGGAAAAAAAAAAAGCATTCCAACTCAAGTTAGTATCGGAGGAAGATTAATAACAAATTTTTTTGTCAAAACACACCGATAAGCCGCATTAACGTTGTTTCAAATCTACTCAACCTCTAGGAGTTTGTTCGTCTCCGGATGGTCTTCGATCCCTTTCCATCCAAATACCTCACATAATTGGTTTGACCATATTTATCCATAGCATTTTCGCCTTGTCAATCAACAACTTGCCAGTTTCGTTCCTTTGGTTTTGCAATAAGAGGGATTGGGGGGTTGTGGGCAGTTCAGGCAGTTTGAGGTTATGTTGGCGGGTCAGTGGTACACTATATTACAATAGAAATAATTTATGATCAGAACTGTATGCTTGAGCACGGTCATATGAGTTTTAGTTTTACAGCTAACTGAAGTGTGAATTTGAGATTTTCTTTTTCTCAGCGTTGTTAATTCAGTTTAGTCCCCCCCCCCCCCCCCCCCCCCCCCCCCCCCCCCCCCCCCCCCCCCCCCCCCCCCCCCCCCCCCCCCCCCCCCCCCCCCCCCCCCCCCCCCCCCCCCCCCCCCCCCCCCCCCCCCCCCCCCCCCCCCCCCCCCCC